>NC_091839.1:900000-1197500 GCF_037783145.1 Equus przewalskii | reverse complement strand
GGGCCCCAGACACACAGCTGTGGGCCCAGCCAGGGATTCCGGCTGTTGCTCACTCTCTGTGGGTCTTTCTTGGCGCCAGGCCCAGTGCCTGAGGGAGGTATTGGCGCATGTCACTGAAATACTGCCAGGCCCGGCGGGCTCCAGGGACTCGAGTGATGGGGTCGGGACTCGGTTCTCTGTGCCTCTTGGCTCTTCTCTCCTCTCTGTTGGCTTCCCATGCAGGTGGGGTCTCTTCACGTGGTGAACGCTGGCGGGTCCAGCCTTAACTGCCACCGACCAGGGCTTTCAATTAACAGAAAGTTTCTGCCCTGCTTGAGCGCATGTACCTATCCTCTGAGCGGGGGTGGCCAAGGGGTGGACAGCCTTGGTGCCCTGTCTTGGGACACTTGCCTACCCTAGGGAGGGAGCGGGGATGGGTGATGGGGCAAGGCACCCAAACCACAGGGCCTGAGTGGGGGGGTGGTTCCCAAAAGAAAACCCATGCTGTTCCCGGAGGGTAGAAGGGGGGAGCTGGGAAGCTGAGGCACTGACCTCCCAGACGCTCCGCCCAGGGCCCTGTGCTCTGTGCCCAGTTCTCTGCACTTGGAGGACGGGGGAACAGAAGGGTGGTTTGCCCTCTGCTCTGCGAATGCTGGCCCCGCCGATGGTGCCCTCTCTTGGCCTTGGAGACGCATTGTCCCTGGGGAGCTGAGTCCTGGGAGTGCTAGCTGGACTGAGACTTCTGGCCTGGGGCTGTCACCCCCTCCGGCCCCTCTGACAGAGGGGGAGCAGGTCTGAGCTTCTGGGGAAGCCCTCTGACACCGAGAGCCAGCATCGAGTTTTCAGGCGGCTGGTCAAGGGCGGGCAGTCTTCTTGTGACCATGTGGCAGCTGCCTTGCATGTGCAAGTGTGAGCAAGGAACCCAGGACATCCTTGGGAACTGCTGTGGGCATCTTTCTGAGAGAACACTTGATTTGTATGCTCAAAAATGCCCTAAATACCAAAGGCTGCCACACTGTCAGAAACAAGTTGTTTATGCAGCACAGTATTTCTCCTTGGGTTGCTATGCTCAATGCTGAGTAAAAGGCGAAATTCGTTTTTGACCTCGAATTCCAAATCTAGGCCTTTCCAGTCAGTGCGCAGCCAGGTCTTGCAGCCCTGAGATAAAAACAGTTCTTAGCACGAGGGCAGGAGCTCAGGTTCAAACGCAGGGCAGGTGAGCCCCAGGGGGAATCAGGGCGCAGGGCAATATGCGGCTTGGCAGGTGGGCTGCAGGAGGCCAGTCACAGGCCCTCATTCACATCAGAGAGGCCCCGGGGCTACCGGCTCCCCACGCTGCTCTGGGGGTGGAGACGGGTGGCTGGGAGACCGCCACGTGACAAGCAGCGGTGGCTCTGGGTGCGTGTGAGCGTGGCCGGCGCAGGGCACTCTGCAAGCCGAAGGACGCCACCCTTTTCCTTGCTCCTCGAGGGGAGGAGATGGCTTAGCTGAGATCGGAACGACGTGCCCAAAGACAGAGCAACGAGTGCGAGGAGGTCCCACCTGGAAAAGGACTGGTATCCAAGCAGGGTCAGGCCCCGTTGAGGGGCATGGGGGGCAGGGCCCTGCTTCCGAGGCTGCACCCGTGGGCAGAGGCTCGGCCTGATTCCCACCCAGGACGTCAGCAGGGAGGGGGTGGTCTGGTTTACGCTTTAAGAAGAACCCTGGGTGCTGCTGGGAGGATGACGGGGAGGAGCGAGTATCGGGGCGGGGAGGCCATCCCTGAGGCCAGGCTGGGTCCACATGGAGAGACCAACAGGTGGGACAGGACAAGGCTGTGGATTCGAGATCTATTTTGATCAATTTTGAAGGCTGAATTGACAGGACGTATGAATAGTTTATATTTGGGGCGGAGCGAAAGGGAGCCATCAAGGATATGTCACTCCTGAGTTTCTGATTTGGACGACGAGACACCCTTGACTGAGATGCAGGAGACTTGAATCCCTTATGCGATGTCACTGTGTGACGTCAAGTAAGCACGGGAGTAGAAACGTGTAGAGGCCTCTTTCGAGAAAAGACATGTGCTGCCGGCTGTGTCTAAGCCGTATTGGCATATAGACGAGTTTAAGGCTAGAGGACTGACGAGATCGCTTAGGGAGAGAGTGCACAGAGAGAAAACAGTAGGGCCGGGACCTGCCCTGAGAAAACACCAACATTTGGAGGTGGGCTGGGAGAGGAGAAACTCACAGAGCAGCGTGAGAAGGGAGGCGGGTGCGAGAAGGAGGCGTCACGGAGCTGAGAGCAGGCTCGACTGAGGCCGCGGTTGCTGGGACTAATGCTGCTCGGAGATTGAGTAATAGGAAAATTACCACTGGCTCTGGGAATAAGGAGGCTGTGGGGGTGTGAGTGGTGGGGACCAGCCCAGACTGGAGCAGTTGGAGATGGAATGGTTGGTGAGGAAGTGGGGCAACATGGGCAGACCACTCTTCTGGGCGCGTCACTTCCCGTGTCCTTGCTGTTAGGTGGGCCAATGAAATGTCAGCAAAGTGGCATGTGTCGCTTATGGGCAGAGCTGCCCTCCTACTTTCCCCTTCCACTCTGGCAGCCTCTGCAGGCTGCTCATCCCAGATGGAGCAGCTACAAGACGGTGGAGGCTCCATCAATCTGGATTGTGGCGCAGAGCCCCCTTTCCCACAGCCAACCGTACACGGAGCCCCTGCGTCCCCCGTGCCCATGGTCCCCTGCCTTCACCTCTGTGGTTCCAGTGGCTAGAAACCGTGGGAATCTGCATGCGGATGGGGTGACCTCCGTGTTTCTTCCCTGCTGGCCCCTCCTCGGCTCTACCAGGAGCGGGAGGAGAAAGGGGAAGCACAAGACAACTGCGCTCTTCTTCTCTTTTTATGATCCTAGTGTTCATGGAGCTGTGCTTCCTCCTGGCCCTCCTCATCCATCAGCAGCCTCGCAAATCAAACATCTCGCGAGCCCTCCCAGAACAGATCTGCCACAGAGCGGGCGCTGCCGGCTCTCCGTCACGGGCATGGCCATCCATCAGACAGCTGAGGGCTGTTATTAATAACGGGTAGGAAAACATCTGCTTGGCTGCTCCGTCATTGTTATTGCCCTTAACTATTACTTAAAGAAGAAACATAGTCAATATGCTTAATCTATGGTTTTCTCTGAACATTCTGGTAACAATTCATTTTAACTAGTAGGCAATATCCAAGGACAGGCTACAGTAAATCTGCAGTTTAATGCAGCCGGGTCTCCAGTCTGATGAGCTAAATAGAAACGCACGCATTTCCTTTGTACTTCCTTGCCAGCACGCGGAAGCTTCCGGTGGGAGCACCTCCTGCCGGTCTCGCTGCCCTGCTCACTCAGGGCTGCGCCATATCCTGTGATTCAGTAAAGTCCTAAGCAGGTCCCATCAGGAAAATGGTGGACAACTATTCTTCTGACCACCATCATTAGTGGGCTGTTGGTGGCCAGAGCCTGCATACCTCTGGTCTCCACTACTGACCCAGCCAGTATCCCTCGTTAGTCAGTTTTGAGAGCTCAGTCTTGGTCAGAGTCGCTTTTGTGCACCAGCCATTCTCAGAGGCATCCTCGTACTCTGCGGTCGCTCTGCAGTGCTCCCCAATGTCGTGGATCCACTAGCCCCTGTAGCCTGTCCTGGTAGGAGACCAGTCTCCTGAATGCAATCAGCACCAGGGCACTGCAGGACCGGGGTTCGAGCTTGTCTTTTAAGTGGGTTGACTGTCATCTTGCTGTCTCTGTTAAACTACAAATTTTCTTAGCAAATCTTTTTTTAACTCACAGCAGAGAAGCAAACTTCAACGTGGTTTTGGTAGAATTCTCACACATTTTGGCCTTTGCGGACGGCGTCAGTTCTTGGTATTCAAGAGTGACCCTGTATTTCAGGAATGCCCTGCCGAGTCATTCTTGTTTTTAATTCAGCAAATATTTGAGTGATTGCCGTGTGCCTTTTTGAGTGACTTCTTGAGTAAGATTGTGTTGTAACAAAGCCCTTCTCGTAACCTCTCCTGAGGGATAGTGGTGGCGATGGGCTGGGGTGAGCACAAGCTCCAGACTCGCTTGCAGTGCGTCCTCCGGCAGTCAAAGAAGTCAAGGAAACCCGGCATCAGCAGGAGCTTCGGCGGTTACAGCCTGGCAGTCATGTGCATGTGTTCTGGATCCTTCAAGGCACTTTCACGTTTGACATCGCAAGCATCCCATGAGGCAGGGAAGGCAGAAACGTCGGTGCCCGTTTGATGGAGGAGAAAACTGAGGCCCAGAGTTGTTAAGTCCTTGCCCTAGTCCCATACCTAGTCAGTGACACAGAGGCTAGAACTCGGGCCACTTGGCACCTTCCTCATCCTTGCACAGACAAGCAAAGCAGAGCACACCCAACTTCAGGGCCCCCCAGGCTGATGGGTCTTGCAGCAGACCCTGTCAGCTCCCCCATCCCCAGGTCCCCTGGGATCCCTCTTACCAGTTCTGTGCACCCATCCTCCACTGCTGTGGGCTTTGTTCAATGGCCAGCACTGATGGCCTTCTGGGGATTTCTCTTGGGCTACTGAAGGCCCTTCAGCTGCAACACATAGGAGCTGGAAGTGCCCGCGGTTTACACGCCTTCCTTCCCAGGCCTGTAGCCGATGATTGACAGCTGCAGGGGGTGGAGCCCAGCTCATCTGCCTGCGGGCAGAGCAAACTGGGAGGTGCCTTATGCTCCAGAGCTCTCCAGGGCTTCAGGCTGCAGCTGGGACCTCGCTGGAAATTGCACCCATGCTCGGTTTCCTCCTCCTCCCCGCCCTCCTCCCCCTGCCCCCCCCCGCCCCCGACCGCCACCTTCGACCCTCGCTGTTTTCTCCTTCCTGGTAAATCCGCTGCCACAAATCACCATCTCAGAGTCTGTTTCTGGGCCTCACATAAGCGTTGAGCTGTTCTGGGTGCGAGACAGCTCCCGGGTCGCTCCCAAGCTCAGGTCCTCGGGAGCTGCCTCCCAGCCGGAGGGCTGCTGTGATGGCTTCCAATACAGGGTCCAGTTGATTTTAAAATGTTGCTATTGACTTCTGAAACGCTGGGTCACCTGGGGTCTGCGCAGGTCACAGACTTGTTTTCTCGTCAGAGTCCAGTTTCCCATCTGAGAGTAGGATCTGTGGATTCTTTTCTGGGCTCTCCTGAGTCACCCGGAGGCCTTCAGGGGTCAGGCCGAGGGCGCTGCAGCCGGCACAATCTTTCCTGAATCTACGCGTCTGCTGCCCTCTGTCTGCAGCCTCTGTGCACCAGGCCCGCCCACTCTGGACGGCGGGGAGAGGACGGGGGCCAGTTTGTTAGCGAGCCCCCAGCCCCACTCTTCAGCCGTGGTCTGGGGCTGCAGGTCAGCACTGACGGGCTCTCCTGGCCTCTGGCTCCTGCCGGGTTTGGTCGGTAGGCAGCACGTGAGGGCAGGGCGGAGACCAGGCACTTATTCCCTCTGCTTCCTCGCTGCTAGGCCGTGTTCCTCCGTGGAGAACCACAGCTCGTCCTGAGGCCTCTTCCGCCGCAGTGCAAACAGTGGCTCACATAGTTGCTGGCGTCCGTGTGTCCCCTCAGCCCGTGTGGTCCCTTTAACCCTCCCCCTCCCCGCCAGCAGTCCCTTCCTTAACTTCCCCGCAAGGACCCTTTGGATGTGCCTCTGCCCTTGGCCCTTGACTGTTCAGAAGGAGACCCCGTGCATCACTGGTGACCCAGGGAGACTCCATAAGGGAATTTCCACACCAGACGGTCTTCTCTCTACACGTCAATATTTTTCCTCCTTATTCAAGTCAGTGTCCTGATGCCCCTCACCTGGGGACCTTCCAAGATCTCTCTGGTCATGGCTTTTGAGCCTTCCTCCTGGCCCCAAGGGTGTTGCTCCACCAGGTTGGCTGCTGACAACTGGGACACCCTGGGACAGTGGAGGACTCCGAGGGCGGGGCCACCCCTGTCCCCTCTGAACTCGCCCTGTCCGGCACGGGGCCTGGCCCAGCCGGGGTTGGGTTGTGCTAACTGAGAGGCAAACTGACGCAGCTGCTAACCCAGAGCTCCCGGCTCTCCAGGCATAGGGGCCACGGCCGTCCTTAACTGCACACTGTTCCCCCTGCTGTGCCTTCCCCACGTCTCCGAGGATCCTTAGAGGACAATGCACTCGTCCCTGCTGAGTTCTGTCCCCATTCTGTCTCTTTCCCATGGCTGTCGTCCTCTCTCTCCGTCAGATTCCCCGAAAACGTCCTGCCTGCGTTGCCCACAGTGATGCGATGTGAGCTGTGATGCTCCTCGCTGAAGGTTTGCGGATGCCACACAGGAGAGCTGGCGGGGCGGACACCAGCACCGCCTGAGCGGGGCGTCCCTCAGCTTCTGCCGCCTACCCTGCCCGGGCCACCTTCCTCCCCGGCCTGGACCCTCTCCGTGTGACCGGAGCCCTCTTTTATCTCACCAGCCCTGTCTCTTCTCTTCTTCCCACCCAAGGCCTCTTCAAACTAGCAAGACAGCAATTCCAGTTAGCACAGAGCTCCTCTTTCTCCCTCCTTCCCCCGGTGCCCCGGGGCCTATATTTCACACACAGAAAGCTCCTCTGAAGCATTTTTCTAAGCTGAAAGGCCATCCACCCCTAGAAGGACAGGGCCTCTCTCTTAGAACGCTGTAGCCGCTGCAGCGGGCTTTTGTTTTCAATCACAGTGTTTTCTCTTCTTGGCACTCAGTTATAACTCGGGCTGCTGGGCGGGGGTCCCGTGAGTCTCCCATCTAGCCCAAGTTTTCCCAGAAGTTGGGGCGGCCCTGCAGTGGTTTTTCCACCTCCCCTGCCCTCGGGCAGCGCGTAGCACGCTGGTGGGTACAGGTACCACTGCAGACGACTCTTGTGCCCTGTGCCACCTCCCAGGGCCCCGCTGACCTCACCTCGGCTGTGGCCGGCAGCGCCAGGCAGATGGCCAGGGCCCCACCTCAAGCGAGCACCACGGAGTCTGCTCTCCTGACTGGAGGCCTCTCTGAGCTATGGCGGTGATCACACGGGCACAGCCTGCGAGTGCGGGAGCATTGACACACTCAGGGACAACCCTCTGCCAACCGGGGACAGGGGTGGACAATAAATGCCCCAACCTCCTGCCTTTCCAGGGAGTAATTCTGAAGTCGGTCCTCCCCACTCCTCCAGCAGGCCCCGGCAGGACAGCCCTCACTGCCGCGGCAGAGACCGGCTCTCCAGCGCCCTCTTTCGTTGGTTCTTCTCCTGCTGCCTCACTCCTGTTCTCTGGGATCAACTCCAAAATCAACTATGGAGCCCCAAGCCCTCGTCTGGGGTCTGCTGTGAGGGAGACCAAACGAGGACAGGCTCTGCATGTCTGTGTGCCAGTGCCCTGGGTAACTGCCTGTGGTGCTGAGCCGGGAGCTGCTGGCTGCCCCGTCTTGGAGCCGTTCTGCAGAGCTTGGCCGACAGTTGCCTGACTTTCCAGCTCCTGTGACGGCAGGGACGAGGGCTAGTGTGACGGATGTGCGCACGATGTCTTCTCTCATCCCGAGTGTGACGTTAGACGTCTCAACTCTGGAAGCCTGATTCATCTGGGGAAGTCTTTTGCCAGCCTGAAAAGCCGTAAAGTCCTCCTGGTGTGACAAGGAGCGAATGACTTCAGTGTCATATTACTGCCCCCAAACTGCAGTGGAGCGGGCTGCCGGGTCTCGTCTCTCAGGCAGAGGTGTTAGGAGACGCATCGTTCATCCGCCTGGCCTCGTTCCTGCCTTTTTAGGAAAGTCAATGTTTTGACAAGGAAACTAAGGCTGAGATCCAGAATGGCTATAAAACTCGGCCAATGGGCGCCCAAAGAATTCCACGACACTGCATTTGACACTTAATTTCCCCCAGAATGAGTTCCCTGTCCTGGCCAGAGGCCCGCTGGGCTCATAATTCTACCCGAGAGCAGCTCTATGTCCACGCATCCTGATGCCTTTGGAACGGTGTGACTTCTCATCGCCCAGTCTCCAGAAATCCCCGCAGCAGTCAGATCCCCTGCTGGAGCCCTCACGTCCGGAGACTTCTTTTGCCTTTTCACGTCATCTGCAGCACCCGAGAGCCACCAAGGCTGGTGGCCTCGGGGCTCGGCACTCTGAGCACCATATTGGAGCAGGACACTGCCTTTACTTAAGGAGCCCCTTCTGTGGAAGCAGACACTGCACTGGGTGCTGCACACGTGTTAAACCTGATCCTTACACTCAGTCTTGTGAGGCAGAAATTGCCGGCTCAACCTATAGTTGAGGAAAAGGAGGCTCGGAGAGGGTGAGTGGTTTGTCTGAGATCACACAGTCAGCATGTGGTGAAGCTCAAATGCAATCCCAAGCCTTCTGACTCCACGTTCAGTGTTTCCCATCAGAACGTGTTTCCTAGGAAGATGATGCTTGTGGTGGCTGATGAAAAAAAGAAATTAGGTGACGTGGATTTATAGTTGTTAAGCACTGTTTGGGGTAGAGAGACAGACTCCTGGGAGCAGGGTCTTGCCTATTTGGAACTGACTGAAATGTGTGAGTCTGCCAGTCCCTTGCGGGCTCTGGACCATCTGGCGGCCTTCCCATCCCTACGCGGTCTCCCAGCTGCCCTTAGGGTAGCTGGAGTGTCCTGGACACCAGACAACAGCGTTCTGATCTCAGGCAGCCTCCTCTGTGTTGACCCAGGAGAGCCAAACACTTGGGGCCTGGCGCCTTGTAGAGGACGAGTTTCACCAGGCAGGGGGACACCCAAGAGGAGAACCAGAATGTGGCCCCATTGTGGTGACCTCAACAGGAAAGGACAACCTTGGTCCTATCTCTGAGATCTTGCCAGGGCAGCTGGTCAGCCCCTGATGTCCCTTTTGAAGCAGTCACCGAGGCACAAAAAAGTGTGGCTTTCATCTCCCGT
Source organism: Equus przewalskii (assembly GCF_037783145.1). Taxonomy (NCBI): domain Eukaryota; kingdom Metazoa; phylum Chordata; class Mammalia; order Perissodactyla; family Equidae; genus Equus; species Equus przewalskii. The sequence goes on along the minus strand of NC_091839.1, from coordinate 1,188,643 downwards.
GACATGTGCCTCCGATCAGCCTTCCCTCTTCCATGAGGAAGCGGACTCGTCTCCTGATGCTGAAACTCAGAAGAAAGACACTCTGCGTCCACAGAGCTTCTCTCCCCTGCCCCACGACAGCTGTTGAGAGCAAATCCCAGACAGAGGGCGCAGTGTAGAACCCAGTGTTTCCTAGTAAGGGGGGTCCACCCTACATCTGGTCACACGGGCTTTTTGCAGCTTGTCCCAGATTAATGGAATCTGATCTCCTCGTCAGCACCCGCAAGCCTGCGCTGGACCAGACTCCTGCTCTACAACTTGGCCTCTTGCTCATCGCCTTCGGGCCACGTTGGCCTCTGTCTCATTGTCCCCCCACCGAGCTAGCTGGTGCCCGTGGGGCGTGCCGGGTGCTCCTCCCTGCCTGCCTCGCGTGGCTGGCTCCTTCGCAGCGTTCGGCTCTCTGCTCAGTGGCACCCCCTCAAAGCAGCCGGCCCTGTCCTCTGTTCCGGTCTGATCTCCCTTGGCTCCCGAATCTCTCTCACGTGACCACTCTTTCCTTCCAGCACTCTGCTGTCTGAAAGGCCTCTTTGGTTCACTGTCTACTATTTTCCTCTCCTTATTGGGATGCAAACTGTTGCCCTTAGAACAGAGCCCTACTCCTAGTAGGCGTCCTGCAGAACATTTGTTACGTGAGTGAATTCTTAGCAAGAAATAAGGCTGTGGCTTCCACACCCTCTCTCTGGAGTTTGCAGTAAGTTGGTGAGGACTTCAGATTCTCAGGGCTCCCTCCTCTCCTCTCCCTGTGATGCTCCCCTCCTCCCACCCTCCCTCTCTCCTCGCTTTCCTGCCCTTTCTCCTCTGCCCTGGCCTCTCTGCCTCCTGCCTGGGAATCGGCTGACTCAGCAGGCAGACAGGGCAAACAGTCCCACCGAGTTTACCCGCAACGGCCATCATCGTGATTAAGAAACACTTATTCACTAGATCATGGATGAGACCAGAGGTGACAGAGTCCACCCAAGGAAGCCTGGGACAGGCCTGGGCATTGGACGGACCACCTGGAATCCAGCTTCCATCTGGTGCTGGTGATGGGATGAGCCAGTCACTCCTGGGATCTGGCACTGCTCTGGCTTAGGGTGTCATTGTCAGGATGACTTTGGGGCCCGGGTGCTGGTGATAAATAAACAGATAAATTCATCACAGGCATAAATCAAAGACAACAGACTGGCGGCCTCCTGTTCAAATAGGGAGAGTTGACCACACTCATCCACGCTGAATGCTTTGTCTGACTCTTCTGGAGGCTTCGGTGGGAAGAGAAAGTGTGCCTCCCAAATCCTGCTGAAGATGAGGTTCCAGGAGACCAGCACTTGAAAACAAAAGTGACTCCCTTTTGTCCTGATCCTGAACCCCACCGCCTTGGCTGGAGCCGCTGGTGCTGGTAATGAAGCTGAGGGCGGGGATTAGGTGTCAGCCCTGGACGGGCACTAACCAAGAGGCGTGTGGCCCCTTCCGTCAGCACCAGGAAAGTGGTTTCTCCCAGCCAGCTCATCTGGCCGTCACAGGGGAATGGAGCCACACCCAGCAAGTGAAACCTGATTTTAATGATTCCGAGTGCACGGTTTGTGCCTCCAGCATGCTAGATTTGTAGACTGGCATTTTTCTTCTTGGGTGGGTTCCAGATGTTGTATAACTTGTGCCTTTCTGAGCTACAGAATGGTGGACGGGGACTTGTCTTTTTGTTATGAGCATGTGCGATGTGGGTAGCCGTCAAACAGCCTCCTAAAAGATGCATGGTGTCTGAGTCTGCACGGAATAAATTATTGGGAAAAGGAGCCTGAGATTTCAGTAATTTTAAAGTAGTTAGGAGATGTGGATCAAAGTTCTAGATTTCTGGGCCATTCCTCACCCCAAACACCACCCCTCTCCACAACACAGATGCACGCACACATGCACACACTCACGCACACTCTCACAGACTCATGTACACACACGTGCACGCACTTGCAGACTCACATACTCATGTGCACATATGCTCACACGTGCACACACATGCACACCTGGGCTCACACACACTCCTCTTCCCTTTCCTTACTCTTAGACTCATCAAGCCCACTCACCTGGGGTCTTTCCTACAATTGTAGTTTCTGAGCCTCTGATCTCGACCTGTCAACACCCCAGGGACCTGTATAGTCAATAAGTCTCTAAGTAGAGGTGCCAGATAAAGCTCAAGAAACCCAGTGAAATTGGAATTTCAGATAAACAGCAAACAATATTCTAGTGTAAGTATGTCCCACGCAATGTTTGGGGCATCCTTATACCAAAAGATATTAATCTGAAATTCAAAGTTTTGGTTTTCTTTTTCTTTGCTTCACCTGACCACCTCAGTCCTGCATGAGTAGATGGAGCCGGTGGTGCAGAGCCTCACTGCTCTCAGGAATTTGCAGCGTGCACTGGTGCTTAATGCCTCTGAGAAGCCTGCAGAGGATAAACATCCTTAGACCAATAAGTTAATCACTGTTTACCCGAAATCAAATGTCACCGGGCGTCCTGTGCTTTACCTGACAACCCCACCCAGGACCCCTTCCGAGGAATACTTAAGGGGTACACTTCGGAAAACACTGGATTTTAACCTGAGCGTACCTGTGGTCGGTGCAATAGGCTTTCTGGAGGAGGTGTAATTTGCATAAGCAAAAGGGAGGACAGAGATGTGGAAACTCCCCAGCAGAAAGCCATGATTGGAGCAGCGGCAGAGGACTGCAGCCTGGGCCGCGCCGCCCTGGCGGCACCCTGTCTTGCCCCTGGAGCAGGGCTGTTCCCTAGAGGAGAGGTCTGCCCAGAGCTGGGGTGGAGGGTGCTGCTTCCAGCCAGCCTGCAGAACCCTGCAGAGGACCATGGGCAGCTCCTGATCATCCCTTTCAGAGGAGGCCAGCTTGTGGGCTGTGGGCAGAAAGCACCAGCTCCAACTCTGCAAGAACAATCGGCATCCGCTGGAATCAACGCTTCTGTTTGAAATTCAAGCAGGAGTGTTGCTTCTTTATCTCCTTCCCCTCCTTCCTTCCTCTCTCTCTTCTCCCCCCTTCTTTCTCCTTCTTCTTTTCCTTCTTCCTCTCTTTTAAAAAGTAATTATTTTTTAAAATAGCAGATTTATTGACATATAATTTACATAATACAAAATTCACTCTTTTAAAGTGTATGATTCAGTGGTTTTTAGTATAATCACACCATGGCCACTATCTAATTTCAGAACGTTTAATCTTCCCCCGAAAGAAACCCGTCCCCATTAGCAATCATCCTCGTTCCTCCTCCCCCAGCCCCTGGCAACCACTAACCTACTTTCTGTCTCTGTGGATTTGCCTGTTCTGGACATTTCACAGAAAGGGAGTCACATAATACGTGGCCTTTTGTGTCTGCCTTCTTTCACTTAGAATAATGTTCTCAGGGTTCATCCATGTCACAGCGTAGCTCAGTACTTTAATCCTTTCTGTGGCTGAATCCACTCTATGAGTCTACCATGTGTGTACCATTTTGTGTTGCTGCATTCATCAGTTGATGGTCATTTGCCTTGTTTCCACTCTTTGGTTATTATGAACACGCTCCTACTAACATTAGTGTACAGGTTTTTGTGTGGACATATGTTGTTGGTTCTCTTGGGTGTTCACCGAGGGGTGGAGTTGCTGAGTCATGTGGCCCCCCTTTTTGAAGAATTCTGCATTTGCTTCGAGTTAATTCTGTTTAACCTTTTTAGGGTCTGCCAAACTCTTTTCCAAAGTGGCTGGACCATTTCCCACTCCTCCTAGCATCCTCTGAGGGCTCTAATTTCTCCACATCCTCACCAGTCTTTGCTGCTGTCTCTTTGGTTTTAGCCACGCTGTTGGATGTGAAGCGGGATCTCCCTGTGGTTTTGATTCGCATTTCCCTAAGGACTAGCGACGCTGAGCATCTTTTCATGTGTTCATTAGGCCTTCCTCAGGAGAGACATCTATTCAAGTCTTTTGCCCATTTTAAAATTGAGTTGTTTGTCTTTATTGTCAGTTCTAACAGTTCTTTATATATTCTGGATACAGTTCCTTAGCGGATATATGATTTGCAAATTTTTTTCCCATTCCATGGGTTGCCTTTTCACTTTCTTGATGGTGTCCTTAAAGTAACTTTTTTTCAACCTAAAACTGTTACATTCTTAACTCCTCTCATTTCAGGCTATTTTACTTTCCTATTTGGAAGCTGGTTTATTCTCAAGTTCACTTGGGATATTTATTTCTGAAATTAAGTGGTACAGAGATCTACAAAGAGTAAAGTTTTAAAAAGCATATTTAATATTATAATATAATTTTACATTTCCCAAACTGAAAAAAATACCAGGTGGTTCTTTAATTCAAATAATGGAGAATAAAGCTTACAAAATGGTGCCAGTTTGCGAGGAAACCCAAAGACGTCATGATCTACGTGGGGCACGCCCTCCTGGGGAGAGGCTTGGAACTGGACTTGTGCTCTTAAAGGCAGCCATCAGTTTTAATATGGTGACTAATTTTTAGTAGAAGATTCTTGCTGCTCCAGTCTCAGAAGATGCAGAGAAAAATCTATATTTTTCATTATTTGTTACTTTTCAGGACGAACACATTCTCTGGGTTGGTTGATGTGTAGGCGTTTGCACATCTGTGTGTGGGAGTTCTTTTTCCATCCTGCAAACTCCAGAACCTGGGGAAGAAGATTCTTCTTGCCCCGTGGGGCAGAGTTGCAAAATGTGACATAAACGGCACTTCAACTGCCTGGGGTGTGAGCCCTGTTCTAAAGCTGGTGAATATTAGCTTGTTCGTGATTTTCATAACTGATCTCGCGGGGCTGTGGCAGAAAGGAGCCAGTCCCTGGGAGATTCAGGGATGCACTGAGCTGCTTGGCTGCACATGGGATCTTCTCTGGAGAAAGCAAGAGGCGAGGTATGACCCGCTCAAGCCAGAGTGGGGACACAAGGGCCGAGGGGGTCCCCAGCCTGGCCCCAGGCAGCCTGGGTGGGGTAGATAGGCGAGGTTGTTGGCTTTCTGCTTTCCTCTTAGGTAGCCCCAGGGAGGATGTGAGTCCGGGGTTCTGCTGCTTAATAACACGTGACCTTGGGCAAGTGTCTTCCCTCTTCATGCACCAGGCGGGGATCGGGGAAGATCACCTCTGAGGGCCCTTTTGGCGCAAACATTCTTCAGTGTCTACAGCAAGGTCTCTGCCAGGACCTCCCAGTGTCTGAAAGGTGGGTGTTTCCTTAGCAACGCGGGAGGCAGATCAGGGCAGTTTGGACGGATTCTAACGACTGTCCTGCGGGTAAATTCCCCTTCCTGGTGTCTCCTGCTCTCACAGGACTGTGGCACTGGCTTTAGGGGAGGGGTGGAAAGGCCACAAGAGTCGCATGGACACACTGGCTGCCTGGTGCCAGAGCACATTCCGCTGGACATCTTGGGGTTCTTCGAGTGAGCCAAACAGAAACTGCCCTGGGCTTGCGCAGGGTCAGGGCACCCACTGGGAGGCCGTGGGCCCCGGGGGATGGGGCACCACCCGGAAGATTCATGAGCAGGGACTGCTCTGGAGGGCGGTCCAGCCCGATGGGGGAAATGACTTCCAGAGAGAAGCATCCTCTCCATCCTGCTGCTTGCAGTTTCAAATGCAGAGAGGAAGTGTAGGGGTCAGTCGGCAGAGCTCTTGACCACATATTCCTTTGCTGTCCCTCGGGCACTTGTCATGGCTTGGTACTTCCTGACCCTTTGTGGTTGGTTGGGACTCTCTGTGTTGTTCTGGCCAATGGATTCAGGCCAGGAATGACATGTGCCAGTCTGGAACATTTATGCTGAGATAAGACCCTGCAGTTTTCTCTTCAGTTTTTGCCATCCTGGGAGCAGGTATTGGAAATGTAGACTGCATCAACCTGGACTGAGGGCCGACACTCCGCAAAGCCCCTGCTTTGACCTGGGCTGGATTATGGGGCTGGAGAAAGAAAGAAACTTTGTTACCCTCAACCACTGAGAACTTGGAGTTGCTTGTCACTGCAGCGTTATCAGACCCGCCCAGACCGACACAGGGGGCTCGCGCTCCCTCCTGGAGGAGAGCAGGACGCCTGCGGTCCCACTCAGCCATATCTGACGGGAGGCATTGAACGGCAGGCATGAGCCACGACCCAAAGAACTAAGGACACACGCCAGCAGCCAAGAGATAGTTGTTCACTGCGGTGGTCACAGGGCCCCTCCAGGACCCGAGCCGTGACCGCGACCCCACAGACGGCACACTTCCCGAAGTCACAGCCACGAGACCCTCTTCTTCACGACAGTCTCAACCCCAAAGCTAAAGCCAGCTTCCGAATTCCGGCTGCTCCAGACAGGCCCAACCTGCCTCTGGGGGTGCTCAGAGGGGCTCATTTGTCACCTACTGTATTTAATTTAGTTTAAAACTACAAGATCTTTCTTGAAAAAAGTTCAAAATTCACAGATCATATTAAATATTAAAATACACTTTATTGCATAGCATCAACAGCCTGCATTAAAATACTCAATAAATCATGCTTTGTTTGTAGCATGGTTATAACATGAATAATACATTGAGAAACCTTTATGCTTTTAATGGGATGAAAACATCCTTGGCATTTCTAGGCTTTTCTTCTCTCCACTCTGGCAGGTTAGTGCATTTTGTCACCATCTGACACGTTTAGCCGTCAGTTGAATCACCCTGCTTTACCTCCAACTAGAGTGCTGGGTAATTAAAAAGAACAAGGATAAGTACATATCATAAATTCGGAAGGCTTGCTAATTATGTGCATATTGTACTATATTAACACTGCTAATAATTCAAAGGACAACTAACAAAAAAATCATTTAATTTTCCCTGCTTTCCTAGTCCCACTTTTTATAACACTGCCATAGGGAGAGATATGGATGAAATCATTTTCTTTCTTTAATCTGTGAGAGTCATTGGAGAGCATGACAGGCAAAGGTCTCCATATCTTAAGACTTCAAGTGTCTAGAGATTCTGTGGTGCCGTGTGAACGGGGACAAGTGGAGCATCAGCAGAGGGGTAAGGGTGATGTCTTGTGCGCCTTGGGGACTGGCGCAGGCTCAGATTCTGCAGGAGAGCTGCCGGTCCACGAGAGGTCTGGATTAATCAGCATGTTCACGGGTGCTTGCTGCAGCGGTGTCTGTACCAGGAAACATCTGGAAACGACCCAAAAGTCCATGATTTGAGGTCGGGTGGAATAAATTGTGAACATTCATGCAGTGGAAGCTTCCGTGTGAGGAAGAATGAGGGAGCCCTCCCTGTAGCCATATGGAAAATGCTCCAACGTTTAAGTAAAGGTGAAAATGAATGAAACATGCTCCCATGTGAGGTAAACATGGGGGAAGATTGTCCACGGCTTTCGTATGTATATGCATTAAAAAGATCTCTACAAGGATAGACAAAAACTAATAACTGTTTATTTGCTGTTGGGAATAGGACCTGGGTGGACGGTAGGAAGGATGCGAGAAAGAAAGTTCTGTGAACACCGTCTTATAAGTTTTGATTTTTCAACCAGGCTAACATATTATCTGTTCATGTGTTAAATAATTCTAGTATGAATTCCTCCCCAAGGTGGACCAAAGTGAGCTAGCGATTCTCAGAAAAGCGGAGTGCCCTCCCAGCGCGGGGAGACTGCGGCCCGGCCACCATAGGACACCAAGCGGACCAGGGAGAAACGTCCTGCTCCGGCCTGGAACGGCGCGTCTGCGGCTGCCGAGCGGCTTCCCGAGAAGAGAGAGACTGGCAGCCTTGCCTACTGTTTTGTGCTGTTTCCAGAGACCAGGAAACCCTCAAATAAACACAGTTATGAATACACCAGACCCCACGCACCGGCGTACTCAGCTGCCCGCTGGCCTGGCTGGAGGGGAAGTGCTGCAGCCCCCCGGGGGCGGAGTGCCGGCTGGGTGCTGCTGAGCACACGCCTCTCCCGGGGAAGCTGGCAATCTGCATTTCATGTGGGATCTCCTGAGTTTCACGTGTTGGCAAATACTTTTTTAAAAGATTAAACTGAATGAGCTCAACCAAATTTCTCTATGCGCCGTCTGCGGCTGCCAGGTTTCTGGTCGTCTCCAGAGCCCACGGTTTCAGTAAGCCTCCAGATTCAGGAATACTCCCAGAGCAGAGCGTGTCCCCCAGGGGACAGCCATCGAACTGAGAGTGGAAAACACCAGATCCCTGGGGACTTTCGGTGGCTGATGATTAGATATGCTCACCAAGCGTGCAACACACACACACATGTTCTTTAAAGCGTGAATCACATGTGGGAGCTGGAAAGCAGCCCCTGCTCTCCCACAGGACCTGCCGCACGAGCTCCGGGCACCCCGTCAGGGACTCCAACGTGCGTCATGGGAGAAAGCAAGCAGGAGAATAGTCGGTTTCCTACGTCCCACGTTTTGTAGAAACAACAAAGTGTGTGTGTACTCCTAAATTTTATCCTATGTATATTTCTGTAAATTTTCTAAAGCTATTTTGCGTATTTTCAGCCTCTGCTTAAACACGACTCTAACATGCTTTAACAGTTCACGCAACATCCCATCGCCTCTTCTTTGTTTTACTTCTATCTTTTCCTAATTTAGGGAAAATAGATTTTTTAAACAGTCAGGAACAAGTTAAACCTATTGCATTAGTCAGGGTTCTCCAGAGAAACAGAAGCAATAGGCTACGTGTCTACAGCTACATACATGATCATACAGCCTCGGCTCATGGATTACGGAGGCTGAGGAGTCCCGCCATCTGCTGTCTGCGAGCTGAGACCCAGGACAGCCGGAGGGGTGATCCCAGTCCAAGGGTGGGAGACTGACGTCCCAGCGTGGGGGCGGGGGGCAGGGGGCGGTGGAAGCCAGCGAGCGCACCTCCTCCCTTCTGCCACCTGTTTGTTCTGCTCAGGCTGGCAAAGGACTGGATGAGGCCCACCCACATCGGGGAGGGCGGTCTGCCTAACTCAGTACGCCCATTCAAATGCTAATCTCGCTCAGGAACACCCTCACAGACACACCCAGAATAGTGTTTAACCAAATATCTGGGCACCCCACGAACCCGTCAAGTTGACACATGCAATTCACCATCATACATATTCTCTCAATTCTTGTGTTCACTCTTGTTTTTCCCTTGTTCTGCTTCCCTCTGGATTCATTTTTCTTTGGGTTGAAGTATATCCTTTAGCAATATTTTCTAAACAAGGACATATGGGTAGTAAACTTTTTATGCTGAAAGGTTTAGTTGGGCATAGAATTCTAAGCTGACTTTTAATTTTCCTTTGGGTCTCTGCAGAGAGTATCACACTGTTTACTGTAACTTTGAGACAAATCAGCCGCCTGCTTGCCAATCACAGTCACTCCTTTGTGGTTAATCTTCTCCCTTCAGAGGGCCTTTAAAATCTTTCTCCCTGTCCACAACGCTCTATAGTTTCACTGTCAGGTGTCTAGGTGTGCACGAGGTGTCCAGGTGTGTATGAGGTGTCCAGGTGTGTGTGCATGAGGTGTCCAGGTGTTTGTGCACGAGGTGTCCAGGTGTGTGTATGAGGTGTCCAGCTGTGGACTTTTTCTTTTTTATGCTGCTTGTTCCTTCAAGATGCATTTTTAGTCTGAAGACTCAGTCTTTCTTCAAATTTGGGAAATTTTTCCATTAAACCTTGTTTTTTTCCTACCTGTCTATTTTCATCTTTTGGCACCCTTCTTAGTGTATTTTGGAGACTTACACACACACACACATGCTTACATCATATTACCTACGACATCATTTCTTCAAAGTTAGAAACATTCGGATATCGTTCTATAGAATGAGCAGTTTCGGAGGGAGGGTACAGCGTGGGCCTCAGCTGTACCTCGGCCATGTTATTTCCTTTAGAGAATGCTCTGAAGTAAAGAGTGAAGGAAGGAAGGGTATTGATCACGCCTTCTTGCTTTTTTGTATTTCTGGTACTTTGGCATTTTGGGGCCTTGCTGTCAATTCCTAGAGCTGGTAAACATCTCACCTGGGGGTTCACCTTTCTGTGCAAATCAACCACCCCAGAGCCTGTCCACCTCCTCTGCTGGCCCTCACACTCCGGCCACTGTCCCCAGCCCTCATCACCCAGGTCAGGGAGCAGACGGCTGGAGAGAGCCCCACCACCCCAGAGCCTGCTGAAATTATTCGGACTAGCCAGGCCTAAGCCTGCTTACCCAGGCTCGCCTGCCTGGTGCTTCCTGGGGAAGCCACAGGAAAGGCTCTCACCCACACTTTCCCCTAGCTCCCCCTGCCTCCTGACCAACCCTGGTGGTCCCCAGTGTGGCCCTGTGGGACATGGTGCCCCCTCCTCTTGGGAAATGTGAGCAGCAATCATTTCAATGGCAATTATCTCCTGATCTCTTGGTCTCACAATAAACAAATAATAACAAAATATACGTTTCAAAACAGAAGCAAAGAAAGAAGAAAGGATTGGAGGAAGGAAGGTAGAAAAGAAGGAAGGGAGCAAGAAAACAAAGAAGGAGGAAGGGAGGGAACAGGGAGAGCAGACGCATGGCGGGCCCGAGTCAGGCGGGCAGCCAGGGAGGAGGCTGGCGGAGTCCGCCCAGGAGAAGAGGCTGCTGTGCAGTCTGAGGCTCTGTGAAGGGAGCAGCTCCAAGGCCTTGCTGCTGGAGGATGTGTGGGGCGATGGAAAGAAAGGGATTAAGGATGGCTTTCCTGAGGTTCTGTCTTGAGGTGCTGGGCATCTGGTGGTGCCATTTACTGAGGTGGGAAAGATGGGGCAGGACCAGATTTGGGTGGCCTGGCTGGGTAACCCCCGACAAGTAACCTAACTGCCCTGAGCCTCAGTGTCCTCATCCGCTCAATGAGGATGATCAGGGAAACCACTCATGGGGTGGGGACTAAAGGAGGTGACACCATCTGGAGAAGAGCCTCTGGCATGGGCTGAGAGCTCAGGAAATGTTGGCAATGACGACGATGACAATGATGATGCTGATGATGACTGCTGCAGCACGGAGCAGGGGTGGAGGAGGTGGGTAGAGGAAGAGAGGCAGGCAGGGACCGACAGTGGAGGGTCTGTGAGCCAGGCCAGCAGCGGTGGAACTGGGTGGTTTTATCAAGGGAGAGGCATGATCAGATGTGGATTTTGAAGACCCGTGGTGGCTGTCACATGGAGAATGGGTTGCAGGAGAGACAGAGGCTCTGCGGAGACCAGCTTGGTGACCCTCTGACCCCTCCCTGCTGGACCGAGGGCGGCTGCAGAGGGAGAAAGGCGTGGCCGGGGGTATGGCAGCTGTGAGCCATAGTTCACAATCACAAGCACATGACAAATGGAACAATCCTTAATTTCTTTAAATCAGCTTACGCCTGATCCTGAGAGGCTGCTGCCTCCACCATCTTGCTGATGGGAAGTCATCCTGAGCCGTTCATTCAGTATTCCTTGCCTCCCACTCACTCTGCAGAGTTGTGCCAAAGTCCGTGGGTTCCGCACAGCATCCAGGCTCCGGAGTTCACAGTGGTTGCCTCTGAGACACACTGCCTTGTCCCAGCCTGCGAGGTCCCCTCATGCCTGAACACCCTGTGGCTCTGTGTCATCATTTAGGAAGAGGAAACAGGCAGGACAGGGAGGCTCAGGATCCAGTCTTCCTCCCACAGCACCTCCAGGGAGCAGGGCCCCTGACTCCTTCCCAGCCCGGAGGGGCTCTCCGTCTCACATCAAGGAAAACACAGAGCAACAGACCCATGAGGTAAGCTGCCGGCTGAGGTGCCTGAGCCACTCTGCCATCATGGGGGCAGGGGCAAAGCAGCCTTTACTGGGGAAAGAGGGTAGCATTCACACGGCTCCCAGCCTTTTATACCCGCATGTGGGGGCATGCAGGGGCCAGGGCAACTCTCTCCCTTTCCACTCCGGCTTCTCTACCTTGTTGTAGAGAGCAATGGGGGGGAGGGAGTGCTTTTCAATGGAGGCGGGGAAGCAGCCTGAGCTTGGGTGCCATCTGCTCAGGGGCGCTGTGCGCCAGCACGGGAATACCAGCTGCCCGAGGGAGCTGCGTCTCAGCGAGAGTGGAGGCCTCCAGGGACACCAGGCTTCATCTCACACCTGACAGACAGCATGAGTGGAAGCTGGCAGTCGCTGTGTGTGTAACTACGAGCCAGACCCTGTGCTCGGCACGTGGCATATGCCACCTCACTGAATCTTCACAACCGCCCCAGGAGGTACACGCTATTATCGTCACCCGTGGGACAAAAACGAGGAAAGGCAGGCAGAGAGATCCACGGACCTGCCTCAGGTCTGACTCCACAGACCGCGCTCGGGGCACCCCTCGCTGCCTCCCATGAAGGTCCCTGAGGTCGAGGGGGTGGTGAGCATCCCCTTTGGACCTCGGGCAGGGCAGGAGTGCAGGTCTCCAGCGTCCCTTGAGTCGCTTTCTGAGCAGATACCAAGCCTTCTGCATGTCCCTGTCTTCCTTTCCCCTGTCCTTTGTTCTTCTTGCCTCTTCCTCTGACCTTGTTCTTTCTTTCCCTCCTTCTCCTTTTTCCCTGTCTTCCCCAAAGCTGCATGAAAATGTCATGTGTCTCTGTCTCTGCTTTCTTCTCGACCGCCAAGCCTGGGTCCGAGAACCGTCCATCCCAGACCATCCGTCCTCTCCACCGCTCCCAGTTATGGCAGTCCCCAACAGCAGGCTCTACTCCGCTGGGGATGGCCTTCTCGCTCAAGTTTCTGGCTGATAAGGGTTTCGTTCTGCTTGCTAATTTTGTTAAACAAACAACAAACTCTGCCAATGAGGGGTGTCTACCCCAGCGTATGGAGTGGTGCCCTCGGCCACGTCTCGCAGCGCTGAGGTCTCTGTGCAGTGCTCAGCTTGTACGGACAGGTGTGTGCAAGGGCTGAGCGGGCAGAGCTGATAGCTGCGGCTGTGCAGTGCGCTGCAGGGACCTGAGAATGGAGTCGGTCTGCTGGGGAGCACCTCACCCTGCAGGAGGCCACCGCCCCATGTCTCGCACACCTGTCCCACCCTTGCACCCACCATGGCTGCATGACATTACACCCTCTCCGTGGACTGCTCATTTCCTCAAATGACCCTTCTCTTTTCAGACCACATTTCTCTTTGGACCAAAGCAAGGAGTTTTCCTGCCTTTGGAGACTGAAGAGAGGCTACTTGGGCTTGCGGCTCCCTTGCATGGGACCAGCTTGGTTTTTTTGTCATTTCTGATGGAAGGAACCGGGCTGGGGTCACCTCTTAAGACTAAGGGTAGAGAATACCCCTGAGGAACAAAGATGCAAAAATCCTCAACAAAATATTAGCAAACCAAATTCAACAGTATATTAAAGGATCATACACATGACCCAGTGGGATTCATTCCAGGGATGCAGGGATGGTTCAGCATCTGCGAATCAATCGAGGTGATGCACCACGTTAACAAAATGAAGGAGAGAAATGATATGCTCGTCTCAACAGATGCAGAAAAAGCATTTGACAAAATTCAACATCCATTTACGATAAAAACTCTCCACAAAGTGAGTATGGAGGGATACGTGGAGCACGGCCAGCATCACGCTCAAAGTGAAAAGCTGGAAGCCTTTCCTCTCAGATCAGGAACCAGACAAGGATGCCCACGCTCACCACCTATTCAACATAGTATTGGAAGTCCTCGCCACAGCATAGGCAAGAAAAAAAAATAAGGGCATCCAAATTGAAAGGAAGAAGTCAAACTATCACGATTTGCAGATGACATGACACTATATACAGAAAACCCTAAAGACGCCACCAAAAACTGTCAGAACTAATAAATGAACTCAGCAAATTTGCAGGATAAAAAGTCAACATACACAAATCTGCTGTGTTTCTATACACTAATAATGAACTATCAGAAAGAGAAATTAAGAAAAAAATCCCATTTACAATTGCATCAAAAAAGAATAAAACACCTGGGAATGAATTTAACCCAGGAGGTGAAAAACCTTTACACTGAAAACCACAAGGCAACAATGAAAGAAACTGAAGAAGACAAATAAAAGGAAAGATATTCTGTGCCCATGAAATAGAAGAATTAATATTATTACAATGTGCATACTGCCCAAAGTGACCTACAGATTCAGTGCAATCCCTGTCAAAATTCTAATGGCATATTTCACAGAACTAGAGCAAATAATTCTAAAAATACGTGTGGAACCACAAAAGACCTCAAATAGCCAAAACAATCTTGAGAAAGAAGAACAAAGCTGGAGCTATCACATTCCCTGATTTCAAACTGTATTACAAAACTATATCAACTAAAACAGTACGATATTGGCATGAAAACAGACACACAGATGAATGGAACAGAGTAGAGAGCCTAGAAATACACCATGCATATATGTTCAATTAATTTACAACAAAAGAGGCAAGAATATAGAATGGGGAAAGGACAGTGTCTTCAATAAATAAGCTGGACAGCCACATGCAAAACAATGAAACTGAACCTCTATCTTATGCCATACACAAAAATTAACTCAAAATAGATTAAAGAGTTGACTATGAGACCTGAAACTGTACAACTCTTGGAAGAAAACGTAGGCAGTAAGCTCCTTGACATTGGTCTTGGCAACGATCTTTGGATTTGACACTAAAAGCAAAAGTAAACAAGTGGGCCTATGCCACACTCAAAAGCTTCCACACAGCAAATGAAAATATCAGCAAAATGAAAGGCAACCTACTGAATGGGAGAAAATATTTGCAAATCATATATCTGATGATGGGTTGATATCCAAAATATATAAGGAACTCAGACAACTCAATAGCAAAAAGTCAAACAATCCGAGTTAAAAATGGGCAGAGGCTCTGAATAGAAATTTTCCAGAGAAGGCATACAGATGGCCAACAGGTAGGTGAAAAGATGCCCAATATCACTAATCATCAGAGAAATGCAAATCAACGCCATGATGAGACATCACCTCACTCCTGTTAGAATGGCTGTCATGAAAAAGACAAGAAATAGCAAGTGTTGGCGAGGATGTGGAGAAAAGGGAACCCTTAGGCACTGCTGAAGGGAATGTAAACTGGTGCAGCCACTTATAAAAAACGGTATGGAGGTTCCTCAAAAAATTAAAACTCTAATTACCATATGATCCAGCAATTCCACTTCTGGGTACTTATTTGAAGAAAATGAAAACACTAACTTGAAAAGATATATGCATCCCATGTTCACTGCAGCATTATTTAAAATAGTCAAGATAGGGAGACGACATAAGTGTCCGTTGATGGATAAATGGAAAAAGAAAATGTGGTATATATACACAATGGAATATTATCCAACCATGAAAAGAATAAAATCTTGCCATTTGTGACATGGATGGACCTTGAGGGCATTATGCTAAGTGAAATAAGCCAGACAGAGAAAGACAAATACCATGTGATTCCACTCATATGTGAAATCTAAAAAAACCAAACCAAAACAGTACAAAAAACCAAGTTCATAAACCCAGAGAACAGATTGGTTGTTGCCAGAGGCAGTGGGTCGGGGTGGGATAAAGATGTACCAACTTCTGATTATAAAATAAATAAGTCCTGGGGACGTAATGTACAAATGTATGGCATGGTGATCATGTTTCATAACACTGTATTGCATATTTGAAACTTTATAGGAGACTACATCTTAAAATTTCTCATCACAAGAAAAAAATTTTGTAACTATATATGGGGATGGATGTTAACTAGACTGATGTGGTGATCATTTCACAATATATACTCTACAAATATCGAATCATTATGTTGTGCACCTGAAACTAATACAATGTCATATGTCAAATATACCTCAATTTAAAAAAAGAGACTAAGGACAGAGAGATGGCATCCGGAGGGGCTAAGCAATGAGCACTGGAGTAGGAGTCCAGAGGCTGGCTGTGCAGCTGCCCAGCACAGCCGTGGGCAGGCAACACGCCTCTGTGACGTTAGGATGTTAACACCCGCCCCATTTACCATGGCTCCAGTTAAAGCAGGAGCGACAGATTCTGCGCCACCAGAGGCCAGGGACGAGAGCATAGATATTCACAGGGAGACAGGAGTTACACAGCGTATGCTGAACTGCTCGTATTGTGAGCCACACAAGCCCTACCTGGTAACTGTCTTGTCAGAACTGCATGAGCTAAACAATAGGACCAAATAAACACACTGGCTGAACGGGGCCAGGAGACACAAGGCTGTGATCCCTAGAAATAAGCCTTTATCCCTACGTGAAATTGCTTGGTGTTCTCAGCGGGCCCGCTGCTGCGGGGTCGCCACTGGGAGCGCCTGCTGGATGGTAGGAGGACGACACCTTGGCAGGGAGAGTGGAAGGAGGTGAGACCAGCCTTGGGTGCCTCGCAGCCCACCTGGAGCACGTGGTCTGGGGGCTCAATCCTCCCTGCAGACATGCCTAATGGGCGCACCAGGGCCCTGTCGATGATCAAGAGGACGTGGGCGGGGAGGCGGCTCGGCCCGGAGGGGAGCTGGCACTGAGGAAGCTCTCTCCTACTGTGGGCTCGTCGGCCTGGGCGGCAGCTCCCAGCCGTTTGTTTGCTTGTCAAACTGGGTGTTGCTCTCTGCCAGGCTGCAGGAAGCTGACATTAATATTTTTATCAGCCTGACTTTGGGAGGTCAGCTGGGATTATTACAGATGACATCTCCCTGATTTTGGCAAATAAAATTGATTAAAATGTGCTGAATCAGAAACTCGGGCCGAACAGTTAAAGCTACCACGCATTTCAGCCTGGATCACGTCTGATGGCCTCATCCGGGAGGATGGCTTCAGCTCGGAAGACTTGAGAACTGTCACGCAAGAGCCTGGAGGAAGGGTCCCGGGAGGGGGGTGGGGAGGGTGTGACAGCAGCCGCTCACACGAAGGGCTACCCCTCATCAGGCGCAGGCCCCGTGAACGTGACTAAGTACATTTTCCTGTTTTTAAAAAGTTGTGCTTCTTATGCACCAAAATGTACACAAAGTATGTGTGATGATTAACTTTATGTGCCAACTTGACTGGCAACGGCGTGCCCACATATTTGGTCAAACACGATTCTGGGTGTGTCTGTGAGGGTGTTTCTGGACGAGATTAGCATTTGAATGGGTGGACTCTGTAAGGCTGACCACCCTCCCCAGTGCGGGTGGGCCTCATCTGGTCAGTTGAAGGCCTGAAGAGAGTAAGAGGCTGAGTGAGGAGGAATTCCTGCTCTCTGCCAGGCCGTCTCTGAGCCGGGGAGTTTGTCTTCTGCCTTCAGACTCAGACTGGATTAAACCGTTGGCTGTCCTGTGTCTGGACTTCCCAGTCTCCAGAATCATGAGCCGACTGTCTATTCTTTCTCTCTAACTTATACGTGTGTGTAGACGTGTACTGGTTCTCTCGGCTCGTTTTTTCTGGAGAACCCTGACTAACACAGTATAGATGTCCAAGTATATAAACAAATGATCACATCCAACAAGAGCCAAAGAAAAGTAGTTCTGGAAGCTTTCCACAGAGGATGGCATAGCTTCAGAAATGCACGTGCTCTTAGAGACAATCTACATTTTGCAGATGGAGAAACTGAAGTCCCGACAGTGGAAGTGCCTCGCCCATGCCAGGTGCCAGATGCCTCCTCTTGTGTGTGTGTGGTGAGATCCACCCTCTCAGCAGGTTTCCAGGATGTAGTACAGTACTGCCAGCCACAGCCACACTGCTCTTCATCAGACCCCAGCACTTATTGTCTTGCATCACTGAAATTACGTGCCCTTTGACCAACATCTCCCCACGTCCCCTTCTGGCAAATACTGCACAATTTCACTAATATGCGGACTCTAAAATAGCCAAACTTACAGAAGCAGAGAGTAGAGTTGTGGCTGCCAGCTGCGCAATGGGAGAAAATATTTGCCAGGTATCTTCTTGGGGACTGAACGGAGTCTGGGGCCAGGCCTCCTTAGTCTGGGCCCTGTGGTCTTCGTGCACACACACACACGTGCACACACACATGCACACATACATGGGTGTGCACACACACAAGCACCTCAAACCTTCCTAGAACCGTGATGGACAACAGCACCATATCACAAGTACCAGCTGCTTGCTGGGTACCAGTCACTGTGTTAAGTGTTTGAAAGGGATCAGCACACCCAATCTTCACAATGATTTTATGAAGGAAGGCCAATCTTATCCTTGTTTCATAGAGAAAACTGAGACTCAGAGAAGCTAAGCCATGTGCCCAAGGCTGCACAGCTGGCAGGCGACCCAGCTGACTTTGGAACCTGTCCTCTTAGCCCAGTGATCTATCTTGGGACAATTTTGGCATTCAGATCTTTGAAGAAAAGCAGTTAACTGAGAGGTCATCAGATGCCATAGTGGAGTGGGGAAGGTACCTTCTGCTGGTTTCTGTCACGGATGAGATGACTAGAGGGAGTTCCTGTGGCCCTTTGTGTCTGGGATCCTGTCAATGGCTGCCTGGTTGGTGCAAGGCTGCCAAGGGGCACGTAGGGTCCGGGGCACAGCTGGATGGCAGGGGCTGAGGTCTTGAAGTGGGTGCCTGTGGAAGCACAATTCTAGGATTGCCCCCAAGATTCTGGTCCTCTGGTGTACACGCCTTGCGTGATTTTCTGCCCTTGAGTGTGGCAGGCACCGTGACGTGACGGGAACCATTCCTGTGATTGCTATGCTGCGTGACTAAAGGCATGTGCAGATGCGATTAAGGTTACTAATCAGTTGACCTGAGTGAACCAACGGGAGGTTACCCAAGTGGGCTTCACTGAGTCACATGAGCCCTTTACGTCTGGGTCTAGGGTCAGAGAGAGAATTCAGAGAGATTCGAAGCAGGAGACACATTCCTGCTGTGCCGGAGGACAGCAAACATCGGAACCGTGAACTGACTACGAGGGCCACAGGGTGGGGAACTGAGGGCATCCCTATTGAGAGAGGTCTCAGCTAACAGCCAGCAAGAAAATGGGGACCTCAGTCCCACAGCCTCAGGGAACTGAATTCTGACAACACACTGAATGAGCCGGAAGAGGACAAATCCCAGAGGAGACCACAGCCCTCCATGCCCTGGCTGCAGCCTGTGAGGCCCCGAGCAGAGGACCTGCTGAGCCCTGCTCAGATTCCTGGCCCGTGGAAGATGTGAGATGATAAATTGAGTCAATTTGAGCTCTAAGTTAGTGGCAATTTGTTACCAAGCAATAGGAACTACTCCAGCCCCTTGGTGGTCCCTGGGGCTCTGGGGAAGCGGTGTCTGCACGGCCACCTTTCTGGCTCTGCCCTGAGGTGCGGCCCGGGCTCGGCTTGCTGCCCAGTTTCTGCGCTGATCCTGAGTCAGGAGGAAAGCCCCTGGCGGGTGGGTGCAGAAGCGCGCCCTCAGGGCCTGCTGGCACGTAGACATGCTTTCCTGACCAGGGTCCTGACGGTGGTCACGCGGCCGGCCAGGAGTTCTAGTGTCCCTTGGTCCTGGAGGGGGCGGCTGGCACCTGGTGAGGGCAGGAGGTTTCTGCTGACTCAGCCCCATCCCGTGTGTGGAAGTGCTGAAGTCCGGGCCGTGCCCCAGCCTGTGGGTGGCCGTGCTCATGCTAAACGTGAGCGTGCAGGCCTGACCTGACTCTGCGATTCCAGACGTTTCTGCGCCGGCGCTGACCCAGCTGTCTTCCTACAACAAAGCTGTCAGATTCCGGCCGTCTCTGCGTTTGGAGGCGGGTACACACACTCCGGGTGCCACATCTGCCTCCACCTCCAGGGCACCTCCACCTCGCACGCGGGGCCTCAGGGGGTCCGGACAGGTTGTAGATTTTCTGCCGGAAGACTCTGCTCCCGGTGCGGGAGTGAGGGCAGCACAGCGGGGGCCCCAGGCAGAGGTGCTGAGGGTGCCCGGCGACGGCCCTCCCCTCGGCGGTGCCGGTCGCAGAGGGCTCCCGTTTTTCTCTTTGGTGGCTATTTTAAGAATTGTCACAGTATCTAAAATAAGAATGCAGCATAAGGCCAGTGTGACAGCTGGCAGTGACAGCGGGGGAGAGGTTAGGGAGGGGAGGGACAGAGCCCTCCTTCCGGCAGCCCGATGCGGAGGCACTGGCGCAGGGCTGGCTGACTTGCCCAAAGGGTCAGGCCCTCCCACGCTCTGCTCTGGCCTGTGGCTGCCGAAGCTTCGCTCCTCCCAGCAGCGGTGCACAGACTGAGGCCCCGCCTGGAGAGGCTCCTTCCAGGCCACGGCCCCCAGATTAGGCCTCCCCTGCTCCTCGGGATGGAGAGAGGAAGGCACTCACTGTCTCCCACAGGGCAGGATGCTGGGGCAGGCCATCCTTGGCCTCCAAAAGCAGTCAGGACATGGCCTGGTCCAGGAAATGACCTCAGGAAGAGCTGTCCAGCTCCCTCACCCCAAACCCAACCTGAGGCACATGACGCCCAGACATCAACTCAGCGTCTTGTCATCACCGAACGTGGGACTTTGGAAATCAAGGTCAAAGGTGCCTTCTCGAGCCGTTGCAGTGGCTGACCCCCTGCTGGATGCGTTGGCTCCCAGTGTTCCAGGGGCCGCTCCTTTCCAGCAGCAGGTCTCAGCTCCCCGCCGGCTGCAGGATGCCATGCCACCCGCTCCCTCCTCGCAGCCTCTGTCAGGACAGCCTCTTTTGTTTCCTCAGGGCACATCTCTCCTTCATTTACCTCCTCCTTGTTTATTTTCTCTCTCTCCATGATCGAGGGCAGAGGCTCTTGCCACCCGCATCCCCAGCTCTTAGCCCAGGATGGCAGAAGGTGTGCCCGATGCGGAGCCGTCCAAGGCAGGCCGCAACTCCAAGTGCAGCACATAAGCTTCCACGGCATCTGGCTTCCAGTGATGGCGAGCTCACCACCCTGCTGGTGTCTGAGCCAGAGCAGCCTTCACTGGCGGAGCACGCTCTCAAGGCCAGAGGGGCTGCGACCCTGCTCCCAGGAGGAGACTGTTCCCCAGAAGGCCGGCTGCGGGGCTCCCTGGCCGGCGGCTTCCTCTTGTGGTTTAGGAGCGCTCTCTGTGGTGGCACCGGCTGTTTCCTCCACGTCCGCAGGAGCCCGGGATCCCGCAGGCTCTAGAGCGGTCTGGCCCGCAGGACTAGGGGGCCCGCAGGCTCAGCGCACGGGGGGCCTCGCTGCTGGCGGCTCGCCCAAGCCACCACGTCGCCGCTTCCCGCGTACATTGTGAGCGGTGTCGCCCAGGACGCGCCAGCGGTTCTCGTTCCTGGAGATGGGGTCCCTCATTCGAGGGCCAGGCCGCCTCCCCCTGCGGACCAGGAGGCCGGCGCGGCTACCAGTGTCTGAGCGCAGGAAAGCCGGCCGCGGGCTGCAGAGGTGCCTTCCCGTCCCTGCTCGGCCCGTGCTCTCCAGCGTCCACACGGGCCCCCTCTAGGCCCTCTCTCCGGAGGCGCCCGCTTCCCTCCGTCTCCACCGCCCCCTCCTGCAACCCGAGCCTCCACCGCATCGTCGCAGCAGTTTCTTGAAGGATCTGTTTCCACGCCTCCACCCTCAAAACCATGGCCCAAGGCAGCGGAGAGATCTTTGCACAGCTTTTGTCAGATGCCAACCCTCTGCAACGGAGAGGCCTCTTACCACCCACATCAGCCGTGTCTCCCTGCCGTGCACACTCAGCCAAAGCCAGGGTTTACAGGCCCTACACCTTCTGGCTTCTTTCCCCTGTCCCCTGTCCGTGGAGCTCTGGCCACTCAGCTTCTCTGTCTCCAGCCCACCAGCCTCATGCCTGCCTCAGGGCCTTTGCACTCACTCTTCCCTCAGCTGGGAAAACAAGAGTTCAGACCTTCCCTTGGCTGACTTGCTCTCATTGTTCTGGAGAAGCTTGGTGCCTCCTCTTCAGGATGGCTCCCCTGAGCACCCCAGTCACTCCAGATGTCCTTCAGAGCCCTATCACCATCCAAAATGTTCTGGTTCATTATTTGGCTGCCAGTGTCTTGGTGCTTTGGTATCTGTCTGCCGACTCTGCATGCGCTAACCAAGAAAGGTGTTTGGCAAGCGATATGAGCCCACAGCCCGTGTGACCTGTCAATCGCTCTGAGGAGTGAAACACAGACCCAAGGGCCAGAGAAGGTGTGGGTCCTGCCCAGGGTCACACAGGACACAGGTGAGAGCCAGCCCTGGATTCTGGAACTGTTCTGTGGACCTCCCATCCCAGTGCGACATCCAGCATGTGGACAGGATGCTGTCCCGAACACGGGGCTGGGGGCATCTTCACACTAAAACACAAGCCCAGGTTGTTCCCTGGGAGCTCACTCAGTGGGGCCGGGATTTCCAAAGGCGGCTCTGGAAGAAGGCCAGCTCCTGGGGCTGGCAGTGCTGGTGGAGGAATTTCTGCAGCCAGGCTGACAGTGACAAGTTCTCTCCCAGGGGTTGTGTCCAGAATGCTGTGTGCTCCTGGCCTGGAACTGCACAGCCAGTGGGATGCGTGCCGGGGCCGCCGGGAGACGGAACTGGACCCTGTGCAGGTGGAGAGGCTGGCCCTGGGGAGCTTCTTTCCGAAGACGACGAGGATGTCCGCGTGGGAGGCAGAGCCCTGGGGACTCCAAGGCAAGGGTCTCAGGCTCTTTTGTGTGTGTGTGTTGATTCAACACAGCACTGACTGGGGGCCCCACCTGGAACTGGACCTGTCAGGGGCCGGGAGGGGAGACATGGAGGGCCTTGTCCCAGGGGGTGTGCAGCTGGCCAGGGTGCTACAAGCCACCCTGTAGTGTAAGCCCTGGGGAGGGAGCCTTGCAAGATTCAGAGAGGGTGGCCGAGAGGGTGGCCGGGGGAGCCCAAAGCACGTCAAGGAGGTGGAACATCAAGATGGGAGGGACCTGTCCTCTGCACATAGGCCAAAAAAGTGGGAGCAACCGCTGCCCACCACGCCCTGCCAGGCTCCAGGAGGAAGGAGGCCCCTTGTGACACGTGGATGCCCAGGAGAGAAGACCACGTTCCCACCCGAGCGAGGAGAGGGGAAAGAAGGAGGGCAGGGCAGACAGACCTGGAATCTTCCATCCTCTGGAGCCCCACCGCATGTATCTTCTACAGGTCTGGGTGTGTTCAGGAGCACAGCCCACAAGCTGTGCTGTGGTCCCAGAGGCCGAGACCTTCCCTTCCTCCATCGGGGCCCTGAGCCTCCTCCAGAAGGCGGCAGACCGGCTGCCCTCGACGCTGCACAGATGGATCACATCCTTCGCAGGCTCATGTGATGACTTTTCAGTGACTGTGACCGGAGCGTGCACTGAGCACGTGTCATGGCACTGAGTGCTTGCCCTCAGTCTTAGGAGGCGGGGTATAGCCGCATCTACAGAGAACACTGAACCCACGGGTGTTAGGTAACAGCAGCAGGACGGCACAGCCTGTGGGGAGCGGAGCCCAGGGGTGGGCCTGGTGCGGGGCCACCGGGCAGCCAGCTGATGGGCGGGACGGGGCTAATGGGTGACGTCAAAGGGCTGCTTTAACAACGGCTGATGTCATCTGTCACATCAATAGCTTTATCCTTTAATTCATCCTTGAAAACAAGCTGTTCTCTTCATTAGTTGAATCTGTGGCACCCTCTAGATGGGAGAGAGCCATGGAGAAGCCTTTCTGTGTAGACAGTGGGAGCCGAACACTGGCCTGACCTCGTCCACGCCAGCGCACGCTCCAGGTTTCGGAGGACTGCAATTAAAAACTGCTCACTCAGTGTAAGAAAGAAACCCACCCCTGCGTTTCCTGGCGGTGTCGCCCGCGGTCCCCTGCGTTCCCCAGTGCACGTTGGTCTGATCAGCTCAGCGGCTGATGGTGAGCTGCGGGTGAGCGCCCCCGCGCACTGCACAGCTGCCCAGGCCGCTGACTGAGTGGACCCTTCCGTGCCCTGTGGGATGGGCACTTCTTTATTTTTCACTGCTGTCTAGGGGTCGAGGTGCAGACAAGGAGCCTCCCTCACCTGCGTGGCGTGTTCCTCGTGCCGTTCTGTGGTGGGCTCATTTCCACCTTCTTCTCCGTATTGGATGGGGGGCCTCTGCTGTCGGTCATCTTTGCTCCACTCCCCAGAGGACCAGCCCAGCCTATCACATGTTTGTTAAATGAATGAATGGTACTTTGCTTTCAAGAATTTGGCCTCATTGAGGGTTTGACCAGTTCTCTGTTCTTAAGACTGATTCTACTTTAAAGCAAAGATTTAGCTCATTTAGTTTTCAAAAACATCCATCAAATCACTGGTTTAAATTAGCTTATTTTTAAGAACAGAATTGACTGCTATAGTAATGTGTGTAGACATGGCCAGCGTTGAAGGAATGAGCAGTTAATGCACCTGCAGAATCGGATGTGCAGCCACCGCCCCCCGGGACCCTCTATGGAAGGCTGGGAGGGACCGACCTCACTCCTCGCTGGGAGAAGACACAGGATCCTATTGCCAAGCTTGCATAGGAAAAGCGGTGTCTCGGGCATTGGCACGCCTCCAGGAAAAGACTGTCCCTCCAGAGTGCAATTCCCTGGGATACTCAGGGCATTTCTTGGAATGGCAGGGGGGCGCTGTGGAGTGTCCCTCCAGAGTGCAATTCCTGGGGATACTCAGGGCATTTCTTGGAATGGAAGGGGGGTGCTGTGGAGTGTCCCTCCAGAGTGCAATTCCCTGGGATACTCAGGGCATTTCTTGGAATGGCAGGGGGGAGCTGTGGAGTGTCCCTCCAGAGTGCAATTCCTGGGGATACACAGGACATTTACTGGAATATGGGGGGAGGACTGTGGAGTGTCTGGATACTTTGGCAGCACCGTGGGGAGAACGGGAGGTGCAGCGTGGGGCTGTCCTGGGTTCAGTCGTTGACCAGCATGGGCCTTGGGTAAGTTATTTGCCTCTGTTTCTCCACCTGGAAGATAGGGACAGTGGGTGGTTGTGAGGATTGCTGAGTCCTTGCAGGCTGCAGCTGGACGAGGGACGGGAGCTCCACCTCCAGCGGCAGGATGACATCGTCGGGCCCTTCCTTCCCCAGCCAGGGTCTCCAAAGGACATTTCCTCTAACCTGATTCTCTAGCTCACAAGGAACTGAGGCTGCCATTCCAGGTGACGGCTGCCCTTCCTTCCCCCTGGGGGTTGGGGACGACGCCGTGGTTGCGGCTCTTGTCACTGGCAGCCGGAGGGGGCAGTGAAGTGCAGAGCGGCTGGGCTCCAGGTGATTCAAAGGGAAGAGACGCTCATTACCTGCTGGCAGCCACAACCTTGACGGGAGAAGCAGAAGAGGTCCCGAGGGCAAGTCACAGCCCCACCCGGCTGGACTGCATCCCAGCTGGCAGGAGGATGTCCAGCGAAGCCAGGGAGGAGCCTGGAGACGGAGTTACACGTGGCATGGAGGAGGGAGGGTCTCTGCAGAAGAGGAGGCTCTAGCCTTCCTCATCCACCCAGGCGGCCTCCCTTTTCTCTCTGGTTCTGGAACAAAAGCTGTTTTCCTGGGGGACTGTGGGGCTTAGACATCGTCCAGGACACAGGGCAGTGGACTGGAGCCTTGTGGCTGTCCAGTGTTCAGAAGCAGACTCTCCTGACCAGGCCCTCTGACACCTGCCCGGCGCTCTGTCCTTGCCAAGCACATCCACGCTGTAGCCTCTCTGGGCTTCTGAGGGCGCTGAGGGCACAGGAGCCATTCTCTTACACTCTACGGTGAGCAGCCTGAGTGCAGGGGACACGCTGTCCATGGGAGGGCTTTGGAAACGTGCCCGTCCCTTCAGGGACTCAGCTCCGTGCCTTTCTTGCTGTGTGACCCTGGGAAGGTTATCTGAGGTCTCTGTGCTCCTGTGCCCTGATCTGTAAGCTAAGGGGAAATAAATAGATTTTAGTGAGTGAACAAGAGACAGTGCCTACTACAGTATCTGGCCATGGCGCGTATTGGAGAAATGGACTTTTCGCATTGTTTTTACCCTTAAAGTAGAAAACACACACACACACACACACAAACACAAGGTTTGAGACTTGGTTTTGCAATTAGAAAGCAAAGGCAGGGGCCAAATGGTTAGGTTCACATGCTCTACGTCAGTGGCCCAGGGTTCGCCGGTTCCGATCCTGGATGTGGACCTAGCACGGCTCATCAGGCCATGCTAAGGCAGCATCCCACACAGAAGACCTAGAAGGACCTATAACTGGAACATACACTATGTACTGGGGGGCTTTGGGGAGGGAAACGAAAGAGGAAGATTAGCAACAGATGTTAGCTCAGGCGCCAATCTGAAAAAAAAAAGCAAGGGCAGGTCATTTCACATCTCTGAGCCTCGACTCCCTCATCTGGAAATGGGATGAAGATAGAAACCACAACAATAAAAACGGCACACCTGCCAGGTACCGGGTATTGGCACGTGCTTTACTGACATTATGATGTTGTGACAATTAAATGGAGTAATGGACACGGACGCGCTTAGTAGAGTGTCGGCACACAGTGGATGCTCCACAACGTGAGCAATGTGCTTATTTACGTATCCAGTGTGATTGCATCATTTCCTGTCGTCTCATTCTCAGCCTCTGTCTCCGTCAGGCGCACGCATGTACGCCCACAACTACCTCCACACACAGAGTTTAAAACACTGTTTTGTACTTTTCCTGAAATAATTTTATTCTTTGACCACTTAGCTGAGAGCCCCTTGAGGGTAAGGAAGCTTTCAAAGTGTTTTTGTTTGGTTTTTCTCCTTTTAGGCTTCCCTGCAACGAGTGGCCAATACACACCCTCTGAACATTCTTTGCTCCTCCAAGCTTCTCCTCTTAAACAGACATAATGTGGTGTCTTCTAGAGCCTTGACACCCCAAAGTGTTTCTGAAAACACAATCGAGAGTGACATTGCTTGTCAGCGGCCAGCGTTGTCCCTGCCCCGGACTCATTGGTTGGTGGCCTCTCTGGCTCTGTGCTGAGCAGCAAGAAGACATGGCCTCTCCCGGTATCCTAGCAACCGGAGCTCACACTGGCAGCCTCCCCAGCTGCTCGTGAAGTGGAGAATGCAGCCTGGGAGTGTGGCTCCTGGCACAGAGGTGGTGCTGGGATGCTGCATATGTGAGGCTCCAAGCAACCCAGGAGCCCCAAGCGCTGGGGCCCTGGGCAGATCCCTGCAAATAGCCGACGTACTAAGATCAGCAACTGTCACGGACACTGAGATGGTGTAGGTATCCACCGTCTGATCAGTTAAAGAAGCGGTCAGGATGGCCTAGTGGTTAAAGCTTGGCACTCTCACTGCTTTGGTGGCCTGGTTCAGTTCTCAGTCACGGAGCCACACCACCCGTCTGTCAGTAGCCGTGCTCTGGTGGCAGCTCCCATAGAAGGACTAGGAGGGCTTAAACTATGATATACAACCACACGCTGGGACTTTGGGGAGAAAAAAGCACGGTCAGAGAAATGCGTCTGAATAAAGAGTGCATGGACACAATACGACAGTAACAGCAAAAATCTGCACGACTGAATAAAAGAACAGTAATGCTGTATTACCGAGCATGTCCTATGCACAGGTACCTGTGACGTGTCAGTCACCAATCCTGTGAGTATAACTATTAGCCCTAATTTATGGAGGAGGAAATGCAGCCCCAGGGAGGCAGGTGCTGACGTGGGGCGCACGCCCAGGAGATGTGCCTCCGTGACACAGCTGGTAGGTGATGAAGTTTGGATCTGACTCTAGAGACTAAGAGCTTCATCGCGTGATGGGAAGTGAGCTTATCAGTGCCTGTGCTGGTAGGCACCGTAGAAATAGGTGTTTTTGAGTGAAGGAATGAGTGCTCCTGGGGGCAGGTGTTTCTCTGTCTCAGTCTGTCTCCCCAGGGCCCGGCACACAGCAGACTCTCAAAAAGGCCTCTGTGCTCATCCCCAACTCGCTCCACAAACAGCCTGGAGGGCCCCACGGGCTTTCTGACTGCCTTCTGCGTCTCCAACACAGAGGGGGCCTGTCTGGGCTGGACACGAGGGCCAGTTTTGCTCCTGTGGTCACTCGGATTGTGTGACAGCCGGCTTGCTGCTCAGCAAGGCAAAGGGCACACAGTTGCAAAAGCCAGATGGTTGTTTCTGAATCCAGTTCCCTCCCGCTGCCCGCCTGCTCTGCAGTGCGATCCGTCACTCCCCATGATGGATGTCTTTGAACTTGGGAGCTTGGCTCTCGAGAAGTGAGGAGGGAAATTGAATACCAACTCTGCTCCCCAGAGAGGGTCCCTTGTGACCTGAGATGGCAACAGCTTGGAAAATGGTGTCACAGCTCAAATTCATGCTGAACAGGCATGGGGCACTGTTGTCGCCAGACGCATGGCTGAGACGACCCAGGACACAGTCACCCATGTCTCTATCATCAGCATCCTCCCTGCTAAGTCTGGCTTTGGTTAGGAAATCAGAAATTCTAAGGGCCTCCTGGACCAGAAAGCCCTGTAAGGAGGTAGAAGTGGGGTGGGGTGGAGGTGCGATGGGGAGAGAACACGGAGCCATCCTCAGAGTCCAGAGCGGCTGGACAGAAACCATGCGTGGACCTCCATTTACATTCTGGCTATAAACATGTGCTGATATTGAAAACGTTTGTATGCAGATTAAATTCTTATAGCACTATTTCTTCTTATTATTATAGTAATGCATGCTTGATTAGTTATGATCCTTCTTGCACCAAATAATAGGAGCATTCAAGCTCGCCCAAGCGAAAAAGAAAACAAACAAAGCAAAACAGAAGGGAGGGTTTCTAAGCAAGGGGCCTGAAGGCCTTGTGGCATTCTGGGTGCGAATGTGAGCAATCTGAGAAGGCGCTGGAACAGGAGTGCCCTGTGGACCTGCTCTGCTCGTCCCAGCAGCCGCTGCCCTCTCCCGCCGCGGGCACATGACAGTGGCTCTCTCAGCCCCTCTTTCCCAACTAGAAGAAGCCAGCTTCCCACACCGGCAGTCCAGCCACCTGCAGAGAATCTGGTTGGTCCAGTCTGGGTCAGGTTTCTGCTGCTGCTCCTGTCAGCGGTGCTCAGGCAGGCAGGGCCTGGGGTCAGACAGGTCACCTGGGCTCACCCCCTGCTCCTGTGGCAGCTTCTGGGGAAAGGGGGCGGCAGCTCGTTGCTGCACACGTACACCCAAAGTAGGCCATGACAATTTTTGCTCTTTGCAAAGACTTGTGAAAACACCAAAAAAGAGAAAAACCCTGAAGAGATGAAGCATTCGGTCTCCTTCACTGCCCATGGTATCATTGTAGAGCGCACTGAACTGTTTCTATAATTCTTTTTCAGGAGCTGACGGGCGTCTTTAGCCCTAGCTCTTTAGTTTCACTACCCGACGGCAACTTTGTGAAGCTGTTTGTTCAGTGTGATTTTACTGAGCACTTCCCATGCACTAGCTGCCCTTTTGGGTGACAGGGTATGGCTGTGGACAACAGAGATCCTGCTTGTAGCCCGAGGAGAGGGATCGCCAGGAAGAGATGAAGCCACAGAGTGATCCGTGCTGAGCAGGAAGTGAACAGAGGGCTGGGAGGGGGGCCTGGTGGTAGAGGGGCCTCAGACGGAGGGTCGGGGGGCCTTGGCGAGGAAGGGACACGTGTGCTGAGCCCTGAATGTCGGAGGTCACCTGGCCTTGTGGAGCAAAGGGAAGAGCACCGCAGGAGGAGAAGTGCATGAGGCCTGAGCCAGCTGGGCTGCGGGGGCAGGAGGGGGCAGGTGTGACATCGTGGCTGCCGTCCAGTGAGAGGCGCAGACCTCTGAGACAGGGCTAAGAAGGTGGAAACAGACTGGCTCACGTGGGGTGTGCGGGAGTAACAGGCCCTGATCAGGTTTTCAAAGGCTGAGTCTGTTTTTTCCCCAAGCCGGGCGCCCCCCAGGCAGTAAATGTTAAAGCCAAATATTTGGGAGTAGAGTGTATTATTTATTTATTATATTTTTTCAAGTTTAAAATCAACTTTTTTGTACATTTTGATAAGTTTTAACAAATACATACAAACACAAATACAAATACATACATCGCCCCCAAATCAAGACATAGTATATTTTCATCACCCCAAAAAAGCTCCCCCATGTCTCTTTGCAGCCCATCCCTGCCTCCACCCCCGGCCCTGGGCAACCACTGACCTGCTTTGTGTCACTGTAGGTCGTTTTGCTTGTGCTAGAATTTCAGGTAAATGGAATCAATTAGTCCAAACTCTCCATGTCTGGCTTTTCCACCCAGCGCGATGGTTTGAGATTCTCCTATACTGTGGCCAGCGGTTCCTTCTTATTGCTGGAGAGCCTTCCACTGTGTGGACGTGACACGATGTGGCCATCCACCTACCTGCTGGCGGACGCTGGCATTGTTCCCAGGCTGGGCTCCTACGAATAAAGCCGCCATGAGCGTTCACGTGAAAGTGTTTGTGTGGACGTGTGTTTTATTCCTATTGGATAAACTTTCAAGAGTGGAATTATTGAGTTATATGGAAAGTGTATGTTTAACATTTTTAGAAACTGTCAAACTGTTTTCCAAGTTGATTGCACCATTTTGTCCTCCCATCAGTGGTCTATAAGAGTTCCAGTGGCTCCACATTCTTGCCAATGGTTGGTGTTTTTAATTGTAGCCATTCTGGTATATACACGGTGAGTAATCGTGTTTTTTCCTTGAAATATCTTTGTTGGGCTCTGGTACCGAGGATTGCTGGTTTCATAAACCTGCTCGGGGTTGTGTTCCCTCCTCTTCTACTTCCAGGAAGAGCGAGTGTGGAGCTGGAGCATTGGCCCCACCCCTCTTTACATATTTTCTAGGATGCACAGCGGAACCAGGGTCTGACCCCCGCCATGAGGCCTGCGCTGTTCTCCCTGGCCGTTCCCTTTGTCTGATGTGCCATTCACACGCCTGGTGTGAGTGCGTCTCCCGGGAGCCAGTGGGGCTGGGCTTCTCCGGGGGGGGCCTTGCTCCACCCCGGGCAGGCCAGAAGAGTGCTGGGCTGGCCAGAGGAACCGTGTTCAGTGGCTGGCGGCTGGTTTTTGCCGGTTTGTCACTTTCACTCTTCACACAGGCAGCAGTGCATCATGGATCCTCTTCAAAGAGGGGAGTCGATGGGGAAGCCGGGAAGCGCCAGGACCCCTAATCTGCAGGGGCTCCGGGCTTGAGCAGTGCTCTGTGTGGGACAGGCCCAGTGACATCAGAGGATGTGTCTTTGTAAGCACTTCTGGGACAGTGCCTAAAGAATCCTGAAGGGGACCTGAATGTCTAGGCCTCTAGTATTTGTCTACTATTTGTCTATTTTCTCATTCTAACTAGATAGTCATTTTCATACAGAATCTTGTATTTGTAATTTTGTAGTCTTTTTCTTAAAGTGGATCCCCCAATCGTGTGAGTCCTGCCTCGCACAGCTGGATCCCCTGCCCGCCTCTGCTTCGTTTACCCACAGCAGGTGCAGAGCCAGCCCTGGACGCGCCTCCCTGTCTCCCTTCTCCCTGCCTGCTGCCAGGGCCCCTCCCTCAGCCCTGGCTCCTGGCTTCACGCTGAGCTCAGTGGATTCGGCTCTGGGGACGGCAGGTGTCCAGTTTGCCTTAATACAGATCCTGCTCGAACGGCCCTCCTTCTGCTGCCCGCCGCGCAGACCAGGGGAGGGAAGGCACACGGCACGTGGTTGCCCTCAGGAGCGGACGGGATGGCGGGTGGTGGCGAGGCTCTGGGTCTGGACTTTGGAAGGGAGCTCTCTCTGCTGCAGGCCTTCATAGATGGCCTGCAGCGGCCAGGAAAGGCTGCCTCGGGTGGCAGAGTTGGAGCTGAGGCTGAAGGGGAGCAGGACTTGTATTGGAAGAGACAGGAACCAGGCATCCAGTGGACGGGGCGAGAGCCCTGAGGAGGTCCCCATTGGCTGGGGAAAGAAGCAGGGGGCCTGGAGGGTACTAGGAAGGAACGCGTGTGCGGCAGGGAGTGGCCTGGGTGAGGTGGCGGGCTGGAAAACCTGGAGCCAGTGGGTCAAGTTCAGAATGAGCAGACGAGGACCTGCTGAGTGAGGCGGTGCAAGCCACCCACACGGGGCAGCGGTCACTCCCTCAGCGTCCGGGCTCCCACTCTGGGGAAGTGAAACCCCAGGGCCGCTTTGATTGAAGGCGCAGTTTCAATACAGTCACACAAACAAAGTAAAGTCATAAGGTTTATAACTTACAGATCCCAGAACCGGGGCACAATGAGCCGGCAGGTCCCTCCTCCTGGGACAGGCGTCTCGGTGGGGGAGGGGGACCCTGGGTTAAATGAGCCTGCACATACAGGAGGCCACATCCACCTGCAGTCGGCCACACATCCTGTGACACGGAGCAAGTTGGCCGCTGGTCCTTGCCTGCTGCAAGCCACTCAGCACAGGGACCACAGACAGCATGCAGCTCCAGAGCCAGTCAGCCCGCTGGTCACGCGTCCTGAGGTCCAACCGCGCCTCAGCGACGCTTCCCCATCCAGAAGCCCTTAAACAGTCCCCCTTCATCCAGCTCGGGGCTGCCCTCTGCTTCGGGGACAGCCCAGGCGCTCTGCAGGCTGTCCCTTTGCCTTACCTATGTCTTGCTTATTGCTTGATCAAACTGTTTTGTACTTTATTCTGTGGCTCTCACTTGAATTCTTTCCTGTGGGTGCCCAAGGAGTCCCTGGGGGGAGAGTACCCTACCCGGTGACACTTCGTCTCAGGTCACGAGTGAGCAGGAGATGGATAGCAGAGTAGCAGTGCCTACTACGTACAAGGTGGTTGGGGGTGGTGGTCACTAATTGTTCTCAGGCTCAGTTCTGAGTGGTCATCTTACCAGGTGCCCGGGAAGAGCAGGGTGGGGATGCTGAGCTCGGGTCCTTCTTGCCAAGCCCAGGCTGGCGTAAGCAGGGGCGTTGTGCTGTGAAATGCCCAGGCAGCACTCCGAAGGGCTCTCTGCCCATCACAGTGAGGGTACCCAGGACCTCTGAGGACTCGTACAGCTTGCTTTTCTTTCTTCTGGCTAGGCTATTTTTCACAGGCTTAACATCTATTTTCTAAATCTATGCACACACGATAATAAATGCAAATACACAAAAGGGCGGACAGTGAAATGTAGCTTCCTGCCCCTCCCTGACTCCGTCCCCAGCTGCCCCGAGAAGCAGCTGCTGTCACTACCCATGAAGCTTTCTGGAGACTGCATGCAAATGCAGGCATGGCTGAGCTCCTTCACACACTTGGAACGACCACTCTGCGCCCTCTTGTCCCCTCGGCACCTGCCTTGAAGAGTGTTTCCTCCCGCCGTGTCCACACCGACTGGCCACCTGAGCAGCGCACAGTAGAGGAAAGCTGGGCGGAGCTGGGCTCCAGCCTGGCGTCATTGCGGGCCTCCTGCAGGACCCTGGCAGGTGGCGTGGCCTCTGAGCCTTGGTTTCCTCATCTGGAAAAGGGAGAGGACGATAGCCCCTCCTCAGGGGCTGCTACGAGGCTTAACTTGGAGAATGTGGCTACAGCTCAGGACAGAGTGGGACACAGAGGATGCCCCATGGCCAGCAGCTGCTGCCCTCAGCCAGAGAGCCAGCAGGCTGAGGGCCTCCTGCGTCCTGCTGCCTCCCGGGGACAGGAGCAGTGGCGCCTGTGGAAGGTGGCAGCTGGCCTTGCACCCTGCCCTTCCTTGGCCCTGAGGCACCCGGGAGGGAATTCCAGCGCCGTGTCCTCCAGGCAGAAGGGCTGCCTGTCTCTGTCCCTTTAGACTCGAGGACTGGACTCGGGTCACGCGGGAGGCCGGCTGGAGCGGGAGGCGTTTGGGGCTCTGCTAAGTGGTGCCTCCACCCTTCGGCTCTGGGTGGAGACAGCACGGCGCGGGCTGGTGTGGCGGTGACAACTGAGGGATAGGCATACAGGGTTAATAACATTCTGTCATTTTGACCATCTCTGCTGCTTGCCTGTGATGCTTTAATCCACTTTGCACGCTTTCGACATTAAGAACTTCTGACGAAGTTTCACCAGGAAGATAATATCTTTATATAATAGCCTTGTACTATGCTTGTGATTCTAAACACAAATTTATTTGCTTTTATCACTTTGGACTAAAGAGAAAGAAAATGAACCATTAGAAAAAGGCTCCTGTTACCCCGCACGCCGCCTTAATCTTCCTGGGGCCGCGGCAGCGCCTTCCTCTTTCATCCGCCCGCTCGCGCTCGCAGGCGCCGCTCCGTTATCTGTCCCAGTGCGCCTTTGAGGTTAATATTTCATCTCGGTCCTTCCTTCAGCCATGCAGACGAGTTAAATTAATGCCAGCAGGGGGAGCGAATTAAATAAACTGTGGAATAATGCCAATTTTCCCCGTGTTCCTTGTGCCATTCTTGTACTCCAGCTACGTTTTTAAATGAAGTCTGTAGGGATTTGCAAATAGTTGTCTTGAACTACTGATAAAAACAAGTTCTGGCTGCTCGGACTGTGGTGAGACCGTGGCAAGACCGTGGCCACTCGTTCACTCACTCATTCATTCAGCCATGCAGCCCCCACCGTGTGGCAGGCACAGTGCGAGGCTGGGCATCGCGGGTCGAGTGCGGCACAGACCCCGGTCGGAGCTAAGGTGGGATGGGTGAGACACCCTCAGCGTCCGGTCCTGAGTGGGAGAGGGGCTGAGACGCAGTCCCATGGGAGGAAGAAACATCACTAACGGCCTTTTCTGGCTCAGCCAAGAGTTTGGATTGGATCCCCGTTAAGTAGGAAGCCATGGGCAGATTGTGAGCGAGGTGTGGCAGGGTGAGAGTGGCCGCTGGGGGCCCAGGAGAGAAGAAGGAGCAGCCGGCCAAGGGAGGAGGATGGCTGGTCTGGGCTGAGGGCAGAGGAGGCAGAGAGAAGTGTCAGCTTTGGGGTGTACATGGGAGCCTAACTCGTAGGATCTGTGGCCCAGTCTCCTTTCCACGCTCCTCCCCCTCCTTTCCTTCCTCTCTCCCATAAGAGAGACAGGAGAGAAGTTTCTGAATGAGCCACTGCTGTGTTCTGATCGGGCCTGCTGACAAGGATGACCCCCATGGGTCCCAGCAAGAGGCAGGCAGACACCCCACTCTGAGAGCTTGCTTCCCAGAGGAGCCGGGGAGCAGGGAAGGGTTGAGGGGGGCATAAGGTGACAACCACCCAGCAGACCACAGGCCTGGTCTGCTGCCCGGTCCTGCTCAAGCCTCCCGTCCTCCCCCACACAGGGAGATGGGGCCGTGGAGAGGGAAAGAAAGCGCTCCTCTTCCTTGGTATTCCTCTTCCTCTGGACTTCACGGGTCAGGGGCTGAGTTGCCCCACCCTGGGGCACAGCGACAGGATCCAGCACAGCCCGCCCTGCCCCGGCCACTCCTTACCTGTGCACTCAGGTTAACACTTGTTTCTGCCTCATTATCCCTGAACTTCCTTCTCTGCAAAACGGGCCCGTGACCCTGCCTGGCGGCATGCCCGGCCCACTGCGCCAGCGTCTAAGGCGGAAGAAGCCGCACTCCTGGGGCTGCGGGTGTGAACGGTGCTTTAAACGGAGGGGGCGCTGGGACCCCTGCGCTGACTGGCGCCAGGGCTGCAGACTCAGCTGGCGTGAGTGAGAGAAGGGAGCTGGCAGGCTCTGTGGCTGACGGAGAGGACTGGCCGGGGCAGAGCCGGGGCACGCCCGTGTGGCCAGCGACCTGATTCTGCCAAGGGAGCCAGGAGCCTGAATGCTCGCGGGAACTCCGCAGACATTTCATGCTGACAACGAATTCAAATTCCAGGACCCTACATGGAGTTTATCAGTGGAACGTCGTTCTGGCTAAAAAACCCACTGAAGAAGCCACATCTTCCTCTTCCTGGGTGACCTGAGGGCAGAGGCATCAGTGGCACTCAGAGGAACCCGAGGACCCAGCCCTGTAAGTCTTTCTTCTTACCCCAGACACAGTGATTGGTTCACGGATGGGCACATGACTCATTCTGCCAGAGCCAATGGGCTGTGGTGAGAATTTCTGGGAGCCATGTGGGGAAAACTCACTTTGAATGGGCTTAGAGGGGAGGCAAGAGCTTCAGTAACCATCTTGCAGCCCCTAGAGGACAACTTATCTGAGAATCAAGTCTGCATGACAGACGAGCCCAGAGGAAAAAGCCAAGTTCTGATGACAGTCCAGTGCCTAGATCCAACTATGCCTGAAACCCTGTCCCTGGTTATTTCAGTGATAAAATCCCCTTTCTCTTTAAGTCAGTTTGTTTGAACTGTCTGTCTCTTGGAATCAAAAGTAACATAGCAGATATAGAAGGACACATCCATTCAAGAATAAGATGACAGTGGGTCCAGAGGGGGGGCCATGGGCACTGGTTCAGCCATAGGTGATGAGCACAGGGTCCAGACAGCAAGGACCATTCTCCCAGCAGTGGAGAAGATGGCCAACATGGGAGGCCAAGACACGGAGGCAAGTCAGAATACCGGGAGGAATAACCACGGGCCGGCTCTGCCACCAACTTGTGTGTGACCCCAGAAAAGTCACCCGTCTCCTGCACTCTGGGACCCTGGTCTCCCCGTCTGCTGGAGTAACAAGACGCTAAGTCATGTTTGTTGAGTGCCCACCCTTTGCCAGGTCCTCTGCCAAGGATTTACTCACATCATCTCATTGGTTCCCTGGCAGCCGGCGGCACCACTCCCGCTCTCCATGCAGGCGCCCAGGCTCTGCACACGGGGTCACTGGGACCGACCGCAGGAACACGCTCCCGGGGGGCCGGCCGTGTTGGAGGCGGAGTCAGATGTCGCCGAGGCAGGTGGAGGCAGGGACAGGCTGGGTGAGGGAGGAGGCCCGGCGGGGGCTCGGCTCCGCAGCTCCGGGAGCTGGCATCGAGCTGTCCGCTACAGCTGCGCTCTGACAGCTTCATCTCTCGGGGTTTTGGGTGTTGATTCTGGGGGAATTTTCGGTGCTGTCACTGGGTTAGGTCTAGAAGAGAAAAGGATGTGGGGAACATCACACCATTAAATAGTAATGTTTTTCTTTGTTTTAATTAGATTATTTCCCGTATATGCAGGTAGACCCGGCCCTTAGAGGCCTCTTTGTTGTCTTCAGAACCCTCTCCTGCAACCAGTACAGTAATTAAAGGACACTGTTTTCCTAGCAGAGGGAACTAATTATTTCAGCCTTGTGCTGATTGACGCGTTGTTCCGAGCAGTTTGAAGACGTCAGCTGCGCTTCGTGAGCCGTTTGAGACCCGTCCCAGCCACGGAGTGGGCGCTGACCGTGCACGTACGCTCCGCAAATGGAGGCCCCAGAGGTCAGCGCCCCCTCCACCCCTGACCCTTTGGCCATCAACCAACAGGGGGTCCTGATAAATACGGGGAGGGGGTGGCAGAGAACTTCACACCCTTCAGACTCACGCCCAGCTTTCTCTCCCCGGACGGTGTCTTCAGAACGTCCTTGCTGGAGAGGGCAGCCTCCCCAGTGCCACCCGTCTCCAGATGGGCGACGCCTCTCGGTCCTTCAGGGCCCAGCTAAGCGGCCCCGGGGTCACACGCCTTCCGGATACCCAAGCTGGGTGCTGTCCTCCTCGGCCCTCGGAGCCCTTTGTCTGAGGCCTCGGGAGCCCTCGCTCTCCCTGTTGGCCTGCAGCCGATGGGATGTCTCTCCCACTTGCCCGGGCCCCTCCTGGGCTGAGGAAGGCCTGGTATTGTGCAGAGACACTGACCCGGGGCCCGCTCCGACCCTTTGCTTGTTGTGTGTCACGTTAGGCAGGGAGGCAGGGAGGCAGGGAGACAGGCAGAGAGCACGGGAGAGAGGTAGAAAGGAGGAATAAAACCCCTTACTGTCTGAACTAGATCCGCCACTACTTGGTCCGCATAAGCTCTCCTTTCCAGGTGCAGGTGGGAGGGCTGTTTGCCGGGGGAGCGATGCGCGTGAGGACGAAAATGACCAAGATGAAGGAGCTCCGCGTTTTCCCGGCTCGAGAAGGCAGTGGGGAGAAGGGGGTCCCAGGAGGAAAGGGAGCGAGGCCAGGGGATGAAGAGGCGGGGACGGGAGAAGGCGGCCCGGCTGGCAGCTGGAAGTGGACTTGGGAAAGAACGGACCAGTTTCCAAATTAACTTGATGAAATGGCTTCCATTACGTGTAGTGCAAATTCTCCGCCTTGTCCTTCCGCAAAATATCCCGTAAAGGCGTGGCGAAGATTCCGGGTCTGTGGAGGTGGGCAAGGCCGCTCCAGTGGTTGAGTTTGACTCTGAGGTGGACCCACAAGATGCCCACGGCAGCCTGCTCTCCCGGGAGGCCGGCCTCCTCGGCTCCTCGGGCGGTGGCAGTCAGGCGGCCCGGGCAGATCCTAGGTCCACACGCCGGTCCTGGACGTTTCACTTGACCGCACTACCTCAGCTTCCTTATCTGCAATGTAGGGCTGAAAATAGCCCCCTGCGTCGGAGGCTGTGTCAAAGACAGCGCCCGAGCGAGGCAGAACGTCAGCTACTGCTCTCTGTGCCCCCTCTTCTCCAGCCCAAGGAAATGCTTTAGAGCAGAAAAGGCATTGGAAAGACGCCAGAAACCTTTAAAGTATTCCGACCAGGGCTGCCAGGTGAAATACTAGCATGCTCACTTAAATTTAAATTTCAGATGACAACAAGCAATTTGAAACTAAGATTTGACTGAACATTCTACATTTTTCGGTGCTAAATGTGGCAACACTAATTCCTACCCTTTGACCCTAAGATTTCACTTCTGGGAATCTGTTCCAAGTAAATAATCTTAAACAAGAAAAGTTTTATGCAAGGAAATTTTCCTTGGAGTGTTTTGAAAAGAAATGTTCAAAAATTAGGAACAATGATATGTCCAGTGGTAGGAAAAGGATTAAGTAAATTAGGCAATATCTACTTGATTGAATATTATAGTGTCATAAAAATGATGTTTCTGAAGAACATACAGATGAGGGGATGATTATGAAATAATGTTATGAGAAAAAAATCAGGGAATAAAATTATGTACAAAGCGTGTTTACATCTCTAAAAATTACCCTTAAATACAGACAGACAACTGACAGGAAAGTTGGTAAAATGTTGGTAGTGGTTGTGCTGGATGGTGAAATCACGGCTTTTTCCTGCTTCTGTGCACATCCCACACTTTCTGTGATGAGCGAGAACCACTTTAGTCATGGAAGCCGCTTCCGCATACTCAGGACTCGAGGGTGGGCGGGGAGTGGCCGGCGCGGCCCTGGGCACCCATGCTGGTGTGCACCAGTGGTGTGGCCTGGGAAAGCCACTTCAGAGCTTGGGTCATTTGTCTCGTGACAGATGCATACACCAGCCCATATGCCCCAGACTGCTCTGTGATTCTCTTATTTTCTGCCTCCGTTTTTGTCCTTTTCCTTTTTCTCCTTCCTTCCCTCTGTTAGCTTCCCTCTCCCTTCCTTTCTCTTTTCTCTCTTGTCCTTCCCATTCTCTGATCTGCCTGTGTCAGAACTCTTAACATGTGAACATCAAACAATAGCGAAATTTCAACCACCCTATAAAACAAACAGGATTTATTCCTCCCGGAATACCTTACTGGAAGTTAAGGGAAGGACAGTGTCAGGAATGGCATGATCAGAGCGCTCTCTTTCCCTGCACTTCTCTCTTGGCCCTTCTCTGTGTGTTGGCTTTGTCCCTGAGCTAGCTTCTCTTCTGGCAGCTAGTTCACAGTGGCTTCGTGATTCTAGGTTTCCTGCCTACACACTGCACAGTCCCAAAGCTGAGGTTTCTGTCTCAACATCCCAGAAAAGTCCTGAGATTTGTTCTGATTGGCTAGGCCTAGTTCACATGCTACCTCCGAACTAACGATCAGGGCTGAGGTGTGGAATGTCTAGATTTAGCTAAGCCGCCAAATCCCCAGTCTAGACTTGTGGGTGGGGCCATGAGCCGAGGTGGATACCTGAGGGAAACGCTGGGTGTTGTTAGCAAGTGGACAGAAAAAGAACTCTGGGACGGCGCCATCGAATGCCCACTGCCTCGATCAGCAGGTGTCCTGGAGGGCCGGCATCTCCCAGCACCATGCTAGGCTCTAGGATCACCTGGGGAGAGAACAGATAATTGCCTTCCTCAGCGGCACTTCTGCTCAGCACCCAGGGCAAATGTGGCAGCACGGGGTGGGGCACAGTCAAGGCCCCTCCGGGTCTTGGCCACATTTGGGTCTAGGTGTCTGGATGCTCTG
The DNA here is from genome assembly GCF_037783145.1 of Equus przewalskii. Taxonomy (NCBI): domain Eukaryota; kingdom Metazoa; phylum Chordata; class Mammalia; order Perissodactyla; family Equidae; genus Equus; species Equus przewalskii. The sequence continues at coordinate 1,148,750 of NC_091839.1, read as the reverse complement.
GGCAGACAGAGACCCCTCTGGGTCTTGACCACATTTGGGTCTAGGTGTCTGGATGCTCTGGGCAGACAGAGACCCCTCTGGGTCTTGCTCACATTTGGGTCTAGGTGTCTGGAGCTCTGGGCAGACAGAGGCTGCCTTGTCTGACTGGCTTTGGCGGCTCTAGCATGGTGGACTCACAGGAGGATTGAACAGGGGCTGGAGGGGCGCTGGGAACCCTGGCTCCCTCTCTCAGGACCCGAGCCGGCTGTCCCGTTCTCAAAGCTGCGCTCTCGCACAGGCGCCGGGGCTCTCGCTCTCCTCTTTTTTCCTTCCATCTCACTAATTTACAAAGTTCTTCTTTAAAAAAAACTCCGTGTTTCCCTGCTGAGACTTTGCCTAATGAAGTATTTTATAGCATCCTCTCCCTTAAAAAGAATGAGGTCGAATGCTTATTAAATTAATTTTTGCTTTAATGTATTTCCTCAATATTTCATGCTGTGGACACAACTGTTTCTGCAAATGACTTTTTCCAAGAAGCCTGATTTATTTTTAATTGTCTATGTCCCTCAGTTTGGGTGCCAGCTACTCTCATTACTTCTGTTTGTTTAGGAGTTAAGGCCTGGAGCTCTAACAGGTAAAGGTTTCTCCCCTTGGCGAGGCAGGGCTGTGTTGTGGGAGCACACCCAACCCGAACGGGAGGGACAAAGTGCTGGTTACTTTCCTGTGGCTTCCAGAAGCGACAGACAAATCACATTCTCTCCCACATGTAAGACATTCTACAGTATAGAAAGGCTGTTTACAGGGCCCATCTTCAAAGCTCCACATTTTGGTGAGGTTTCCCCCCACAGCTTATGAGGTCACTAAATCAGCGGTTATTTCCATTTTTAAGGAGAGAAGAAGTGACTTGTTAAATGTTTCACGGCTGGCAGGAACACCTGTGCAGTATACATTTCTGACCTTAAAGCTAAGTTTCTTTCTACTATACTCCTTTATTTCTCAAAGAAAGCTCCAACCCCTGTATGCTTTTGTCTTAAATATTTGTGCTTTTTAAAGAAAGTATTTATACAGAAGTAATCTGTATTCATTACGAAAAAACAGAAGAGAACATGAAGGGGGTTGTGCGTGTGCATGTGCGCACTCGTGCAGACGGTCACTCATGACCCTCCCCGGGAGGTGACCACGGTTCGAAGGACAGGCTGGCAGCGGCTTCCTCTGCCCTTCAGGACCTGCCCGCCCCTCCCCACCTCCTGCACCACCATCTTTAAGCCCAGCGGACGCACGTCTGTTGTCATTGCCCGCGCAGCATTCATTCCCTCCTCTTAATCTCAATTTTCCTTTGGCAAAACACAAATTCACTCCCGAACCCTGCAGCGAATGAGCTGGGCAATCGAGTCAAACCCCCATCAAGGGTGATCACGTGACCTACACTTGGCCAGTCAGAGCCAAGGATCCTGACCGGACTCTGGAGGCGCCCTTGGGCGGGAGCAGCTCTGCTTCTGCCCGGCGTGCAGCTGGAGGTGCCCTGTTGCCACCGGGAGAGGCTGCTGGACAGGGGGCGGCGCAGAGGAAAGCGGAGCTGGGAGGCTGCGTCCTTGCGCTGTGCTCTTCGGTTGCGTGAGCGGATGCGGTCGTTTTTTGCCGACCCCAGTTGGAGTTGCATTTTCTGCCGTTGGCTTAAAGTAGGAGAGGGAATGACCGTGTGCTTATCGGAGTAGAGCCGGCACAGTTACTTTTAAAATATTATTATTTTCCGTGCCGCAGTTCAGCGCTTACTGGAAAGGTGCAGAGGGGGAGGATGTTGCCCGAAAGTGTGCAAGGATGCTGAGAGTGTAAGGTTTCTGCTACGACTCAATTCAGGGAGGCCTCCAAATTTATTTCCTTTGTGGGCAGAGAAAATACTTTGTAAAATTTCATTCTTTTGACATCTACCGAAATTTATTTTGTAGCACAGTATGTGCTCTACTCAGTGAACCTCTGCTCTTGAAAAGAGGGTGTGCTGTGTAGCTGTTGGGTGTGGTGTTCAACAAATGTCAAGCAGGTTAAAGTGGTGGATGACATCCTTCAGATGTCCTCTATCTTTTCCGGTTTCTTCTCTAATTGTTCTATCAGTTCTCGACAAAGCTGTGTTAGAGACTCCTACCGTAGAGACTCCTACTGTGATCGTGGCCTGTCTGTTTCATCAGTTTTTCATGCATATATTTTGAAGATGTTTTATAAGGCACGTACACTCTGGTAAGGGTCGTATCTTCCTGACTGTATTGTCCCGTGTATCCTAAAGGAAAGTCCCTGCTTGCCTCTACTAACAGCCCTTGTTTTGAAGTCTGTTTTCACTCACACTATTATAAGCACAGCTTTATTATACTTACTCTTCACACCTTTTTTCATCTGTTCTTTTGACTGAGGAACTGAATTTTTATTTCATTTTTCGAAATTCATTTTGTTGAGGTCACAGTGGTTTTTAACATTGTGTAAATTTCAGGTGTGCGTCGTTATATTTTGACTTCTCTGTAGACTGCATCGTGTTCGCCGCCAGAAGTCTAGTTGCCATCCCTCACAGTACACAGGTGCCCCCTTACCCCTTTCGCCCTCCCCCATCACCTCCCCCTTTGGTAACCACCAATCTGTTCTCTGAATCTGTGTGTTTATCTTCCACGTATGAAGGAAATCATACACTATTTGTCTTTCTCTGTCTGACTCATTTCCCTTAGCATAATATCCTCAAGGTCCATCCATGTTGTTGCAAATGGCACAATTTTGTCTTTTTTAATGGCTGAGTAGTATTCCATTGTGTGTGTGTATGTATATGTACACACCACATCTTCTTTATCTATTCATCTGTTGATGGGCACTTGGGTTGTTTCCAGGGCTTGGCTATTGTGAATAATGCTACAGTGACCATAGGGGTGCGTATATCTTTTCAAATTACTGTTTTCATGTTCTTGGGATAAATACTCTGAAGTGGAATAGCTGGATTATATGGTGTTTTATATTTTTAATTTTTTGAGAAATATCCACACTATTTTCCATAGTGTCTGCACCAATTTACACTCCCACTAGCACTGTATGAAGGTTCCATTTTCTCCACATTCTCTCCAACACTTATTTCTTGTCTTTTTAATAGTAGCCATTCTGATGGGTATGAGGTGATATCTCCTTGTAGTTTTGATTTGCATTTCCCTAATAATTAGTGATGTGGAACACTTTTCATGTGCCTGTTGGCCGTCTGTATGTTTTCTTTGGAAAAATGTCTGTTTATATCATCTGCCCATTTTTTGATTGGATTGCTCATATTTTGTTGTTGAGTTTCATGATTTCTTTATATATTTTGGATATTAACCCCTAATCCAATATATGATTCACAAATATTTTCTCCCAGTTGGTGGATTGTCTTTTCATTTTCTTCATGGTTTCCTTTGCTGTGCAGAAGCTTTTTAGTCTGATGTAATCCCATTTGTTTATTTTTTCTTTTGTTCCCCTTCCTGAGGAGACGTGGTATTCACAAAGATACTGCTAAAACTGATGTAAAAGAGTGCACTGCCTATGTTTTCTTCTAGGAGTTTTGTAGTTTCAGGTCTTATCTTCAAGTCTTTAACCCATTTTGAGTTAATTTTTCTGTATGATGTAAGATAATGGTCTACTTTCATTCTTTTGCATGTGCATGTCTGGTTTCCCAACACCATTTATTACAGAGACTTTCCTTTCTCCATTGTATGTTCTTGGCTTCTTTGTCAAAAATTAGCTGTCCGTAGATGTGTGGTTTATTTCTGGGCTTTCAGTTCTATTCCATTGATCTGTGTGTCTGTTTTTCTGCCAGAACCATGCTGTTTTGGTCACTATGGCTTTGTAGTATATCTTGAAGTCAGGGATTGTGATGCCTCCAGCTTTGTTCTTTTTTCTCAGGATTGCTTTGGCTATTTGGGGTCTTTTGCTGTTCCATTTAAGTTTTAAGATTCTTTCTCCTATTTCTGTGGAAAATGTCATTGGGATCCTGATTGGGATTGCTTTGATTCTGTAGATTGCTTAGGTAGTATGGCCATTTATTTTGACTATGTTTATGCTTCTAGTGCATGAGCACGGAATACCTTTGTGTCATCTTCAGTTTCTTTCAGTAAGGTCTTATATTTTTCATTAAGTTTATTCCTAGGTATTTTATTCTTTTTGTTGTGATTGTAAATGAGGTTGTACTCTTGATTTCTCTTTCTGCTAGTTTGTTGTTAATGTATAGAAGTGCCACTGATTTTGGTATATCGATTTTGTACCCTGCAACTTTACTGTATTCATTAACTATTTCTAATAGTTTCTTGGTGGAGTCTTTAGAGTTTTTATATACACAATCATGTTGTCCACAAATAGTGACAGTGTTACTTCTTCCTTTACAGTTCGGATCCCTTTTATTTCTTTTTCTTGCCTCATTGCTCTGGATAGGATTTCTAATACTTCATTGAATAAGAGTGGTGAGAGTGGGTATCTTTGTCTTACTCCTGTTCTTAGAGGAATGGCTTGCAGTTTTTCACCATTGATTATGATGTTGACTGTGGGTTTGTCATATATGGCCTTTATTATGTTGAGATTATTTTCTCTATACCCATTTTATTGAGAGTGTTTATCATAATCGATGTTGAATCTTCTCAAATGCTCTCCCTGTATCTGTTGAGATGGTCATGTGATTTTTATTCTTAATTTTTTTAGTGTTGTGTATCACACTGATTGATTTGCAGGTGTTGAACCATCCCTGCATCCCTGGAATAAATCCCACTTGATCATGGTGTATGATCCTTCTAATGTATTGTTGGACTTGATTCGCTAATGTTTTGTTGAGGATTTTTGCATCTATGTTCACTGGTGATATTGGCCTGTAATTTTCTATTTTTGTGTTGTCCTTGTCTGCTTCTGGTATCAGGGTAGTGTTGGCCTTGTAAAATGAGTTAGAAAGCATCCCATCCTCTTCAATTTTTTGGAAGAGTTTGAGAAGGATAGGTAATAAATCTTTGAATGTTTGGTAGAATTCACTAAAGAAGCCATCTGGTCCTGGACTTTTGTTTTTTGGGAGGTTTTTTATTACTGTTTCTATCTCTTTACTTGTGGTTAATCTATTTAGATTCTCTGTTTCTTCTTGATTCACTTTTGGGAGGTTGTGTGATTCTAAGAATTTATCCACTTCTTCTAAGTTATTCAATTTGTTGGTGTATAGCTTTTCATAGTATTCTCTTTTAATCCTTTATATTTCTGTGATATCTGTTGTAATTTCTCCTTTTGCATTTCTTATTTTATTTATTTGAATCTTCTTTTTTTTCTTAGTGAGTTTAGTTGCGGTTTTGTCAATTTTGTTTATCTTTTCAAGCTCATAGTTTCATCGATTCTTTCTATTGTCTTTTTAGTCTCTATTTCACTTATTTCTGCTCTGATTTTTATTATTTCCTTCCTTCTACTGACTTTGGACTTTGTTTTTGCTAATTTTCCAATTCTTTTAGGCATAGTGTTAGATTTTTTATTTCAGATTTGTCTTACTTTTTGAGGTGGGCCTGTATTGCTGTATGCTTCCCTCTTAGTACCACTTTTGCTGCATCCCATAAATTTTGGTATTTTGTGTTTTCATTTTCACTCTGTGTCTTTTGACCAATGAATTCAATCCATTTACATTTAAGGAAAGTAGTGATATATGAGGGTTTAATGCTGCCATTTTATCTTTCATGTTCTGGTTTTTCTATATTTCCATTGTTTCTTCTCCCTGTGTTTCTGACTGCCATGTCAGTTTTGTGGTTTTCTGTGATGTTTTTCTCAGTTTGCTCCTTATTTATGATTCGTCACTCTCCTCTAATTTTTTGTTTTGTGGTTCCCATGAAGTTTGTATAAAAGATCTCATAGATGAGACAGTCACTTTTCTGCTGATAGCTTCTTATCTCCATGAACCTGTGCAGGTTCCATCCTTTTCTCCTTCTATGCTTTTGTTCTCAGAAATTATCCTTTTTTATGTTGTGAATTTGTTACCAAATTGAAGTGGTTATAGTTATTTTTGATTCTTTCTTTCCCTTTAGCCCTTATGTTATAATTAATTGTTTACTAGCCTGTTCTGATGTAGAGCTGCAGTTTGCTGATTGTCTGTTTATCTCCTTGCTCAGAGCTTTGTAAACCTTTGCTTCTCATTTCAGGCAGGAGGGCTGCTTTCTGGTAAGGCAGGTCTAGTGATGATGGACTCCCTCAGGTTTGTTTGTCTGCGAAAGCCTTTATATTTCCTTCATATCTGAGGGGTAACTTATTTGGATAGAGTGTTCTTGGCTGATACTTTTTGTTTTCCATTATTTTGAACAAATCATTCCACTTTCTCCTAGCTTGTAGAGTTTCTGCCTGATGGGGGTTCATTTGTAACTTCTTTTCTTCTCCGTGGCCGCCCTTAATATTCTTTCTCTGTCATTGACTTTTGACAGTTTTAATATAATGTGCCTTGGAGAAGATCTTTTCTCATTGAGATAATTAGGAGTTCTATTAGCTTCATGCACTTGTGTATCCAGTTCCTTCTGTAGGTTCAGGAAGTTCTCAGCTATTATTTCTTTTTCTTTTTTAAGATTGGCCATGAGCTAACATCTGTTGCCAGTCTTCCTCTTTCTTTTTCTTCTTCTCCCCAAAGCCCCAGTACATAGTTGTATATTTTAGTTGTGGTCCTTCTAGTTCTGCTGTGTGGGCCGCCACCTCAACATGGCCTGATGAGTGGTGCCATGTCTGTGCCCAGGATCCAAACTGGCAAAACCCTGGGCCTCCGAAGCGGAGCACGCTAACTTAACCCCTCAGCCAGGGGGCCAGCCCCTCAGCTATTATTTCTTTAAATAAACTCTCTTGGGGCCGGACTGGTGGCGCAGCGGTTAAGTTTGCACCTTCTCCTTCTCAGCGGGCTGGGGTTAGCAGTTCGGATCCCAGGTGTGGACATGGCACCACTTGGCAAAAGCCTTGCTGTGGTAGGCATCCCACATATAAAGTAGAGGAAGATGAGCACAGATGTTAGCTCAGGGCCAGTCTTCCTCAGCAAAAAGAGGAGGATTGGCAGTAGTTAGCTCAGGGCTAATCTTCCTCAAAATAAATAAATAAATAAACTTTCTGCTCCTTTCTCTCTCTCTTCTCCTTTTAGGATATCCGTTATCCTTCTGTTGCTTTTCCTAATTGAGTTGGATATTTCTTGTGGGATTTCTTCATTTTTTAAAAATCTCACTTCTCTCTCCTCCTCTACCTGAATTATTTCTAGATTTCTATCTTCAAGCTTGCTAATTGTGTCTTCCATATAGTCTGCTCTATTTCCTATGCTTTCTACTTTATTTTTCATCTCATTAATTGTGTTCTTCATCTCCAGAATTTCTGGGTTTTTTTTTTTAGAATTTCACCTTATTTGGTGAAGTATGCCTTCTGTTCATTAATTTTGTTCCTGAGCTCATTGAACTGTCTCTCTGTGTTTTCTTTTAAGTTGTTGAGTTTCTTCATGATGGCTACTTTGAATTTTCTGTCAGTCAGATTGTCATCTTCCGTGACTTCAAGTTTGGATTCTGGAGAGTTGTCATTCTCCTTCTGTTCTGCAGTGTCATGGTAGTTCCTCATGGTGCTCGATGAGTTGATCCTCTGCTGGCACATTTGTGGTAGTAAACGCCTTTCTCATTTGGGTGAGGCTTTGGTCACTTTGGTCTGAGCTGCTTCTGGTTGTGTTTGAGAGCCTGCACTTTCCACCCTCTGCTGCCTCTGCCAGGGGCTCATCAGTGCCCTCCCTGTGTCACTCATGCCTCTGAGGTCGCTGGTGCCTTGCTGCTTACGATGTTGCAGTTGCAGCTCTCGTCACTTGGGTCACCAGGATGCTGCACTTCTGCTGCTTCTGGGGTCGCTTGGATCTCATTTTCCCCCACTGACTCTCTGTGGGCTCTCCACAGGCTCAGGTGCTGCTGCTCCTGGGCTGTCTGGGTGTCCTGGTGACACTGCTGACAGGGTTGCTGGGTTCATGGGTGTTGCTGCTGCTGCCAGGGGCCCGGTGTCTTGTATGCAGGCCTTGCTGTTGATAGGGTTGGTGTCGGGGGTGCCGCCACTAGGGGCTGGGTCATGGGTATTGCTGTGGCTCCTGAAGCCTCAGGTTGCAGGTGCCACTGCCACTGGTAGAGCGGGATAGGGGCTGAGCTGTGATTGCTGCTGCTGCTCCTGTAGCCTCTGGTCTCTGGAGTCAGTGCATTTTTTGAAACCTCAGGTTAGGACACCACTGCCACTTCCAGGGGTATTTCCGTTTTGGATGCAGCCCTCACTACTGGGAGGGCCAGCTTCGGTGTCGCCACTGCCAGGGGAGCAGGAGAGCACTGGGTTGCCAGCACTCCTGTGTTTCCTGAAGTGTCAGGTAGTGGCTGCTACCCCCTGCTGCTGCAGAGGGGCCAGGCATGGGCCACGAGTGCCACTGCTGCTCCTGCAGCCTCTGTGCTCCCATGCCGGTGCGCTTTTTGAAACCTCAGTCAGTACTGGTGGTATCCGTGTTTTGGATCGTCACTGAGGGAGGGGGAGGGAACTGCTCCCCTAGTTCCACTGCCTCCTCGAGGTCCAGGCCACCCGCCTTCAGATGCACGGATGTGTGCGTCCCTCAGGCATCTTACTGTGCTGAGCAGGGAGTCCTTCCTTGGTCAATGGGTGTCCTATTGGTTGTAACCTAGAGGAGAATCCAAAGGAAACAACTCACTTCACCATGATGCTGACATTGCTCCTGACTGTTTTCATCTTTTTTACTTTCGATCCATTCTTGTATTTGAATTTAATGTGTGTCTGTTTTAGGCAGCATGCACTTGGTTCTTGCTTTTTTACCCAGTCTTAAAAACCTCTGCCTTTGATTGCAGTGCGTGTTCTTTCCACATTCAATGTAATTATTGACACAGTTGTGTTGAGATCCGCCATGCTTCTGCTTGCTTTCTTTTTGCCTCATCTGTTTGTTGTTGTTGTTTCTCTGTTCCTACTTTTTTGCCTTGTTTTGAGTTAATAAAATATTTTAGTATTCCCTCTAAATTCTCCTTTTGGCTTTCTATCTATATATCTTTGCATTATGTTTTTAGTGGTTTTAGGGGCTACAATACCCACCTTCAACTTAACCTATTCTATTTGTGGTTAATATTGAGTTACTTTAGACAACATAGAGGAGCCTTGAAACAGTGTATTTCATTTTGCCATCCTCTTTTTAGTGCTATTTTTCATAGATATACACTATGTAGTATAAAACCATTCCTGTAGTATTAAAACTTTTAAAATATTTTGTTATTAAAGTATAATACATTTTTAAAAAGAAGTCTTATATTTTTTTCAAAAAGAAAATTTTAAATATGGTCTTTTTAGTTTACTTACATACCTGCTGTTTCCACAGCTCTTTATTTCTTCAGCGTAAGGAACTTCCTTTAGTGTTTCTTGTGGTGCAGGTCTGTGAGTGACAAATAATCAGTTTCCCCCCTAATGTCTTTGTTTTACCTCCGTTTTTGAAGGCTCTTCTCTATGCACCTAATATCCTCGATTGGCAGCTCTTTTCCCCCTTCAGTACTTTGATTGTGTCGTTCCTGTTTCTTTCGTTTTGCCTTGTTTATGATAAGAAATCAGTCACTCTCCTCAGTGGTTTTCCCTTTAGTATTCCCCCTCGTTTTTGCTGGCTGCCTTCAAGATGTTCTCTCTTTGGCTTTCACAACTTGGAATATGCTACGTCCAGGAGAGTTTTCTTTAGTTCTTTCATACTTGGGGGAGTTTTGGGATCTGTAGGTTAATGTTTTCAACCAAAATTGAGACTTTTGGGGCTATTATTTCTCTGAATATTTTCTCTTTTCCTTTATTTTAATCTTCTAATTCTAGGATTCAAATACCATGTATTTTGGACCACAACTGCTGTTGTCTCACACATCTCTGAGGTTCTTTTCATTTTCTTTTGATCTTGTTTCTCCATATACCTATGACTTGAGTAATTTCTATTGATCTGTCTTCAAGTTTACTGGTTACTTTCTCTCATTTAAAATATGCTATTCAGCCTATGTGGTGTCTTTTTAATTTTAGTTATTATATTTTTTAGTTCTGGAATTTCTGTTTTTATTGTTTTCATTTCTCCATTAAGATTCATTTTCTGTTTGTTCACTTGTACCATATTTTTCTTTAATCTTTTGAATGTAGTTTTTCTTTAATTATTTGCATGTGTGGCTACTTTGACGTCTTTGCTGAGTCAAACCTCTGAGTTCACACAAAGTCACTTTCTTTTTTCTGTTTTGAAGTAAAAATTGTATAGCTCTAAGGTGTGCAGCATGGCGTTTGATCTACATACTGAAATGATCACTACAGTCAAGTTAATTATCCATCTCCTCACAGAATCAGTTTCTATTGGCTGCTTTTTTCCCCCATTCTTTCTTTTTTTTTTTTAAGATTTTATTTTTCCTTTTTCTCCCCAAATCCCCCCGGTACATAGTTGTATATTTTTCGTTGTGGGTCCTTCTAGTTGTGGCATGTGGGACGCTGCCTCAGCGTGACCTGGTGAGCAGTGCCATGTCCGCGCCCAGGACCCGAGCCAGTGAAACCCTGGGCCGCCAAAGCAGGGCACGTGAGCTCAACCACTCAGCCACGGGGCCGGGCCCTCCTGATTCTTTCTATGTCTAGTAACTTTTAGATGAAAAGTAGGCCTCATGGATATGCTTTAGGAAGTCTGGGTCCTGTTGTGCTTGTTTGAGGGTTTTGTTTTCGTGTGTGGTGGGTGTTAATTTGCGCGGACTCAAGCTGCAGACTTCGACTCCTCTGCAGTGTGCAGCCGCTGGTGCCTCTGCTCTCTGTCTTGCTCCTTGATGCTGCCTTTTAATATGGTCTCCGTTGTGCCTGTGTGATGGGTGGGCAGCCAACGACTCACACAGAGAGGGCTAATGCTGTGGTTTCCTTGCTTGAGAGGTTCCCCCTCCCTGCAGTTTGTAAAGTTTTCTTGCCTTGAGTCTTGACCTCTGACACTTCAAACCCGTGAGGCTTCATCTTTCTTCTGCTCACTGCCTGAGCTGTCATGGCCGGGGTGTGCCTGCGTTTAAAAAACATCGCACCCACAGACTGTCCCCTGGGTAGCTCTTTCTTGCATGAGCACGTTTCTCTTTTATCTCTGGCGGTTTTTTAGCCAGGCTGCCTGGGTCTCCCTCATGTATATGTTATTTAGCTGTCAGCACTTGTGTTCTTCCAAGATTGCTTGTCTTTAAATTTTTGCATCTATATTCATCAGGGGTATTGGTTGGTAGTTTTCTTGTAGTATTCTTATCTGGCTTCATTAGCAGGCTAATGTTGGCTTCATAAAATGAGTTTGGGAATGTTACTTCCTCTTCAATTTTTTGGAAGAATTTGATAGGAATTGTCATTAATCATTCTCTAAATGTTTGGTGGAATTCTCAGTAAAACCATCTTGTCCTGGGCTTTCTGTTGGGAGGTTTTAGAATTTTGATTACCGATTCAATCTCTCTACTCATTATTAGTCTGTTCAGAGTTTCTTCATGATTCAGACTTGGTAGGTTGTATGTTTCTAGGAATTTGTACATTTCTTCTAGCTTGTCCTCAGGGAGGTTTTTAAAAAGACAACATGTCAGGGCATGTTTGCATGGGGGTAGTGTGGCTGAAAGATGACACGGGGAAGAGGACACCAGAGGGAATGGGACCCTCGACTGCACAGGGTGCCCAGCTGTGTTAACACGAGAAGGCAGAGTGTGAGCGCAGATGGAAGGAGGTTGGTGGGTTTGGTTTGGGGGAGATGCGGAGATCTCCATCATACCGTTACTCTATTGGGCTTCTTTGGCGCTGTTCCGCATCTTCTCAGTCCCACCTCTTGTTCCAGCCATTGACGTGAAACAGAGTTTCATCCTGGCTCTGACCAGCATTGCACGGATGCAATGTGACATCGGCTGACCCAGCTCTGCCTCTGTTCCTGCCCCAGGATTTCTCTGATCTTGAGGTGTTGTGCACCCAGGAATTTATTTGACAGTTACGCATATTAAACCCAGATGTCCCAAGAAGTCACTGCCTGTGGGGCCACACTTGACCTGTGGGGGATGGAAGTAGTGATCAGCCCCTGCCTGATCAGCCCCTGTGCACGTCTGTGTTCTCCTCTCTTGCTAACTGCTGAAGCCCATGACCCTGGCCTTCTTGCAGAGCCCATAATATGCCAACTTTGTTTCTACGTCAAGGCCTTTGAACATACCTCGAACACCTGCGCCAGCTCTTCCTGCACCACCTCTTCTGGTCCCTGCTCACGTGCCACCCTTGCAGAGAAACCCTTGCTGATCACCCAGTGTGAGCAGAGCTCACTCCCACCACCAGGCCGCCTCCGTCTCATTTCACTGTTTATTTTCCAGGAGCTTCTGCCATGCTCTGAGATGCTCTCCTTTGTCATCGTTTACCTTGTGCGGTCTGTGGGTGACTGGATTGTGTACTGGAGGCCTGCTTCCTTGGCCTTACAGCACTTGGATTCACTCCCTGGTCCCCTGGAGGTGCAGGTGCAGCCCTGCCCTCTCACAAAATGTGCCTTCCAGTCGCAGGAGCTGGGCAGGCAACACAGATGTTTCGAATGGGCCCAGTATAAGGAGATAAATGACACCCAGCACTCAACCTCCACAGGGGACCGTGGGGATACCCTTGAGCTCGGGCGCCGTCTAAGGAGGGGCCTCCACACTGCTCCTGGTTGTTGCCACCTAGGAACGTGGCTGACTGGGCTTGGCTTTCTGGTTCCTCAAGATAGACCAGTATCTGATTTTGTGTGTGTGCATGAAACCTACAAAGTTTTAAATATTGGCCAAGAATTCCATTTTTCAACCCTTTCTGGGCCAAAGAAACCCAGAACCCATGCTGTACTCCAGAAGTGGCAGGGTTTGGGCTGGATTTCGGCTTCCTCGCTCACCTTGGTCATTCCACGCTCCGTCGCAGTCAAGGCTGTGAGAGTTGGGTGTGCCAAGCTCTAAACGTTGCTTTGCCAGATTCAGAAACCAAGACCTGCTGACAGAAGGCCAGCCAGTACTAACCGGACACAAAGGAGAAGGGTGTCTGCCGGAGTCTGGAAGGAAGGAAGTCGGCTTGATCGCTTTCCCCTGTTTGTCAACAATAAATCCAGGATGCGAAAGCAGTTGAATGCGGGGCCTTTAGATAAAGTACCATAAACCTGTCTTGGATAATTAACCTTTTTTAAGAAGCAAGCGTGTTCAGCACTTAATCTCTGAAAAGGTGTAACGTAGCAAGAATGAGCCATAAATAAAAGAGATGGAAAGTGCAGTTGTGTTTTCCCAATTCATTATGGTGGGTTGGAGCTAATTAATTCATAATGCCACTGAATTGACACTGCGCTATTTGTGTTCATGCAAATTACCTCTTAACTCACGTTAAAAGATGAGCACTCTGAGCAAGTTGAACTTTCAAAGAAGCAAACATTAAGAGAAGGAGAAATAATAATGGTTGTGGTTGGTTATTCATGCTGCTGTAGATAAGATGATTATGTCAACATTCCCATTTGAAACCCTTATTTTCAACAATTTACAACTCAGTCACATAAAACTTAACTCCACTGTGCTCTAAGTCAGTGTTAAGGTATCAATTGGGAAAGGATTACTTTTCTCCTCCATGTTTAAAAGTAGCTTTACTTAATAAGTTAACCAGTTTAAACTTCTCGGGGGTTTAGAAGTTGGCTTTCAGTGTCTGGGTGGGCCGGGCCACTGCCAGGGATGGTTGCTCTCTGACCCTGCTGTTCCAGGCGTCCATGTGGGGGAAATTTCCAGCCCAGCTGGGGGCTGGGGGTTTCTTCACGCTGCCTCACGGGCGCTGCTGTTTGTACCTGCCCCGTAGCCTGGCCCCTTCCTCGCTGGGGTGGCCCTCTTCTGCCTCCCCTCTCCTTCCTGAGGCTCAGGACACACGCACTCATTTGCCTCTTCATTCACTCAGTGTGTGTTCATTGAACACACAGTGCGATGAGCTGTGTTTTGTGGGGACACAGTGAGCAGAGAAGATACGGGAAAACTCAGGAACCGCTGGAGTTCCTTCCATGAAAACACAACATTGTTTTTATCTGGGATTTCATGGGAATCTATGTTTCAGTTCTTTAAAGGTCCTGATCTGGCTGCAGCAGACACTGTTAGTTGCCCACAGCAGTGAACAAAATGGACTACAAATGGATAGGCGAAGAAGTGAGCATCATCTTTTCAGACGGCGATGAATACAAGGAAACAGAAAGGATGGAGTGACCGAGAGTGGCGGGCGTGTGGGGGAGAAGACCTGTTTAAACTGGGTGTTAAGGGAGGGCTTCAAGGGGCGATGGCATGTAACCTGAGGACAACAACATGACAGAAAGGGCCGAGCCGTGTGAAGACTGGCGAGTGGAATGTACCAGGCAGAGGGACAGCTGGGGCAAAGCCCTGAGGCTGGGGTGAGTTTGGCATGTCGGAGGACAGCAAGGTGCCCAGGAAAGCTGGGGCACCAACGGCAGGAGGGGGAGCCTCAGACAGGAGTCAGAGCAGTGGGCAGGGCCTGGAAGGGCGGGTGGCCAAGCTGGGCTTCCGTCTCTCCACCCCAGGCCTTTATCCACGGGGTTCTTCCTGGCCTGTCTTCCTCATGCAGTCTGTAGAGAAGCAGGTGAGGTTTGCTTTTTCCACTGCCCAAATGGAGGTAGATTGGTGGATTTATATTTTAATCGTAAAAATAATCAATCTAAAAAGTCAGATAATATAGAAAAATATAAAAAGAAAGTGAAAAACATGTAAAATATACTATAAAAATATATAATATATATTTTGTATATATTATAAAAATAATTCCACTATCCAAAGATGATGATAACGTTTGATGTGCATCTTGCTAGACCTTTTTTGTTTGCAAAAATAGACACTCACACACACAAACACTTTTAACAAAAATCTGATCTTGTGCATCCTGATTTAAAAGCTGCTTTTTTCATTTAACATATTGAGTATCATTTATCCTGTCATTAAGCTTAGATTTACAATGTAACTTTTGGTGATGGCAAAGGCATTTTATGATTATACCCGAATCTAACCAATTCTGCATTAAGTCTGGGGAGAATTTTTCACTGTTATAAACAATCCTGCAATGAACATCTTTGCACATTCATCTTCATACACTTGTCTGATGGTTCATTTCCGACAACAGGACACATTCCTACAACTGGAGTGGGTGGGTCAAAAGGTTTGGGCTGTGAGTGCAGATTGCAGAGCCCCACGCATGGAAGATATCAAGGTCTGCAAGCAGGCCTCCCAGGAGAGCAAGAGAGCTGCCCTCACCCCTCAGGTGGGCAGAGCTCCAAGGCGAGATCTGCCGTCTCCAGCTCTGTCTACCTTGACCAAAGCCCAGAGCTCTTGCTGCCCTGTCTTCTGCTGTCACCAGCGAGTCAGACCAGGTTCTCTTAGGATCTGGGTTTTCTTTCCACCAAAGTGCTGGGAAGAGGTTAGTATCTGGCAGGGTATTTGGCCTCACCATGAGATGAAGTTACAGGGAAAAGAGGTGGAGAGAGGGAAGGTAAGACCTCACCTCTAGAACCTTCAGATGTTCACATCCTGCTCCCTGGAAGAGGTCTACTGAGAGGAGCAGCCGCTGGCTGCAGGAGCCCAGGGGCCCAGCGTCTCCCTCTGCAGAGGCATCTGCTGGGTACGTGGGCACCAGGCGTGTTTACTCCCCCAGATCAGCGGCTGCTCTCAGTGCCTACTTTCTCCCCTCACGCACCCACCTGTCTCTCCTGCCCGCCTCTCCTTCCCTGTGGTCCCTACGCTGGGGCACCTCCAGGCCCCATCCGAACCCAGGCGTCAGGTGCTGTCTCCGATCAGTGTAGTCACTGGCCACACTGCTCTCTCTGGAGCGCAAGAGGCCACATGAGCATTTCCTTACTGCCCTCAACCAGCACCAGGTTCTTTGGGCTCCGTCTGTGTGCATACAGGGCTGTTACAGACTGAATAGAAGGAATTCGGTCATTTTTCCACAACTGTGGACAGAGCAATACTTCTGGGAAGGGGAGCACAAAAAAGTGCAGACCCTGTTCCCACCATAAGGAGTTTCTTTGGTGACATGACAGAAGAGAGTGCAGGGTGTGTCTTGGAAGCTAATGAGGCGTCAACCGTACATCCCACAGGAGTTCAGAGGAGGGAGCCGGTGCTAACAGCAGTGGGGAAAGGCCAGTCAGCACGCGCTCAGGTCAGCACCAGCGGAGGCTGTGCCGAGCGAGCAGGGTTCGCCCCTCTCTCCCGTGGGAGACACACTCTTCTATCCCCCATTTTGCTGTGGGAGAACTGAGGCAAGGAGACACGAGATGAGAGCAGAGCTGGACATTCCCCTGGGGCCTCCTGGGTCCACCAAGGCTTCCTGGGGCTGGGAGCCAGAGCTGGACCTAGACCCAGAGAGGGACGAGCGGGCGACAGAGGGCGCTCCAGGCGAGCACCGTCACAGGCCTGGCGGGGCGAGAGGACAGCCGAGGCCTTTCATCTTTCATCATTCCCATCCCTTCCAGCTCCACCATTAACACGACAAATCATCAATTATTTGGACTTGACAAATCAAATTGCAAAGAATTAAATAAGTTGTAGATCAATATTATCTGAATGATCAATTAATCATTCCTTATAATTAAAACTACCAACTCTTAATACCTTTCAGTTACACTTTATTGCACAATTTCTAATTCAGAGCTTTTAGGCAATTGTATTGATTGCACGTATACTTGGTAATCAAATAATTTATTAATCAGCACACCTCATTACGGGAGGTCTGGTTTAATTATCATCACCTAGATGCAGAAGGCGGGGTGAATTCAGCTTGGACTTTTCTTAAGATGCTGACGGTTTGCCATTTCATTCTGTGTTGTGGTTCTACATGCTACACAAAGTTCCTTCTTGTGTGAAAAGAATTGTAAGAAAAATGGGCGACTGTACTTACAGAGCAGGTAAATGGATGAACTCAAGTGGTTCTTCAAAATTATGTTTTAACTTTAATCTTTTTCACGGAGGTTTTGCGACATAATTTATCCCTGGTGTGCTTGGAAAAGCGCTCTCAAGATTCAGGGGTGAAAGGGCCTTTGGACCTACGATTGGGTGCTGTCTCCGGGATTGCCTCGGAATACAAATGAAGTACCAAGCACGTTATGATCTGCTTCCTTGCCTCCACTGATTTTGAAATAAGTACAAATAAAAGTTCTTATTTAACCTATGAATTTATTATTCCAGTGGCAACACTGGACAGCTAGTGGTTTGATTTAACTTCCCTTAATGTTTTCTGAGCAACATTATGAAGGGGAAATAATGACCTGTAATTGGGTCCACAGGTCCTGCAGGGGCCCCAGTGGGCCTGCGCCTCCTCCTCACTTCTCTGGCTCACACTCCAGCCCCCAGGGATGCCAGGGATGTCCTGGGGACCGGGAGGCCAGTCCTCCCCAGGGGGCCTCTGCTGAGTCTCTCCCTGCAAACGTGGGGTCCAGGCAGCAGAGCCTGGATCGCATCTTCCCCTGAGTAACGGGCAAAGCTTCACAGAGGTTCCGAGCGGAGTCCAAGCTGAGTGGGGCAGAACCTCCTGCTTGGGAACAGGATGACTGAAGCTACAGAGCTGTGATACTGCTGGGGAGGGGAGGGGGGAGCTGAGAGGAGGAGACACCCTACCTCAACCCACTCTTTGCCCTCTGCAGGCTGCACCCCCCCACTCACTCCCCACTTCTCTGAATACCCGCCTCCCTCCGGAAGGTGTGCAATGCTCTGTCAGAACAGCTCATCCTGGACCTGCCTCTCAGGGTCCTCCCCACTCTGCGGGACGCGAGGAGGAAGCCCTCACATGACCCAGAAATTATGGTTGTTTAGAAGACAAAGTGGACCACGTGCCAAGTGCTCCCATGTGGAAAAAGGTTTGCTTGCCTTGCACGCTGTGTCTGCCGGAGTCAAAGCAGGCAGACGAGCAATGGGATGGCACTGTCCCCAGCTGTTTCGCCGCTCGCTGGTCTCATGGTTCCCATTCCTGGAGAAAGAAGGCCCAAGCTTCTCAGCGTAGTGTGCAAGCCTCTTCACAATGGGGCGTGGTGGTAGGCAGAATTTTAAGATGGCCCCCAAGATTCCCACCCCTGGTGTAAACGCCCTGTCTGTCCCTTCCCCTGCGTGTGGCTGGGCCTGACTTGATCAGTTCAGCCCTTGTCAAAGAGGGTCCAGAGGTTGGAGATAGAAGAAGTCGGAGAGATTCTTCTCCTGGGCTTGAAGGAACAGCTCTGTTGTGGCGAGGGCCGCGCGGCAGTGAACTGCGGTGCCCTCTAGCTGCTGAGGGCCTCA
The DNA here is from genome assembly GCF_037783145.1 of Equus przewalskii. Taxonomy (NCBI): domain Eukaryota; kingdom Metazoa; phylum Chordata; class Mammalia; order Perissodactyla; family Equidae; genus Equus; species Equus przewalskii. The sequence continues at coordinate 1,130,493 of NC_091839.1, read as the reverse complement.
GTCCTACGACCGCAAGGAACTAGGCTCTGCCAGCAGCCTGGGGGCCTGGAAGAGGACTCCGGGCCTCAGGTGAGATCACAGCCCCGGCCGACATCTTGATTGCAGCTGGTGAGACCCTGAGCAGAGGACCCAACTGAGCTGGACCCCTGCCCACAGAAACCGTGAGACGATAAATGGGCCTTGTTCTCAGTGGCTGAGTTTGAGGTATTTGTTCCACAACAGAACACAAATAAGGGCCCAATCTCCATATCCCTCTCCCACATAGGTTCTCTTCTGCCCACTGGAAAGCACTCCCCTCCCGCCATTGCCTTCAGGCCCCTGGGCACCTGAGGTGCTCTCTGCCTGTCCCCCTCCCCCAGAAGCAGACCCTGAGGCAACTAGACACATGTTGTTTATCTGGGAGGCGGAGAGAACACCAGCAGAGGAGGGAAGAAGTGCGGCAGGAAAGGGAAGCAGCCAGTAGGCGATGTGTCATCAAGCCAGTTACCGTGGGCACCTGTTGCTGAATCCCACGGGGAATGCTGGGGACAGTGCACAACACACACCTGGAGGAGCCGACCCAGAGGAAGGCAGCCGAGGAGGGCCGCCGTGGGGAGTGGGCTGCTCATTCCCCCGCATCTGGCCTGCCGTGTGGGCGAGAGAGCCTCCAGCAGAGGAATTCAAGGGCTGGCACGGGGAGTCTGGGGAGGGGATGCAGGCAGCACCGAGGCAGCACTTGCCACACTGCTCTTCTGCCTGCTGGCCTCCGCCGCGTCCCCATGGCAGGCTCCCCGGCCCCTCCTCAGGGCAGCATGCTCCGAGCCCTCCTGCTTCACCATGCTGTGCCCTGCAGCCTCTGCTCCTCAGCACTTGCTCCTGGTCTATACATCTGTTGGCATCTTCTCATTGCGTGTCACACACCTGGGCACACAGTGGGGCTCTCTCCCCCTGCAAACCACGAGCCCCTCCAGCCCGGGCCCGGCACCTCGCAGGTTCCCACCCTCACTTGATGGGTCCATGAGGCACGTTTTTCCTGAGGAGGGTCCCCCTCAGTGTGGTTGAGACCCCTTCAACCCTCTCCCAGCATCTCAGAGCGCCCTTTCCCTGCTCTTGCTTTCTCTTCTCATAGAACACATCTCCATCTGGCATATTTGATATGTTTGCTTGTTGTCTACCTTCCTCTACTAGACTGTCAGTTCTTCAAGGCCAAACACATTTATTTGTCCAGCGCTGTAATGGCAGCAGTGGGCGCACAGTATCGCCCGGCACGTAGAAGTCACTGGGTAAAAATCTTTTGAATGAATGAATGAATGATACTCCAAGGGCCCTTAATTACTTATTAACTTATTGAGCAATTCTCAAGCCTTATTTCATTTTGACAACAAACTTCTGAGGTCAGTATTTTTATCTCCATTCTCAGATGGGAAACTGAGGCTCGGAGAGGTTCAGTAACTTGCCCAAGTGACTCACACAGCAAGTAGAGGAGTTGGGACCGAACCCTGGCAGCCGGACCCAGGAGCCAGGGTAGCTATTCTATACACATGAGTTCAGATAACGCGATGCACTTTTCAGGGGCCCTGTAATGCAATCGGGCTGTACAAAGGGGGAGTTTTGGGGGCCACTGTTGCGGCTGGCTCTGCAAGAAATGGATGTGCGGCTGACGGAGAAACTGATACGGTTTTCAACAAAGCCTGCAAATTCATCATACTTAATGAATGTGACTAATGGGTGAAAGGAACGAGCAATTAAAATACTAGCACATCTGAACTTCCCCTCCCTGGCTAATTTCTTCTCCTCTCTGGGGTTACCATTTTTCAAAGAGGTAGGGGCACAGAATGGCGGGAACAGATTTTATGGAACAGAAGTGCATTTTAAATGGCTTAAATTGGGACAGTCTGTGCAGTTCTCAAGTGGCTGTCAGTCTTCATGTCTCGCTGCTCAAGCGAGGGATGTGGGCTGAGGGGAGAGGCTGAAGCTGTCACAGTGCCTGGAACTGGAAATGGGAAGCCAGGCATCCCCGGGGCAATGGCGTGGAACCGGGAGGCAGACGTGGGGCCCTTCAGCTAGGGGGCTGACGGTCTTTCTGCTCAGGCACAAAGTGAGGTGAAAGTGGCTGAGGAGGCACGTCCCCCAAGGCAGGGCCCGGGCCTCTCACTGGCTTTGTGTGTTATCCAGGATCATTGCAGAACTACCGTGGTATAAAGACACTTCGAGGACGTCCTTGGACAATCCTGGCACAGTCTCCTTGGAACACACTTCCCTCCCTGGATCCATACACACACACCCATTGTCCAGATGGAAGCATCAAGAATTTAGGGAACAAGAAGGATCTCAGAATACAACTCGCAGACTTGGGACTGGGAGATTCCGCTGCTCATTCGCATCCTACTACTTTTGGCAACAGATCCCGTTTGTTCATGGAATTGTATAGACCGAGGTCCCACACTCAGAGGCCTCAGCGGATAGGGAGGTAATGTAACTGAACGAGGTGAGCATGATGGAGAAGAACCCAGATCAGCAAGCTGGTTCTCACCCCAGCCTTTTTCTACATGAGGACCCAGGGCTAATGTGGTTAGATCTTCCAGTTTTTAGAGAAAAGACAAACGTGTGTGTGTGTGTGTGTGTGCATGCACCCATGTGTTAGTTTCCTAGTGCTGCTGTAACAAATTACCACAAATTTAGTGGCGTAAAACAGCATGGATTTACTATTTGACAATTCTGTAAGTCGAAGTCTAAAATGGGTCTGCAGGGCTGCTCCTCCTGGGGGCTCCAGGGGAAAATCTGTTTCCTGGAGTTTCCAGCTTCTAGACGCTGCCTGCACTCCTTGGCTCCAGACCCCATTCCTCCATCTTTAAAGTCAGCAACATAACATTTTCTTCCCTCTCTGGTCTCCTGCTTCTTTCTGATAAGGACTCCGTGACTACATTGGGCCCCACCTGGACGATCTTGGATAATCTCATCTCAAGATGCTTAATCACATCTGCAAAGTCCCTTTGCCATGGAAGGTAAATCTTCTCAGGATCCAGGGACTAAGACAGGGACATCTTTAGGGGGCCGTTATTTTGCCTACAACGGCACGTATGTGGGAATACTCACGGTCTGTAAATGGTAGCAAACAATCCTGAGGTTTCTATTACTGAGGATGCCACGCGCACAGGGCTCTGTGCAGAACTGAGCGGGGGAGACACTGAGTCCCAGTCTGTGACCTCTGACCTCTGATTTAAACACACCATCCGTTTGTCGAAAGGAAAGCTCTGTGCCATATCTCTTCCTGCCTTGTTCTTACGTATACACTCTGCTTTTCAGAGTTCTTGGGGACTGAGCATCTTACCAAACATTTATGTTTCCAAGCCCATGGCTATTTCCCCTCCTTGGTTTACAAAAACAACATTTACTAAGCTCTTGCTGTGTACCAAACACTAAGTACTTCATGTACATTATTTCTTTTAATCCTCATAGCAAGCTCATTTTTATCCCTCTTTTACAGAATCTGTAAATCTGAGGAATCTGAAGCTCAGCGTTGCCCCAAGTCACACAGCTATAGAGGGTAGAGCTGGTGTGCAGACCAGCTTGTCTGCCCCAGAGCCCATCAAGACACAGCAGTCAAGGAAAGAGAAGCTGAAGCATGAAAGCCAGCAGCCCCTTCAGTTAAAAAAACAACCACCAAGTGGAACCCAGATGGGTCTACTTGGTCCAACTTCCAACGTGCTGGCCGCTCCTGGATTCCAGCCTCCGCCTTCCACGAGCGGACAGATATTCAGCCACAGAGTTCCCCTTCTCCCTGCTGCACCATTGGACTGGAACCCAGAACAAATGGGTTCTTTTACAGATCAATGATAAGGGAGTGACGTCAACAAAATGGCATCACAGGAGACTCCAGTCTCCGTGCCCTACAAAGATCAGCAACTAGGCAGCGATCCGTAAACAACACAGCTCTGTGAGAGCTCTGGAGTCCACTTAAGAAACTTTAGCAACACAGTGGAATGAAAAACCTGAGAGGAACCACTCAAGAAGAGAATCAAGAGAGCTTCATTTTACCTACACCAACCCATTCCCCAAGCTGGCACTGCTCAGTGCCAGGAGGGCATGTCCAAGCTAGAAAGAGTTCTCCTTGCCAGAAAGGGAAGAGTGGGGTGAGCTACCCACTTCCCCAGGCTTTCGGGAGCACTGCACCAAGGTCCCACTTCCGTTTCCCCACACTCAGACTGGCGAAGTGGAGACATACAGAGTTGGCTAGGAACAAGGACAAAAAGTAGGGGCTACCAATGTCAGCCACGCAGCAGGAGTGTCGGTGGCTCACAGTATGACCTGCTCTGCAGAGGACCCCAGCTGATTTGGTCACTGAAGAAACAAGTGGCCAGCACAAATGCATGGCCCTCCTGCAGATTTCACCAGCTTTTGCCCCACAGGTATTCACGTTTGCTGACACCACCCTCTGCCCCCCACTGGAACTCAGAAACTGCACCAGCAGTCAGCTCGGGCCTCTGAGGCTGCACGAGTGCAAAATACCAGCCTAGACCCCATGGCTGACCCCCACCACCATGCACATGCATGGGGCTAGCTCCCCAAGCTGTGCATTAGATGCTGCTGGCCTGATGCCCATCACCAGCTTCTCTGCAGTGTGCATGCCTCAGGGCAGACTGTGCAGCCAAAGGAGGGCACGCCAACAGCCGGGGCCCCAACAGCTGCCGACGAGCCCATAGTTGGCCCTGGACCTTGCTGCCTGCCTTGGTCCCCCCATTGCGTGTGTCTGCAACTGTCCCTTGCCACTATATAGGCACCTGCAGGTGGCTGCCACACACCTGTGTGTGATACCACTGGCTCCGGGCACCACTGCTGCCTGCCATGGTGCCTAGTGCTGGACCTGGAGGTACTACTGAGGACCCCAACAGCCCTTGTAGGCATCGTGGCCCTCCACAGTTCTCACCAAGGATCACAGAGTTGTCAGTGGTTTTGGACTCCTAAGCTAAAGAGGCAACACGTATCGCCCAGAGCTGGTGCTGCCATATGTCCCACATTGGTGCCCTGCACCAGGAGACCCAGGGTAACATCATGATCCAGTGTGCTCCCACCCACAGATAAAAGTATCCCTTTACTCAAATCAGTACATAAAGTCTGGAAGAGGTGACCACTTCTTCAAATGCAGACACCTACGCAAGGCAACAGGGACTACCAAGAATCAGGGAAAAATGACGTCAGCAAAGGAATAGAGCAAGCGTCTTGTATCTGGCCCCAAGAAATGGTCCAGGAATAGCTCAACAAAGAACTCAAAAGAATTGCTCTACAGATGCCCAGAGAGCTACAAGAGAACAAAGATAAACCATCTAATGATATCAGGAAAACAATATGAGAATAAAATGAGAAGCTCAACAAAGATATAGAAAACATAAAAAGGAACCAAACAAAAATTTTGGAGCTGAAGAATAAAACAGCTGAACTGAAGAACTGGATAGAGAGCTTGAGCAACAGACTAGACCAAGCAGAAGAAAGAATCAGTGAGCTAGAATACAAATCAATTGAAATTATCCAATCAGAGGAGCAAAAAGTTAAAAAGACAGAAGGAATGAAGAAAGCCTACTTGACTATGGGGCACCAGTAAGAGAAACAATGTATGCATCTTTGGAGTCCCAGAAGAAGAAGACAGGGAAAAAAGGGTAGAAAGCTTACTTAAAGAAAAAGTGGCTGAGAACCTCCCAAACCTGGGGAGTGACTTGGACATCCAAGTTCCTCAAGCTAATAAATTACCCTAAAAGCAATCCAAAACAATCTTCTTCAAGACACACAATAATAAAACTCTCCAAAATCAAAGACAAAGAATTTTAAAAGTAGTAAGAGAAAAAAACTTCCTCATACAAGGAAACCCCCTTAAACTTATCAGCCAATTTCTCAGCAGAGACCCTGGAGGCCAGGAGAGAGTTGGGTGATATAGTCCAGGGGCTGAAAGAAGGAAACTGTCAATAAAGGATACTTTACTTAGGAAAGTTATCTTTCAGAAATGAAGGTGAGATAAAGACTTTCCCAAACAAACATAAACTGAGGGAATTCATCACCACTAGACATGCTTCACAAGACATTCTGAAAGGAGTTCTTTGAGCTGAAATAAAAGGATGCTAATTAGTAATATGAAAACGTATGAAAATATACACTACACTGATAAGGCAAGCATATAGTCAGATTCAGAATACTCTAAACTGTAATATGGTGGTGTGTTTATTATTTAACACTAGCATAAAGGTTAAAGAACATTAGTATTAAAAACAGCTATAGGTACAATAATTTGCTAATGTATACACAATATAAAAAGATGTAAATTATGACATCAAAAACGTAAAAGGGATAAGTAAAAGGGTAGTGTTTTCTATGTGATTGAAGTTAAATGTTAAATTGTTACAAGCATAAAATGGACTGTTTTATACATATATATTATGTATGTATATATGATGTTTTGTGCATGCCTCATGGTAACCACAAAGAAAAAACAGATTAACAAAAGATAAAGAGAAGGGAATCAAAATACACCACTACAGAAAATCATCAGTTCACAAAGGAAGGCAGTGAGAGAGAAGAAAGGAATGAGGGAACTACAAAACATCTAGAAAACAATTAATAAAATGGCAATAGTAAGTCCTTACCTATCAAAATTACTCAAAATGTACATGGATTGAATTCTCCAATCAAAAGACATACAGTGGCTGGCTGGATTAAAAAAACTAGGCCAAAATATATGCTACCTACAAAAGACTCATTTCAGCTATAAGGACACATACAGGCTCAAAGTGAAGGGATGGAAAAAGGTATCCCATGCCAGTGGAAACCAAAAGAGAGAGGAGGTAGCTATACTTACATGAGACAAAACAGACTTTAAGCCAGAAATGGTAACAAGAGACAAAAAGCTCATTATATAATAATAAAGGGGCCAATTCATCAAGAAGATATAACAATCATAAATATATATGTGCCAAACATTGGAGCAATGAAATATATAAAGCAGATATTAACAGACCGGAAGAGAGAAATAGACAATCCAATCCAATCTAGTAAGGGAATTCAATACCCTACTTTCAACAATGGATAGATCATCTAATCAGAAAAAAAACAAGGAAATGTTGGACTTGAACCAAACTTTAGACCAAATGGACCTAACAGACATATCTAGAACATCTCATCCAACAGCAGCAGAATACACATTCTTCTCAAGAGCACATGGAACACTCTCCAGTCTAGATTATACAAAAGGTCACAGAACAAGTCTTAGCAAATTTAGGAATATTGAAACAGAATTGTGAGCCCAGAAATAAACTCTCGCATATACAGTCAACTAATATTTGACAAGGGAGTCAAGAATACTAAGTAGTGAAAAGGATAGTGTCTTCAATATATGGTGTTGGGAAAACTGCATAACCACATGGAGAGGGGTGAAATTGGACCCCTATCTTACATCGCAAACAAAAATCAACTCCAAATTGGTTAGAGACTCAAACATAAGATCAGAAATTGTAAAAGTCCTGGAGGAAAACAGGGAATAAGCTTCTTGACTTTGGTCTTGGCAATGATTTTTTGCATAGGACACCAAAAGCAGAAGCAAGAAAAGCAAAATCAATAAGTGAGACTATGTCAAACTAAAAAGCTTCTGCACAGCAAAGGGAACCATCAACAAAATGAAAATGCAACCATCAGAATGAGAGAAGATATTTGCAAATCACATCTGATAAGGAATTAATATTCAAAATATATAAAGAACTCAACAGCAACAAAACAAACAATCTAATTAAAAACTAGGCAGAGAATGTGAATAGACATTTTTCCAAAGAAGACACACAAATGGCCAAAAGGCATATGAAAACATGCTTGATGTCACTAATAATCAGAGAAACGCAAATCAAAACCACAGCGAGATGTCACCTCACACCTGTTAGAATGGCTATCACCAAAAAGGCAAGAAGAGATAAGTGTTGGCAGGGATGTGGAGAAAAGGGAAACCCTGTACACTGCTGGTGGGAATGTAAACCAGTACAGCCACTATGGAAAATAGTATGGAGATTCCTCAAAAAATTAAAAATAGAAATACCATATGATCCAGCAATCTCGTTTCTGGGTATCTATCAAAAGGAAATGAAAACAGGATCTTGAAGAGGTATGGGGACTCCCATGTTCACTGCAGCATCATTCACAATGGCCAAGATATGGACACAACGTAAGTGCCTGTCGATGGATGAATGGATAAAGAAGATTTGGTATATCTATCCAATGGAATACTATTCAGCCATGAGAAAGAAGGAAATCCTACCAGGTGGGATAACATGGGTGAAACTTGAGGGCATTACGCTCAGTGAAATAATTCAGATAGAGAAAGACAAATACTGGATGATCTCGCATGTGGAATCTAAAAAAGTGAAACTCACAGAAACAGAGAGTAGAGTGGTGGTTGCCAGGGGCTGGGGGCTGGGGAAATGGGGAGATGTTGGTCAAAGGGATCAACTTCCAGTTAGAAGATGAACTTCTAACAAACTTCCAGTTAGAAGATGAGTAAGTTCTGGGGATCTAATGTGCAGCATGGTGACTATAGTTAATAATACCGTGTTACATAGTTGAAAATTGCTAAGAGAGAAGATCTTGAGGGTTCTCGCCACAAAAAAGAAGTGGTGATTCTGTGATGTGATGGAGGTGTTAGCTAACGCTAGGGTGGTGATCACGTTGCCATATAGAAGTGTATCAAATCAACACCTTGTGATCCTTAACGTTACCCATGTTATATGTCACTTACAGCTCAAGAAAGCTGAAATAAAGATGTCTCTTTGGGTAGGTTGTTTGTCTTCTCTGAATCTCAGATTTTTAATTTCAGATTCTTCATCTAGAAAATGGAGAGTTATTTTTATCATTATTATGGACATTTACGTAGCACTTAATGTGTCCCAGGCATAGTTTTATTCACTTTACATATATTAATCCATTTAATCCTTACAATAACGCTTGGGGAGTAGACACTGTTATTATCCTCATTTTACACCCAGAGGTTATACATAACTCAGCTTAGGACATAGCTTGTGAGGGGCAGAACTGGGCTTGATCCCAGAGAGTCTGGAGAAAACAGTTCCTACTGTGCTCCCCCCATGGGGAGGTTGTGAGGGCCTCGTGAAGGCTCCTTCCCTCACTCGCTCACTCGCTCTCTCATTCATTCTTCGCTGACTCTTACCCACCTCAGAGGGCTGTTGCGATATTAGTGTATTGGTTTACGTAAAGCATTCAAACTGGGCGAGGTGTGTGGGAGCGGCTCTGGAAGTGTCTGGTTGCTGGGACAAGCCTGTGGCTAGCCCAGGCAGGGTGGCCCCTGAGGAGGCCAGTTCCAGTGTTGAGAGTACAACACAGTCCCCGGGGCAATAAGGACCGCCAAGGCCTAGGCCCCGAGGAGGCTCCAGGAGGAAGTGGTCAGGGTGCCGTGGACCTAGAGAGAGGAACACAAGTGAGTCAGCAGGAATCAGAGGCAGCCTTTTCAGAGGAGGTAGGAGACCTGCCAGATAAACACACCACCAGCAAACCCTCAACGGGCGCTCAGCGTGTACCAGGCCCCTTGTAGGCGCTCTACACACATCAGTACATTCACTCCTCCCAGGTGGCATCATCACCACCCCCCTGTACACGTGAGGAAACTGAGGCAGAGAGGGTTTGGGAAACTTGCCCCGGTCACAGAGCCCACACAGCACAGAGTAGAGAAGCTTCTTTGGTTCACACACCCACCGCCATCACAATTCCGTCAAATCTGTGCACTTGCTGGTATTACTATTTACTTAATATTTAAATTAACTCATTTTTGACCTAAATAAATAATGCTTTATTTTACCATAGTCCTTGGAAAATTTGTATGGATAGAAACAAATACCATGAAAGTAAACAATATGATTAAATCCTCTCCAGATTCAACTACCTGCTAAGGGCTTTCAATTGACTCAAGGCCTGTTCTGTTAAAGGGGAGGTGAGCAAGTGATAGAGAGGAATTGAAAATGTGTTAGTACCCAACTGGGGCTTTCTCACTGGTGTAATCACAGGGATTGAAAGAGAAGTAAAAAGGGAGTAACTTTCTCACCATGCGATAAAGTGATTTAAGGACCTACCCTTGCGTCCCCTAAAATCTCACCTAGGGAAACTAAGGCAGTGGTCAAGAGCACGGCCCGGGAAGGCAGACCACTATACTTCCCCACCTGCTGGCTATCCTGCCCTGGGCGCGTAATCCCTCTAAACGCTGGTTTCCTCTTTGGTAAAGTAGTTGTTACTTCGTAGGGACCTTGACTACAAATGAAAGAATGAAGGTAAAGCACAAAATCTACTACATAGTAAACGCCGATAAACATAAACCATGTCATTTTCATTACTATTATTAAGCTTTGCATACAAGTCCCTGGTCTTTTTAAAATTTATTTTTTGTTAGATAATAATAATCATTACAGTAAACACATAAAGGTTACTATGTGCTGGTCTCTGTTTTGGGTTTTACGTACAGTCTTCCATATATATATATATATCCCGATATATACATGGTATAATACACAATATATATGCACATATGTTAACTATTATTATCCCTAGTTAATCTTTATGATAATTTATTCTTGTCCCTAGGCCCCCACTGATGAAGTTTTTGCTCTAAGGGACGCAAAGTCGGCCCACTGGAGGTTCCTGCGGGGCAGACGCCCGCACACGCCAGGAGCCCCCCCAGGCTGACAGGTGGAGCGGCAGCCGCGCCCGCCCAGCCCAGATCCGGCCTCAGCGTGGGCTCGTGGCCCCGCCTCCGACGCACACCGCCCCAAGTGGGCCCCGCCCCGCCGGGCGCTGCTCAGCCGGCGCTCTGACGTCACGGGGCCTGCGACGCCTGCGCCTCTGGCGCCTGCGCGGCGGGCGGAAGGTCGTCCGTGTGACCGGCCCGGCTTCTCAGCTGCTGTCGCCATGTTGTCGGTCGCCGCCCGCTCGGGCCCGTTCGCGCCGGTGCTGTCGGCCACGTCGCGCGGGGTGGCGGGTGCGCTGCGGCCCCTGGTGCAGGCCGCGGTGACCCCGGCCCCGGAGCCGCCGGTGCTGGACGTGAAGCGGCCCTTCCGGTGCCGCGAGTCGCTGAGCGGCCAGGCGGCGGGCCGGCCTCTGGTCGCCTCCGTGGGCCTCAACGGTGAGCCGGCTGGGCGGCCGCGGGCTGCGGCCTGTACCGCTCGCTCCGCCCGCCTGGGGAGTCCCGGGGTCCGCGGTCTCGGGGACGGGGAGGCGGCGCGCCGTGCGGGGCGGGCCGACCTTGGGCCTCTGTCCTCCCGGGCCTCCGCGTCCTGGCCCGGCGTTGGCAGCCTCTGTGGGCGTCCCCGCCGCGCGGCCCGGCGGGCTGGTGCCCTGTCCTCGGCGGCCTCGGCGTCCCCCGCTGGGCGGTGCGCTAACGGCCGCCCAGTCTCGGGCTTCCGCCGCGGGGCTCAGGTGGCGGAGTTCTGCCTAACGCCGTTGGCACGCGTCGGGGCGCTTCACGGATGCTCGGAAAAGAGGAGCTGCTGTTCACGTTCGGGAGCTTGCCCGGATCGGCACCACCGATCCCTCCAGCGCTCTTCACCACCCACCCACCCACCGCCGCGGCACAAGCCCGGGCTCAGTGTAGCGGAGGGCAGGGCAGGGCCTCCAGGCCCGGGGGCAGCGGGGGCCCGAGTCAGCGTCGTCCTCAGGGAGAGAGGGGGCGGCGGTGGACGGTGCTGGGAGGTGAGACGCCGGGCGTGGGGACGCGCGCCGCGGGCTCCCGCCGGGAGTGTTTCCCGCCTCTGTCGGCGGATCCCCTTTCTCTCCTGTGCTTTGCCTTCCGCTTCTCTTCTCATGCCTGGTATTGGAGACCCAGAATTGGCAGCCTGCGGGCCGCTGTGCTTGTTGTCTGCACGAGCTGCGTGGTTTTCGAAACTGGGAAGATTTGTGGCCTCTTGAAATGCGGGAAACCGGTGACCCTGGGCTCTAGTTTCTCCGTGGACAAGGCTCGTGTCCCGTGCATCGGCCGCCCTGAGCTGGAGCAAGTGCTCTTCCCGTTCCTCGCAGGCCTGCTGGATTCCCTGTTCACCTGCCTGGCCCCGTGGGCAGTTGAGTGGTGACGCTTGCCCTACATACTGACCAGCTGCCCCCCTCTTATTCTGTCTTCATTCACCCAGTTCTCTTTAAATGATCCTCCTCAGGTTTCCACGTTTCCAGGTATCACCCATCTTTTCAATCTCAGTTCAGGATCAGGTCAATAAAATTATGTTTTTGCTGATTCCTTTGTTTTATAGCACATAACATTTTCCATTTCTATTGCATTTACTGGTGATTTCCTCTGAATTTGAGCTGTAGGGTGCACAGACTATTTCCTTTAGTTTTCTATCTCCCACAACCTCGGATTTTGCATACAGTGGTGCAAAATATTTGCGAATGAATGAAGTGGTGATTTTTTTGTTAGAGGGCAGCAGTGGGTTTTGGAGAGACTGTTCAGGGCAGAACAGTGCCCTAGCCCACTGCAAGCCTATTTTTCAGACCTGGAGGTGAGAAACAGTAAGGGAGGAGAAAATGTCGATGGCAAAGTGAAAAGTATCTTTGGAATTTTTCAAGTGCCTAAAGAGTTTCTTCTAAAAATTGGAGCCTTACCTGGTTTTTCCAAGAACTGGTAAATAATCTGGAACCATAAGGCAAACCTCTTTTCTGTAATGCCTTCTGCTTGTAGCTTAAGTTCACTTCAAAATCTGTCTGGGTGGTTTGTGGAAAGCTGGGTAGCAGAGGGTGTGGGATAGAAAGGGGTTGCATCAGATCGCTCAGTTGGGGAGGAGGGTTTCCAGAGTACATCAGAGCTCGCTGTAAAACAAAGCAAAATGAACAAAAACCTGTTTTGTTATATTGCCTTAAATTGTCTCTATTTCTAGATGGTATTTCTCTAAGTATCTGATTTTGCTTTAGTTCAGAACTGAATCTAGCTGGCATCTTTGTTGCTGAAAGTTACACCTAATACAGTTCATGTAAATTATTGAATGTTTTTTGCATTATTTGGAAAAATAAACTGGAAAATGCAGTTTAATTTTCCAAAGTGGTGGTGGTGATGTAGCTCAATATAAAGTGTAGCCTGCTAGATAGAATGGGTGTAGACAACTGGATTTCTTTTGCCACCTAATTTCTGGACGAAATGTCAGAGGTCTTCTATTTAGTGTTCCTGTACATTTCCTTGTGTTCTGTTGTATGGCTGAGGGTTGTAGATACTGTGTTTAGTGTAGAAATATGAACTTTGGTTCCTTCATCTTTCAGGTATGATACAGATCTTTCCTGTATAATCCCAGACGACGCTAAGGGAAAAGAATCATCCTTGATCCCAAGCCCCAGTCCCCACTGACACGTCAGCATGAGGTAGAGGCAGGGTAGTCCGTAATGTAATGTCACTTTGCCGTACTTGTGAATCTCAGATAGTCACGGCCTCTGTCCTGGTTTCCTCCAAAAAATCTTGGGTTAGTTAGAAAAGTACTTGGAGTGGTTTTGATAGGTTTGACCATCGTTTATGAACCCTTCTGGCTTCATAAAGGTATGACTTTGAGAACGATGGGAAGTAGTTGATGTATTCTTTATTGTAATGGTGGCCGCTCACAGAAGTCAGTTAGGATGAGACGGCCTGGGAGACCAAGTTAGAATCGCAGCTTAGATGAAAATGCATTTTATAAGTACGTTTTTTTTTTTTTTTTGGAAACAACACGTTTTCTAAAAGTGAGGAATTTTTAATGTCCCTTTTTCTAAAAAGGAAACCTTGTGGCAAATTTCCTAAAATGAGAATACAATTTGCAGAGATTTGCTTCCTGAAATATACTTAAAAGTGATACCAGTGAGCTGGTTTTTTGTCAGACATTTAAAAATGGAATAGGACAGAAGGACATATCTGTTTTTTTAAAAAAATGGACTACTTGCATCCAAAGTACCAGATAAACAATGATTGTTTAACGTTTGCCACAAACATCTGGCCTGTTATGGCCTGCGGTAGTACTGGCCCAGCTGAGAGACCCACAGCAGTGAAAAAGAAAGATAAGGATGCCCCTGCTCCTCTAGAAGCTATTGCCCTTCACTGAGAAGGGGAGTCATGAAATTTTTTCTCTTTTTTGTTCCTGTACTAAATTGAAGTAATTGGTTCTTTTGGAAATTTCGTTTGATCTTGGTAGGTGCCTATTCTGATGCGGATGTCCTTTTCTGCCCATTAGTTAAAGTAATACTGATTTATACGTCAATCTGAAATAGAAATCTTTAATTTTTCTGCAGCTAAAGTTACGCTAACAGTTCACAGAATGTTATTTATTCTGTAGTGCGTCTTGTATGGATTTTTAGCCGTTCTTCCAGAGAGCAGGTAGATAGGAGTGTAACCTTCGGCATTTGCTTTAATAAATGATCACTCATCAGCTTATTAGGTGGGCTAGATGAGTTTTAGGGTCTCTTCTAACCCAGAGAATATGGGAGGTATAAGCATGATTGTATAGTGTGTCTTGGCAGCGTGGATTTTTGGGAACTTTAAACTGTTGCTGTTCGCAGTGGTATTTGTTTGATGCAACTGAATGGTTGTGAATCCTGAATCAATAGTGTTCAATCAGAAGGAACTCAGTCTACAATATTGTCTTATGATTTCATACCATTATGATAGGTGTGGTTGACTCCGTTTTTAGTATTTTGTATGCTGGCGCTGCCAACTTGACTATTTCCGAGACCACTGAGTGCCATATTTTACATTTTTATAATTTGAGTTTTTGTTTTGAATGCGTAAAGCTGTGTTTCCTGATGTATACACACCCCCTCAGGGTGGTCATCTAATTGTGTTTTTTAACCTTTGTTTATCTTGCAGTCCCTGCTTCTGTTCGTTATTCCCATACAGACATCAGAGTGCCTGACTTCTCTGACTATCGGCGCCCGGAAGTGTTAGACAGTACCAAGTCTTCAAAGGCGAGCAGCGAGGCGAGAAAGGGCTTCTCCTACCTGGTAACAGCGACAACTACTGTGGGTGTTGCATATGCCGCCAAGAATGTCGTCTCCCAGTTTGTTTCCAGCATGAGTGCTTCTGCGGATGTGTTGGCCATGTCGAAAATCGAAATCAAGTTATCTGATATTCCGGAAGGCAAGAACATGGCTTTCAAGTGGAGAGGCAAACCCCTGTTTGTGCGCCATAGAACCAAGAAGGAGATCGACCAGGAAGCAGCAGTGGAAATGTCCCAGTTGAGGGACCCACAGCATGATTTAGAACGAGTAAAGAAGCCAGAGTGGGTTATCCTGATAGGTGTTTGCACTCATCTTGGCTGTGTACCCATTGCAAATGCAGGAGATTTCGGTGGTTATTACTGCCCTTGCCATGGGTCACACTATGATGCGTCTGGCAGGATCAGGAAGGGGCCTGCGCCTCTCAACCTTGAAGTTCCCTCATATGAGTTCACCGGTGATGATTTGGTGATTGTTGGTTAGAGACCTGGACTCAAGTCATAGGCTTCTCTCAGTCTTCCTAGCACCTCAGAAGAGTTATTCGAGAGCAAGCCTTCTGCACTTCAACTTGCTTGATTTGAAGTAGTTAAGAATTGCTAATAATGTATTTGCAAACATTAATGTGAAGTAAATTGGATTCTTTCAATCATTCACCTAATAAAACCACTGTTAAACATTGTTATGCTCAGAGACTTGAAAGATGCAGTGTCTTTGTTAGTTAATTCTAATTAAAAGTTACAGATTGGTGTACAGGGTATTTGTGGAATCTGTAATTTCTCGTTTATTTACCTTCTTTATGTCAGGGACATGGATTCTACAGAGCTCCTGGTTAGGATGAGGTAGAACTAGCTGGGCATCTCCAGGTCCTGGGAGATGTTTGTGGCATTGTCAGAAACGGTAGTATCCAGGTTTCCCTTATTTCGCACGTGAGTCCTGGCTCTGTGTCTGCGTGCCCCCCCACCACCACATCCCCCCCACCCCTGGTGTCATTTGTCTGACGGTGTTGACTTGTCTCTGGGAAAGCCTCCTGAGTGAGGGGTTAGCAGCTTTCAGGGTAGCCCAAGCTCTAGCTGGCTGATAGCCCTGGGACAGATCAGGAAGTTCTATTCATCACCCATGGGGGAAGTTAGTAGTTAGAATTCTTTACTTTTGAGAGGCAGTGGTGGAATATCTGAGAAGTTTCCAAAATGGGAGTGCCCTTTCCTTCATCTGGGGTGGGGATTTGTGTCCCTAATGCATCTGCCTTACCAAGAGGCAGACAGAGTGATGCATCTGAGTCTGGAGGCTGTCTGAAAATGATCCCGCTGGTCCCGGTTCTGTAATGATTACGCTTTGAGGTGTTTCTTCCAGTTGGGTTTGCAGTCACTCACTACTGTTCACTGTGGAGTGAGGGTGGGCACAGGGAGACGGCAGAATTCACACTTGCTTTCTGCCTCCTGCCTCCTGTCTCTAGTCACACAGGTGAAGTGAGACCAAGACCTGACAGGCTCCCTGGGAACTGGGAGTGGGCTTTGCCCTCTGGAGAATTGTGGCTACTTTGATAGGTTTGTCTTGTTTTACTGCTTGGACGTGGATCAGCAATGTACTCCACTGGGGCCACCTTGTGATCACAGGTGCGTTTGTAAAATAGCCAACTAGATTAAGTGGTTGGGTCTTCGAAAGGGAACTGGCCATTGAGGGTTCTGGTCTTTTTTATTTTATTTGAGGAAGATTAGCCCTGAACTAACTACTGCCAGTCCTCCTCTTTTTGCTGAGGAAGACTGGCCCTGAGCTACCATCCATGCCCATCTTCCTCTACTTTATATGTGGGACGCCTGCCACAGCATGGCATGCCAAGCGGTGCCATGTCCACACATTGGATCTGAACCGGTGAACCCTGGGGCACCGAGAAGCGGAACGTGCACACTTAACCGCTGCGCCACTGGGCTGGCCCCAAGGGTTCCAGTCTTTAAGTCAGTAGTTAATGTATCAAAAAAAGAAAATGTTGAAGTTTTGTGCTTATGAGCAGATATTAGTCTTTGGTTTATTTTTACCATTCTAGAAAGAAAATTAGCAGATGTGAAAAATGGGGCACATAACAAGAGTACTTTATGTTCCAGGTCTCTAGATAATGACATTTAGGTGCAAATATTTAAGTGTGAATATGAGACCAAAAGTACCAAACATTACTACTTTTTGGTATGTTCTCTATTTTAAATGGAGCGCTTTCTGATCTTTTGAGCATATGTAGATTAACAAGGAAAAGTTGGTGTTCTTGAACTTAAAAGTCATGAAATACTAGATATAAACATTATAGGTGCACAGTATTTGGTGTCAACATTTGGAGCATCTCACATGAAGTCCCTGTCACCCCAAGAGAAGTTGCTGTATATTTTTGGATATTTTGTTTATTATTGTGGAGATTCTGTTTTTCTAATATTCATGGGGAAAATCATCTTAGACTTTTCTTTTGCTCATGCCAATTTTTCGTGGTGCTAGTTGCCCACAACTTATCGTTTAAAACTATACCAACATATCTTATAAGCTGACAAATTTTGAGGTCGAGTTGTAAGTGGCTACTTTTTTTTTTAATGGCACCCGGAGCTGTTGATCACTTCTTCAGGATATACTAATGTAGGAACTTTGCTGGTATATATTTTTCATCCATAAAATTCTTGCTTGGAGCAACTTAATGGGATGATAAGTAAAAATGCAAATTTTAATTTGAGGGTGTTATTAAACCTCAAAGCATTGTTGAAGGAATCCTTACAACCCAGCAAATCCAGCTGACTGTTCTTTTGTCATCCTATGCAAATTTTAAAGTACTTTTGTTCCTTTGGACCTAATTGAAGTTGCTGAGCTGCTAACACATCCATGGAGGGTAGCATGAGTCGGGGGCGTGGTGTAGTGGTGGAAGTACTGGACTAGAATTTAGGGCGTTAATTCTGGGTTTGCCATTTCCTAGCTGTGGAACCATGGGCCTGTCGCTTAACCTCCCCTGGACGTCTGTTTTCCCATCCTTAAAATCGGGACTGTCGGACTAGATGATTTCTCAGAGTCCTTCCAATGTTAGGATTCTCTGAGCCCCTCAACCCCACCCCAGTAATGGGAATGAGTTTTCTTTGATAAGTGTTTGTTGTGTTTCCAGTTTTTGGTATTATAATAAAGAGATCCAAACTCGGGAGTGGTGGTATCTTAATCAGCTGAGCCAACCTTTCCCAATAGGGCAGCCCGGCTACTCTCGGGGTGTTTGTGGGCATTGTTTCATCCTCATGATGATTGGAGGGTGCTGCTGGTGTTGAGGGGAGCAGGGATGAAAAATCTTCAGTTGTGAGGGGGGCACAGGTCCACACCCTAAGAAGTGCTTGTCAAGTGTCAATAGCACCACTTCCTGTACGCTGAAGTGATACCTCAATATAGTTCATAGTTTTATATTTGAAATGCCAAAACACGGCTGTCTTAGAGGCTACATGGCAATGGCAGACTCAGGCAGGTTGCACGTCCCTGGAAGTATCGGGCGTTCTGTGCTGGAATTGCTGTATTTGGTGGGCTGCTTATGTCTTTCATGCCATTTTGACTGATGATGTTAAACTGATAAATCCTAGTACCCCATTTATTTTTAAATTGTACCCCATTTAGTTTTTTGTTCCACAAGTGACAGGACGAGTAAAATTACTACATGCTACTTTGCTAAATGGATAGAGCAGGGCTATGTTAGCTTTTTGATGATTTTACTGAAACAAGATCTTAGATATTAGGGGGAAATGACTTAAGAAAAATAGAAGAAATATGACCCATTGACATCTTGACATCAGATCATTAACGTGTTTTTACTGGGAATAAAGATTGGGACAATCTTGGGATCCATGACTTTTCAGCATGCTTTAAAAGAGGGTTATAGAAAATGGCCTTTTAAAAAAATTTTGCAGGGGCTGGCCCTGTGGCCAAGTGGTTAAGTTTGTGCGCTCCACTTCAGTGGCCCAGGGTTTCACCGGTTTGGATCCTGGGTGTGGACATGGGCACCGCTCACCAGGTCATTTTGAGGCGGTGTCCCATATAGCACAACCAGAGGCACTCGACTAGAATATACAACTACGTACCAGGGGCTTTGAGGAGAAGAAGAAGAAGAAGAAGAAGAAGAAGAAGAAGAAAGATTGGCAACAGATGTTAGCACAGGTGCCAATCATTTAAAAAAAAAAATTGCAATGTCTGTTAGAAGTAACACCAAATTTACTTTGGTTTTTCTGAGCATACCTTCATAAAATCTATGACTCAATCTGAGGGTGTAGAGGGAGGGCATTTTTCCTTACTTGATATTTATGGCTTGGGATCAAAATGTGCTATCGGTACCCTAATTTTTCTGAACAATGGGAACATGCTATTTATCTGGATGTCAGGTCATTCTTAATTCCCACAGTGCTGAAACTGTCATTTTCTGAATTTTCATGTCATTTGAATATTATTGCTGTTTATATATTAACCCACATACATGTTCATATTTCTCAGAATGATATCGTTGGCCCACTGTTCTAACACACTTTCATTATTGCTCATTGCTTCCCTAGATCACTTCCCTGAGCTTCATGCTCACATCCACCTGCTGCCTGGGCATCTGTGTGGATGTTGCATTAACACCTTAAACTCAACATGTGCAAAAGGAAGTCATCTCTGTTTTCCATGAGCCATCTTCTTTATTGCTGTTAGTAGCCTTCCCATCTACCTGCTAACCTGCTTGGCAGGTAAAAACCTCTAGTCTTTGCTGCCTCCTTTCTCATTACTCCCTCCCCCTGGGCTCAAGTCAATCTCAAAACCCTGCTCATTGGACCTCCTTAATAAAACAGGTCCCTTACTGTCTCTGCAAGCTGTAGCACTCCAATAATGACAGACTTTGAGCACTGACTCCTGGCCACGAGGCCAAGTGTACTTTGTGTATATGATTTCATTTAATCCTCAAAAAATCCAGTCAGATAGGTAATATTGCTATTCCTGGTTTATAGATAGAGAAACTGAGGCACATAGAAGTCCTTTGCCTACAGTCATATAGCTGGTAGGTTGGTGGAGCCAAAATTTTATTTTAATCCAGAGAGTCTGAGTCCAGAGCCTATAATCCTGATCGCCAACCTGTCTTTAATTGGGGCCTCGTCAGTTCTTGCCTGGTCTACTGCAGCAAGATTCCATACAGGTCTGTCTGCTTTCCTCCAATCCTGTCCCCTTAAAACCCTCCACATAATTGCTAAGTAGTGTAGAGCTTAAGAGTATGAGCTTCGTTCCTGGGTTCCAGTCCTGGCGCTGCTGTGTCCTAGATATGTGACCCGACATGAATCAATCTCTTTGTCCCTCTCTTCCCCATTTGAAAACTCATACCCTCCCAGGGTTTCTTTAGGAATTAGTGCATTATCGTTGGTCAGGGATGCCTTCAAAACTTCTTGATGTGGAACCTCCTAACAAGGTCCTCCTTGCCTGCATCCCGTCAGTAAACCCTTTGCTCCAGAACCACAGAATTTGCTGCCTGCTCCCTGCGTTCTCCTTGTTCTCTCTGTCTCTTCCCACACTCGCCTCGCCTGGTTCGCTCTCCTTTTGCTTGTCTTAGCTGGATTGTCCTCTGCCTGCCCTTCAAGACTGCTTAGGTGTGGCACCTGCACCCAAGTCACATCCACTTTTCCAGCAAGTCTCCCCCGAACAGCCAGCCGTATCCATTTAGATATTTCTATTCTCCTCTGTTGTGAAGTCCACTCCTGGTTTGTCTGCCCACCGCCAGGCCGAGGGGGCTGTGCCTGTGACAAGTACTCAGCCATGGAGTCGAATGCTGAATGGGAAAAAAAAAGGAATTTCTGAGTGGCGATATTTGAAAGGAAAAATTTCCAGGGAGTACTTTATAAATATCGGCTCTAACATTAAAAAAAAAAATGGAACAATCATGTAATGTCTGCATATCTTTCTGGGACTTCAGCTTAGAGGAGAACAGAACTATGTTACAGGATATTTTGGATTTAAATTCAGCCTTTAGCCACAGAAGAAAAAATTGAAAAGAATAAATAATTCAAAATCTTAAAAATCTAGGATAATTTTACTTTATTTCCATTTGCTTCATAATGAACATTTTTCTGCCTGCGTAAGATTTCAATGTCAAAAGGTCTGTCCTTTAGTATTTTATTTCCAACACTTAAGTGCAATGGCCCTCATTTCATGACTTCTGCAATCTCATCTCTCTTTTATTCACTTTCCATCCTGGGATGTGGGAAGGGAACATTTTGCTTAAAGGGGAAAAATATTGTCAAGCAGTGAACTGGTCAGTTCTTCTCTGAGGTAGGAAGGATTGGGGATTATTTCCTCTTTTTTAATGCTCAGCACTACTTATTGGAGGTTAAAAATGTCTTAAGCATAATACTCCCAGGAATGTGAAGATAAGGTGCTTTCTACTCTGGATACCTGAAGGAGACTTGGGTAGACCGCCAGAGAAAGACTGTTCAAGGGCTTGCTCATGTGAATGCTTATGAAAAGATTATTATAGATCAGAAGTCTCTGGTCGACAGCACAAAATTAAAATTAATTTTGTGAAGGGCTTCAGCAGTATCTTTGCAATAACTCCTCCAAAATGATCAACATAAGGCTTGGTCTATCAGTGAACTGAAAATCCCAAATTCAATAAACTACATTTTATATTTTTTCAACTATTATTCTAAACTTGGGCCAATTTGAGTGCAAAAGTTTACAGTCATCTGGCTTTGGAAATCCTTATCTGATTAGAATATTTGCAAAGGTAAGAAATGAGAGTGCATAAATAATAAATTTTTCGCACATTTTTTAACGAGCCAACAAAACCTTGACTCCTTAATTGAAAGGGAAAAAAGCTAATGCATTTCGCCTAACTGTGCGGTCTAGGATGAGTATCCGAAGTGTGCCTTTTCTTTATCGGTCCCTGGCTAAAATTCCATCTCATGACTCTTCCTCTATCTGAGGGGACACTTGCTTTTTAGCTTTCCCCACAAGACGCACTCTCCCCTGTGGCCCTTTGTGGGGACAGAGCATTCTGAGCTGATCTCGGTACGTGAAAATCAGGTTAGGCACTATATTCCCCTTAGTCAAGGATTATCTATTAGACCCTTTTAAAGATAAATCTCAAATGAGATAAAAGGTGTGAGAGGCATATAAACAGTAAAGCAAGATACAAATGCTCGAAGCATTATTTAGAGAGGTGTACCAGTGAGGCCATGGATGACATTTAGGATATGGTTAGGTGTGCAGAAAGGCAGTTTAGGCGAAGGTATGACCCTGTTCGGACTGTGATTCATCAGTTGAAGATGGGTATTGATTCTGCGTTCTCACGATGCTTTGGTCCCTGAAGTTCGGATTTGCCTGTGTGCGTGGTTTTGATGCTAATGGAGAGCAAAGCCGAATTCATCCGGATGCAGTAATGCTTCACGTGGGTTTCTTCCTCTCATTGAATTTTGAAGGCTTATTACTAATTGAGTCTAAAAGCTGATTCTTTGAAAAGACCAAGAAGATAGATAAAGCTTTTGTAAGCTTGATAAAGAGAAAAATGAGACAAAGCAGAAATACGTAAAATGAGGAAAGAGTCAGTCATCGTCACTTGGTGGAAGAGATTAAAATAATAATAAAAGAATGCAACTCTGTGACAACAAAGTTGTAAAGATCAAGGGACACAGATAATTTTTAAACAAAATATAAAATACCAAAATTCACCCAAGAAGTAGAAACCTTAAATACACCAATTAGCATTGATTAAATTAAGTGGAAAGAGTTACCATGCCTGGTTTGGCTTCATATCTGAGTTCTGTGTCACACTTGAAAGAAAAGATAACTCTGACGCTCTGGTTCTGATTCCATAGGTCTGAGTTAGGGCTTGAGATTCTGCATTTCTCACAAGTTCCAGGAAATGAGCTTGACGTCCACGTGACGTCCATGCTGGTGGTTCCTGAGGCGTGCTTTGGGTCAGCAGAATTCTGCGTCATGGGATTGTAGGCTGAGGTGGGAGACGGAAGGTCTGCAATTCATTTTATGGCCTCAGCGTAAGCTTACTATAAAACCTGAGATTAGATACACAAAAATCAAGTACCGGGGCCGGCCCCGTGGCCGAGTGGTTAAGTTCGCGCGCTCCGCTGCAGGCGGCCCAGTGTTTCGTTGGTTCGAATCCTGGGCGCGGACATGGCACTGCTCATCAAGCCACGCTGAGGCAGCGCCCCACATGCCACAACTAGAAGGACCCACAACGAAGAAGATACAACTATGTAGCGGGGGGCTTTGGGGAGAAAAAGGAAAAAATAAAATCTTTAAAATAAATAAATAAATAAAGTACTAAATCAATCTCATTTACTTAATAAATAAAAAATTTCTAAATCAAATACTAGTAAAAGAAATCTAGGCTCTGCTTCTCCCTGCTTGACAGACAGCTGCATCGCCCGGACACGTGATGGTGACGGTCTGAGTGAATGGGTCTGGCTGCACTGGGAGCCTGGGAACCAGGGCTGCTTGTAACTCTGGCAACGTAGACACTGTTGCCGTCAATGACCCCTTCACTGACCTACATGATCTATATGTTCCAGTGTAAGTTCACCCATGGCAAGTGCAATAGCACAGTCAAGGCTGGGAATGGGAAGCTTGTCATCAATGGAAAGTCCATCTCCATCTTCCAGGAGCAAGATCCTGCCAACATCAATCAGGTGATGTTGGTGCTGAATCTGCTGTGGAGTCCACTGATGTCTTCACTACCTTGGAGAAGGCTGGAGCTCTCTTGAAAGGTAGAGCCAAAAAGGTCTTCGTGTCTGCACCGTCTGCTGATGCCTCCATGTTTGTGATGAGCATGAACCGTGGGAAGTATAACTCCTTCAAGATTGTCAGCAATGCCTCCTGCACCACCAACTACTTACACCCCCTGCCCGTCCCACCCCCCCCCCACCCCGGCTAACGTCATCCTTGACAACTTTGGCATCGTGGAGGGACACATGGCCACAGTCTATGCCATCACTGCCACACAGAAGACCATGAACAGTCCCTCTGGGAAGCTGTGGCGTGATGCCTGAGGGGCTGCCCACAACATCATCCCTGCTTCTACTGGTGCTGCCAAGGCTGTGGGCTAGGTCATCCCTGAGCTGAATGGAAAGCTTCCTGGCATGGCCTTCTGTGTCCCCAGCCCTGATGAGTTGGCCATGCATCTGACCTGCCATCTACAAAAAGCTGTAAAATATGATGACATCAAGAAGGTGGTGAAGTGGGCATCAGAAGGCCTCCTAAAGGGCATCCTGGGCTATGCTGAGGACAGGTTATCTCCTGTGACTTTAACAGTGACACCCACTCTTCCACCTTCGGTCCTGGGGCTGGCATTACCCTCAGCAACCACTTGGTAAAGGTCCTTTCCTGGTATGACAGTGAATTTGACTATAGCAACGGGGTGGTAGCTGTTAATGGTCCACATGGCCTCCAAGAGTGAGAGCCCTGGACCACCAGCCTCAGTGAGAGCACGAGAGGAAGAGAGAGGTTCTCAGCTGGGGAGTTCGTGCCCCCACTTGAGCCCCCAACATACTGAGACTCTGGGCCTCAATACAGTTTCCATCCCAGAGCCCCTGAAGAAGGGAGGGGCTTAGGAAGCCCTACCTTGTAATGTACCACGGTAAAGTATGCTGTACCAAGACAAAAAAAAAAAAAAAAAAAAAAAGAGGAAATATAACAAGGTAGCAAAAGAATAATAAGCTTTGACCAAGTCAGGTTTATTCTAGGAATGCAAGGTGGTTTGGAATCAACACTGTTTATTAAAGCAACAAAAAAGAAAAAAACATATGAAGCTATCAACAGATATGGAAAAGGCATTCTTAATATAAATCTAAATAAAACAGGGAAGGAGAATCTTTAAATATGAGAAAGGTTTATTGAAACCAATAGCAAATATTCTAAATTGTGAAACACTGAGACAACTCGGAAGATCAGGGCCAGCTGGTGATACCCACTATCACTAGCATTATTTAACACTGTTTTGGAGGTTCTAGAAAATGCAATAAATAGGAAAGAAAATGAAATAATCAGTATAAATCCCAGAAAAGAAGAGAGAAAACTGTATTTTCTGTTGATGTAACATTTCCAGAAAACCCAGAGACCCTAATAAAACACTAGAATTAAGAATTTGGTAAGGTGCTGAATGGCAAGACTAGTGTTCTAAATCAAGGCTTTTCACTGCATCAGAAGTAAGCTCCTAGAAATGAAAATAGGACAAAGTATTACCTTTAAAATATGTGAGCTGCTCTTGGGTGAAGACTGTCTCTTTGTTTAAGTCAGTATCCTCAGTACCTGGAACAGTGCCTGGTACATAGCAGGGGCTAAAGAAATCTTTGTTGAATGATGACTGGAGGATCAGAATTGGCCACCCCAAAATGCGTCTCTTTGGCATGAGTATTATTTTGGGCTGGTTACTTTTAAAAACTGCAGACATGGGAGAAGCTCTGAAAAGTAGAATTTACCCCTTGTTAAGAGACATTTACATTTGTAAAGGAAATCTCCATCTGTAAAGGTGTCTCCCTCGCTGTACCAGGAAGAAGGGGGGATGACATTATCTCTAGAAACTCTTATCAATGCAGAAGGCAAGGACTTAAATCTGCATAATAATCTTACCCTTGTTTACTGCACTTTTCTGGTAATCTCCACTTACTGACTCCCCCCACCGCCAACATCCTCCTTTGTCTTTAGCTGAGGATGGTATTTAAGATGAGAGCCTCTGCCGTTTGGGTGAGTTGCTCAGTTTTCCTGAGTGTCTCCCATGTATAGATGTTATAAAGCTTTGTTTGATTTTCTTCTGTCATTCTGTCTCATGTCAATTTAATTTATAGCCCGGCTAGAAGGACCCAGAGGGTAGAGGATTTGTCTTCCTCCCCTACATGACCAAAAAAATATACAACATGAATATATTTCATAAGTGAGGTACAGGGCTCTATGAAAAGTCCCAATCACAACCTAAACAGGTGGAGACAGCATGATCTTGAGGGGTAACTGGGCTTCAGTAAACAGTCAACCTTACAAATTAACACATACATTTAATGAACTTCCAGTTAGGCTCTCTACAGCATTTTGTTTATTTGTTCATTTACTTTGTTTTGTTTAGGATAGAATGGTCATAAAATTTACATAGAAGAAGAAATATTCAGTAATACCCTAAAGAAAAGTATGAAAAAGAAGAAGGAAGATTTGCTTCAGATACAAGAACCTGCTATAAAATCCTTGTAGTTAAGTTCATATGACATTGGCGTGGGAACGGACAGGTCACTGGAACAAAATAGACTATCACGAACTAGATCTCAGGGTATATGGGAATTGCGTGTAAGAAAGAGGATTCAGTCCAGTGGGGGAAAGAATAGTTGGTTTAATAAAGAGTGCTGGCAAAACCTGCTATCCATCTGGAAGAAAACAGAGTAGGACCCCAACTCATTATGCATAAAATAAATTCTAAAGAAATTGAAGATGCATGTAAGACAAAAGATTTTTAAATCTCAGAAACTATGAAATCGAAGGATGGAGAAGACCTTCTCAATCATGACAGGACAATTAAAGCCTATAGCAGAAAAGGTAGACCCATTTGGGTACAAAAATAAAATCTTGAATGGCAAAAGATATTAGCCAAATCAAATGACAACTAGTAGATTTCTAAAAAATGCTAATACAAATGAAAGAAGGAGCTAATCTCTATAATATAGAGATTTTACAAATTGACAAGAAAAGAACAAAACTCCAGAGAAAAGTGGGGAAAAAAAATGTCTAAGCAGATATAGAAAAAGCAAATCTGAGTGACAAACAGATGAGGAGCTGTGCAGTCTCCTAGCTGTCTGCGCGAGCGCGGCGGTAAGGGGACGTGGCTCTGTGTCCGTCTGGCGGGTGAGACTTTGCAGAGAAAGAACATCGTTCACTGCTGAACGTGTGTGAGACAGCATACTCTCCCACGCTGAGAGTTGTCGGCAGAAATGGGAGATGGTTTTCATCTATTTCTCCAGGCTGGTTTCCAGAACCAAAAATGCGCACACCCATTGCAGCAGCACTGAACTCTTCTGAGACACTCCCCATAGAAATAAAACACAAATATGGAAAATGAAGCTATAGGGGTAGTTGTTGTGGTGAATTTATAGTGAGCTCAAACTAGGATCAAAGTGACAGTGACAAAAAACAATAAAAGGATGTGTGTAAGTTTTCGTATGTGATTTTATGTGTGGAAAAAGTGTGGAAGAATCCAGGTGTTGTTAATGTGAATTATCTGGGATTGAGGTGGATGTGGGGAGTGAAGGGTGGGGGCTGGGAGGGTAGAAGGAGATGCATAGAAACAAGCGAAACAAGGAAAAAACAAGATAATGCCACTAACTGCCTGCTGCCTGCCCCTGCCCAGTGTGAATGGGCCCGTTTTTGAAAAATTATGGATACGCATGAGTATGTGCATACATGCATACACATCCATTCACACATATTTGTATAAGCATGTAAGCATATATGCATGAATCTATCTATCTGTCTCTATGCAAAAAATGATTGGGGAAAAGTGGATTATATCCATATCTACAGATGCAAAGGGATGTCTATAACATATTTCTAAGTGAAAAAGACAAAATTGCAGAGTAAAGTGTGTAAAATGGTTCTCTTTGGTGAACACAAGCACAGCCTCCCTGTGAGCACTGTTGCTTTGGTCTGTTGCACGAGCAGGGAGGGTGGTGTGGGAGAGCACTGCCGTGCTGTACCGTGGGGCAGGGTGGAGGGCCGGGAGAGGGCGATCATTAGGGGGTTTTTTGCTCAGGTTTTAGTATTATCTTACCTGCTACAACAGGCCTGTTTTGCTTTGTAATTTGAAAAACTTGAAATTACATTGTCCTGACTATCTGGGCATAGTTTCCGACATATTATCTCACTTTGAGTATCATCCCTTCTATTAACTAATATTAGACATTGACTAGTATTTTTCCTTGGTCAATTTTTTATGTATTAGCCATTAGATATACACTTTATATAAAAATCCTGTAAATGTACAGTTCTAGATATATGGGTAGAGTAATTTTTGAATTCAGTTATTATTTTCTAGAAAGATTAAAAACAATAGACTTACACCTATTTACTTGCATCACTTATGAATCCTAAATCACAGATGGCTTTGGTTTTCAAATATGAAGGGAAGAAGGATGGAGAGTAATTGCAGAAAAGTCACTTGCATCTCACACAGAGTTACATATTCTTGTCTGGACCAGAGCTGTCTAATAGAACTCTGCAATGAAGGGTTGTTCTACAGTCTGTGCTGTCTAGCATCGTAGCCACTAGCCACGTGTAGCTATGGAGCATTCAGATGTGACTGGTGTTGTCTGAGGAATTTCAAATTGTTCTAATTTTAGTTTTAATGTAAAGAGCCACATATGAACAACGGCTGGGGCATGCTCAGTGCAGATCCAGAGCCACTGCCCTCGCTAAAACAAAACAAATTCCAACCCTGTTAATAGCAATGGCAAATGTCCCTCTTTTTTCTAATAAATGGTGTGTAGGATAATATCCTCTGTGTATAATGGTGTAACAGCTTTTTCAAAACATTATTATGATGATTCTTAAATTTTCAATAAAATATTTCAAACAGACAAAAATGTGAAAGAATGATAAGCATCCATGAACCCACCATTCAGATTCAACAAATGCTAACATGTCATTAAATTTTGCCTCAGAATTTTAAAAATAGAATATTACATATCCAGTTGAAGCCCCCTTTATGACTGTCCCTTTTCCCTCCTCCTCCACACCCCGCCCAGGTAAGGATGTATAAATTAGGTGCGTGTCCATTGGTGTCAGATCTTACTTCATGCTTTCAAAGTTGGACAAGAATCAAGAGTCATCATCAGAGCATAGCAACCCCTCTAGGCTGTACGTGCGTCTGCTTTGTGTGTCTCTGCATGTTTGCCAAAAATAATCCACTTGCCATGAAAGATTAGAGGAAACACAGAGCCATAGAGAGAAGCAGAACAACCTGGACAAGGTGTTATCTACCCACAGAAAGTGACAGTGGATGATGTTAAATAAGAATTACACAACTTGAGAGCAAAAAACAAATAATCCAATTTAAAAATGGGCAAAGGACCTGAATAGATATTTTTCCAAAGAAGGTAGGCAAATGGCCAATAGGAATATGAAAAGGTGCTCAATATCACTAATCATCAGGGAAATGCAAATCAAGACAACGATGAGATACGACCTATGAGGTTATCTGTTATCAATAAGATGAGATAATTTCTGGCAAGGAGGTAGAGAAAAGGAAATATTGTATGATCCAGCAACCCCACTCTGGTATGTAAGTGAAGAAATTGAAATCAGTATCTTGAAGAGATATCTGCACTTCCATGTTTTTTTTTTGTTTGTTTTTGAGGAAGATTAGCCCTAAGCTAACATCTGCCACCAATCCTCCTCTTTTTGCTGAGGAAGACTGGCCCTGAGCTAACATCCGTGCCCACCATCCTCCACTTTATATGTGGGAAACCTGCCACTTGCTGAGTGGTGCCATGTCTGCACCCGGGATTCAAATCAGCAAACCCCAGGCTGCTGAAGCAGAATGTGCAAACTTAACCACTGCACCACTGGGCTGGCCCCCTGCATTTCCATGTTTATTGCAGCATTATTCACAATAGCTAAGATATAGAAACAACCTAAGTGTCCATAACAGGTGAATGGATAAAGAATGTGTGGTATATATACACAATGGAATATTATTCACCCATAAAAAGAAGGAAATTCTGCCATTTGTGATAACATGGATACTAATCCGGAGGGCATTATGCTAAGTGAAATAAGCCAGACAGAGAAAGACAATAAATACTGTATGGTATCACTTATATGTGGAATCTTAAAAAAACAAAGAGCAAATTTCATAGAGAAACAGAAAGTAGAATGGTGGTTGCCAGGGGCTGAGGGGAGGGAGAAATAAGGTGATGTAGGTCAAAGGGTACAAATTTTCATTCATAAGGAGAATAAGTTCTGAGGATCTAATGTACAGCACAGTGAGTATAGTCAATAATAAGACACTGTATACTTGAAATTTGCTGAGAGTGGATCTTAAGCATTCTCACCACACACACACGAAATGAGTTAACTATGTGAGGTGATGAATGTTGAATTATCTTGATCTTGATAATCATTTGACAGTGTATATGAGTATCAAATGATCATGTTGTACACTTTAAATATATGCAATAATATTTGTCAATTATTCTTCAATAATGTTAACAAAAGAAAAAAATTATTAAGGAAGAAGTAAATTCAATGGGCTTTCTGGGAAGAATGGGCATTTGCCAATAGGTAGGGAAGGACTCCATTTTCCTGTGGTCAGGAGGTGAGAGGCACCACTCCAAGGTTTCCCTCTACTTTTCAGGAAGGGACTTATCTAAAGTGGTTCTCAGATTCGTTTGCTCATCAGAATCATTTGGGAGCTTCAAGTCCGCTGATGCCTGATCCACTCTGAGAGATAGTAACTTCATTGGTCTCAGGTATTCCTGAAAGTAAGAATTTTTAAAAGATGTCTAGGTGATTCCAATGTGAAGCCATGACTGAGAACTATAGCCCTGGGCCAGTTTCTCAAACTTGGTAGCCACTAGAATCACCTCTGCAATAAAGCAACTATTAACAAACGTAAACAGAGATGTTAACAGCAACGCAATAATAGTAGGGGACCTCAACACTCCACTCACATCAATGGATAGATCATCCAGACAGAAAATCAACAAGGAAACAGTGGAATTAAATGAAAAGCTAGACTAGATGGACTTGATAGACATATATAGAACTCCACCCAAAAACAGCAGGTTATACGTTCTTCTCAAGTGCTCAGAGAACATTCTCAAGGATAGATCATATGCTGGGAAACAAGGCAAGCCTCAATAAATTTAAGAAGATTGAAATAATAACAAGCATCTTTTCCAACCACAATGCTATGAAACTAGAAATTAAGAAAAAAGCTGGGAATTGGACACAGATATGGAGACTAAACAGCATGCTATTGAACAACCAATGCATCATTGAAGAAATTAAAGGAGAAATCAAAAAGTATCTGGAGACAAATGAAAATGAAAACATACCATACCAACTCATATGGGATGCAGCAAAAGCAGTTCTAAGAGGGAAATTCATCACAATACAGGCCCACCTTAACAAACAAGAAAAAACCCAAATAAGCAATGTCAAACTACACCTAACTGAATTAAAAAAGGAAGAACAAACAAAGCCCAAAGTAAGCAGAGGGAGGGAAATAATAAAAATCAGACCAGAAATAAATGAAATTGAAACAAAAAAGACAGTAGAAAGGATCAATGAAACAAAGAGCTGATTCTTTGAAAAGATAAACAAAATTGACAAACCCCCAGCCAGACTTACAAAGAAACAGAGAGAGAAATTTCAGATAAATAAAATTCGAAATGAAAGAGGAGAAATTACAATGGATACCACAGAAATACAAATGATTATAAAAGAATACTATGAACAGCTATGTGCCAACAAATTGGACAATCTAGAAGAAATGGATAAATTCTCAGACTCTTACAACCTCCCAAAGCTGAATCAAAAAGAAATAGAGAATCTGAATAGACCAATCACAAGTAAAGAGATGGAAATAGTAATCAAAAACATCCCCAAACATAAAAGTCCAGGACCAGCCAGCTTCCCTGGTGAATTCTAACAAACATTCAAAGAGGATTTAATACCTATCCTCAAACTATTCCAAAACATTAGAGAAGACGGAATACTTCCTAACACATTCTCTAAGGCCAGCATCACCCTGATACCAAAGCCTGACAAGGACAACACTAAAAAGGAAAACTACAGGCCATTATTGATGACGAACATAGATGCAAACCTTCTCAACAAAATATTGGCAACCCAAATAGAGCAATACATGAAAAAGATCAGACACTATGATCAAGTGGGATTCATATCAGGGACAAAGGGATGGTTCAACATCCACAAATCAATCAATGTGATACACCACATCAACAAAATGAGGAATAAAAACCACGTGATCATCTCAATAGATGCAGAGAAAGCATTTGACACGATCCAACAGCCATTTATGATAAAAACTCTTAACAAAATGGGGATAGAAAGAAATTACCTCAACATAATAAATGCCATATGAGAGAAAACCACAGCCAACATCATACTCAATGGGGGAAAACTGAAGGCCATCCCTCTAAGAACAGGAACAAGACAAGGGTGCCCACTCTCACCACTGTTATTCAAAATTGTACTGGAGCTTTTGGCCAGAGCAATTAGGCACAAAAGAGGAATAAAAGGAATCCAAATAGGAAATGAAGAAGTGAAACTCTCACTGTTTGCGGACGACATGACTTTATATATAGAAAATCCTAAAGAATCCATGGGAACACTATTAGAAATAACCAACAACTACAGTGAAGTTTCAGGGTACAAAATCAACTTACAAAAATCAGTTGCATTTCTGTACTCTAATAATGAACTAACAGACAGAGAACTCAAGAATACATTCCCATTTACAATTGCAACAAAAAGAATAAAATATCTAGGAATAAATTTAACATGCACATGGATTGGAAAAGTAAACATAGTTAAAATGTCCATACTACCCAAAGCAACCTACAGATTCAATGTAATCCCAATCAGAATCCCAATGTCATTCTTCACAGAATAGAATAAAGAATCCTAAAATTCATACGGGGCAACAAAAGACCCCGAATAGCTAAAGCAATCCTGAGGACAAAGAGCAAAGCTGGAGGCATCACAATCCCAGACTTCAAAATGCACTACAAAGCTACAGTAGTCAAAACAGCATGGTACTGGCAGAAAGACAGATCAATGGAACAGAACTGAGAGCCCAGAAATAAAACTACATGTCTATGGACAGCTAATTTTCAACAAAGGTGCTAAGAACATACAATGGAGAAAAGACAATCTCTTCAATAAATGATGTTGGGGAAACTGGGCAGCCACATGCAAAAGAATGAAAGTAGACAATTATCTTCCATCATACACAAAAATAAACTCAAAATGGATCAAAGACTTGAAGGTAAGACCTCAAACCATAAAACTTCTAGAAGAAAATATAGATAGGACACTCTTTGACATTGTTCTTAAAAGGATCTTTTCAAATACCATGTCCTCTCAGACAAGGGAAATGAAAGAAAAAATAAACAAGAGGGACTTCATCAGACTAAAGAGTTTCTGTAAGGCAAAGGAAACCAGGATCAAAACAAAAAGACAATCCACCAATCGGAAGAAAATATTCGCAAATCACCTATCTAACAAGGGGTTAATCTCCATCATATATAAAGAACTCACACAAAATGAACAACAACAAAAGAACAACCTGATCAAAAAATGGGCAGAGGATGTGAACAGCCATTTCTCCAAAGAAGATATACAGATGGCCAACAGGCGCATGAGAAGATGTTCAACTTCACTAATCATCAGGGAAATGCAAATCAAAACTACACTAAGATACCACCTTATGCCTGTTAAAATGGCTATAATCATTAAGACAAAAACTGACAAATGTTGGAGAGGTTGTGGAGGAAAGGGAACCCTCATACACTGCTGATGGAAATGCAAACTAGTACAGCCACTATGGAAAACAGTATGGAGATTTTAGAAAATACTAAAAATAGAACTACCATATGACCCAGCTAGCCCACTACTGGGTATCTACACAAACAACTTGAAATCAACAATCCAGAGAGACCTATGTACCCTTATGTTCACTGCAGCACTATTCACAGTAGCCATGACATGGAAGCAATCCAAGTGCCCATCGACTGATAAAGAAGATGTGGTATATATACATATATATACACAGTGGAATACTACTCAGCCATAAAAAAAGACAAAATCGTCCCATTCACAACAACGTGGATGGACCTGGAGGGTATTATGTTAAGTGAAATAAGAAAGACAAACATGAGATGATTTCAGTCATATGTAGAAGATAAACAAACACACGGACAAAGAGACAGTGGTTTCCAGGGGAAGGAAGCTTGGGGGTGGGCACATGGGGTGCAGGGGTGCACCTATATGCTGATTGACAAGGAATAAGCACAACTGAAATTTCACAATGGTGTACACCATTATGAATTTTTTGATGGGCCCAACCAATTCTAGTGTGAGGCTAAATTTGTGAATCTCTGGCCTGAGGGCAGCCTATGTTTAGCGAAAAGAATTAGATCAAGAACCTCCAATGAATTTAGAGCTTTCTTTCTGGCCTCCAGGTGCTGGGTTCAGTCTAGAGTCGACATATAATTGGGGAATAGGTGGATGAAAATACAATAGAGCAATCTCCAAGCCCCCTCTTGCCTGCAGTCAGTGCCAGTATATCCAATCCCAAACACTTGGAAACAAACAATTCCATCCAATGGCCAGTGGGGACTCTCTTGCATAAGGGCTTGGGGATGTGGCCTTTCGAAGCACAGATGACACTTAGAGGCTGCAAGAAAGAAGGACTGTGGGTTGTTTGTAGATGCGGGAAAGATTACAGTGTAAGGGAAGGAGGAGGCAGAGGGCCGAGGGGAAACGCCATTTCCCAGCCACTACAACCGCGCCCGCCTCTCAGGAGTGGGTGATCCTCAGGGCGAAGGTGGGCACAAACCATATCATTTAAGGAAAAGGGTGTATTTGTCTCTTGCCCTCACCACTTGGGTGACATGATTGTTCCTGGGAAAGACAGTTCACTGCTGAGTTGAGCAAGTGGGTAGGATGCAACATCAGTGAGAACTGGAGTGTTGCTTTCCCAGCAGAGTGAGATGAGGACGCTGAGCGGATCTGTCAGGAAAAGGATGCAGGGCTATACCCAGCAGCTAACGCTTTCTGGGGGAGGAAACGGAAGCAACAAGAGGGTGGGTCAATAAGAAAATGAAAAATCCCAAAAGTAAGCGATGCAGATGCAGATCGTGGGTGTTCTGTCTTTGGATGGTTTCCTTTTATTTATTGAACTCCAGGAGAAGGAGCCGGGGAATTGATCTTTGATTGACTTGAGTGTGGAACGGGGGAAGATCACTTAAGATCTAATATTTTTTTTTATTGATAATTAAATTCTTCATGGGAAGAAGACAGAGTTATAGTATAGATAAAGTGTAAAACAGGGGGCCGGCTCCGTGGCTGAGTGGTTAAGTTCACGTGCTCCGCTGCGGCAGCCCAGGGTTCGGATCCTGGGCGCAGACGTGGCACTGCTCGTCAGGCCACGTTGAGGCGGCGTCCCACATCCCACAACTAGAAGGATCTGCAACTGAGATATACAACTGTGTACAGGGGGGATTTGGGGAGATAAAGCAGGGAAAAAAAAGTGTAAAACATTCTTATATATTACATGAAAAGGTGAAGACAGCCTTTTATTCAAATACTATTTTTTCTAATACAAAATAAAACACCCTTGAAAACACAGACAAACACAAAGACAGACATACAAGATCACCAAAATCTTACCCAAAGACAAATACTCTTAGTATTTGCAGGTATGTTATTCCAGCATTTTTCATAAAAATTAGTCTATGTGCTTTTCCTAATACAAATTCTATCTCTTGCAGAAAGTAATTTAGCATAAGAATATTCTGGATATATTAAGGGAGAGACAGCTGCCTACACAGCAGTCTGCACACTTTGTCGAGGCACAGCTCGACTGGCCAGCCCTGGGCTACCTCTGAGGCATTTCATTTTGATGGGAGGAACTTGAGGTGACCAGCAGAAAATACCCGAGCTTGGTCCTAGAAACCGCAGGGGTAGATTCTGGTTTAAAAGTTCCAAAATTTGTCTTTCGCCAGGCTTCACGTGAAATGAGGCTTTGACGCGGCTGACTGCTCTGTGGCACATGGTTCCCACCCCTTGTATTTAGTCTCGACACCACCCTGTCCTGTCTGCCACTTTTTGTTAACCAGCCAATGAATTAGCTTACGGACAAGACCCTCAGCAGACAGCAACTCAACTTGACGGAGGCGCGCGAGGAGCGGTGGGCATCTCAGCACAATTGCCCACCAGTTCACAGCACAAGCGTGTTCCATCGCTCCTTTTTTTTTACAAACTGCTTAGCATAATTACATTATTTTAACGACCACTCTAGCAACATTAATTATGACATTATCCAACAGTCTATCAGTTGGTGTTGGAGAGGTCTTTTTCAGTCCCGGAAGACTCAATTTTGGTTACACTTCTCAAAACAGAACTATTACTATATTGTCAATAATCCTGCTAAAGCTTTCTAGACTCTGTCTGATCACCTCAAAGCAAAGGAACCCCCCAGGTGATGCTGTCTTGCTCAGACACTAGTTTCCACCTGTCCATTCATAGCCCTGTCCAAGTCGCTGTGGTGAAATGCTCTGAGGACTGAACAGAGAAACCAAGAAGCAGGGTCAAGTCTGTGGGGGTTGACACTGGAGTCTTTGGAGCCTGAGAGAATCCTCCTCAAGTACAGACAGGGACTCAGGGCTGCAGACTCCTTCTTGGCTGGTGGTGGCAAACCTGGACACTACAAAATGCCACCGGTGGGTCTAGCGCAGCTTTCTCTCTTAGCCGTTGGGAGCCTGAGGCCTGGGGGCCGTGTGATGACTCTCCCCAGGTCTCCTGGTTGACTCGTGGTTGGGCTGGGACTCTGCGCTCCTTCCACTTGGGGCAGTCTCAGAGAAGACACTGCAGTGGGCAAGGACTCTTAAGGACTGCCGTCACATAACGCCCTCAGCGGGGCGCAGGTTTACAGCATTCAACAGCTTCCACAGGCCACTCTCTTTCTCTGTCCTGGATGGTGCCTGGAGTTCTGACTTTACTGTCGCTTATTCCTGACCTCCTTTCGAAGTCAAAGAAACCAGGGGTAGAGTAAAACATGAAGTCAGAGACACCAGGAGGAGCGTGACAAATAAAGTCAAAGACTACGGGTGGATGGTTACACACGAAGTCGGAGACTCCAGGGGAATTGTCATACGCAAAGTCATAGATGGGACATGGGAGTGTTACTCACTAAGTGAAAAACACCAGGGGGAGTGTTACACACGAAGTCAGACAGACCACTGGGAGGGTTACGCACGAAGTCAGAGATGCCAAGAGAAGTGTGTCACATGAATTCAGAGATGCCACAGGGAATTGTTGCACATGAAATGAGTTGACATGGGGAGTGTCATGCATGAAGTTAGAGATGAAAGGGGGTGTGTTAATCATGAACTCAGAGACACCAGGAGGAGAGTTACACCTGAAGTCAGAGAGGCCATGGGGAGTGTCCCGCATGATATCAGAGACACCAGGGATAGTGTTATGCACAATGTCAGAGACACAAGGGGGAGTGTTACGTACGAAGTCAAATACACCAGGGGGTGAGTGAGCCACAAAGTCAGAGACCACGGGAGTGTGACACACGAATCAGAGACACCAGGGGGAGTGGTACACAGGAATTCAGAGATGCCAGGCGGAGTGTTAGACACAAAGTGAGACACGGCAGTTGGAGTGTGACACACGAATTCAGAGACGCCACAGGAGAGTGTTATGCATGAAGTCAAAGACACCAGGGGGAGTGTTACACATGAAGTCAGAGACAATTGCGGGGTGTGACACACGAAGTCGCTGACCCCAAGGGGATTGTCACACACAGGGTCATTAGTGTCCTTGACCCCACTCTACCACCTAGAATTAGCCCGAGAATTGTGAACAACTAAGCAGGAAGAGCCAGAGCTTCTCCTGTGTTCCAGAAGCCTCAGCCCCCAGGTGCTCATCATCAGTTCCCGCCATTCCCAGCAGAATGTTTCCTGGCCACCCACACGGGCACACCCCTGTGTGCGGAAGCCGGTATGAGGACCTTCAAGCCAGTCAATGAACAGCTGGGGGCTGGCCCCTTGTCTGCCTGGGTGCTCTGAATGGTTGTGCTTCTGCCTTCCTTTGTCATAACTACGTTCTCGCATAACGAGCTGATTGGCGTGCAACTTTGGGGGCAAAAAAGTAAGGCACAGCCTCCAGAGCACTGTCAGGCATGTCATCGGAAATTGTTGGGAGGGCTTTCCTCTCCTTCCGGGGGCCAGCCACTCAACTCGCCCTGAGAGGGGCACTCGCTGGGCCAGAAGCCACGAGAAGTCAGAAGTAATCGTAGTAATGATGATATTATTGTTACAACCGCTGCTAATATTTTTTTAACATGGTGTGCCAGATAATGGTCTAAGGGCTTAAACATCCACACACTGAGGCAGGTGGCAATCTCCCCTGAGGCGGAAGGGGATGCAGAGAGGTGAAGTATCTCGCTCAAGCTCAGATGGTTAAGAGGCACATCCTGACTCTAAAGCTTGTGTTCTTCCTCAATTAAAACCTTTGTGATTTTTCTTCTTCCTTCTTGGGAAGAGGCACAGAGCTGTGGGGCCAAGCTGCTCCACTTTCTGCACAGTTCCCGGCACGTCTTTAGTGTGAGCACACGCTGACTGGATGACTGCCTGGCGAGAGCATCGTATAAGGGACTCGAGCAAGAGGTACCGGCTGAGCCTCAATAGCTGCCCTGACTCAGGGTCTCGGAAGTTTATTACACCACAGCTACATTTCGAGATTTTGAAAAACACTTAAAATGCTTATAATTGGGCATTATATCAGCTAGGATGCATTCTCTTGCGAGAGAGAGAAAACTGTGTCCAATTTACTTAAGGAAAAACGGAACCTTTTGGCTTACAAAATGGCAAAGTCCAGGGATGGTCAGGTGTGGGTGGACCCAGGAAGTGGGGCGGGGGGGGCGGACTGTGACCCTGCTCCTCGCTCCCAGGTTTCCGCCCCAGTTCCTTGGTGGGAGCCCTTCTCAGGCAGCTTCTCCCCTCAGGTGTAAAAATGCCTGCAGCTTATCCTTCCAGCTTTAAATCTGGAGAAGGGGGAGAGACTTTTCGCCAGCACTTCCGGCAAGAAGGCTGTTGGGGAAATAAAACATCCTTCTAACAAGAAGACCGCCCCTCCCTCCATGCCAATACAGAGGAGCGAGCACAGCTCATCTGGTCTGGGGCAGGGCGCTCACCGCGTTCAGGCGGTCTGGGCGAGCACACGCAATCTGGGCCGAATTTCACACACTGTATACAGCCAAGCAGAGGAAAGAAAAATGAAAACCACTTTTATCTCCTCAACAGACAGATGGATGTACCTTGTAGCAGCCTTCAGTGCAGCTCGTGAGAGAATCCTGACTCAGTTTTGGAGGTAAGTGCTCCCGGTTCCCAGGGTCAGAAGGCCTGTGACCTCGTGCTGGAAAATCTGGAGACTGGCTTTATTGAACTCCTGACTTCCAGGCATGGCCTATTATGTTTTTAAGGAGATACTCTGAGGGTGGGGAGGGCTGGCTGCTGTCCCTTTCTTAAACAAAGTATCATTGTATTTACCTGCACAGGCCTGTCGCATCCCATTGGCTCCAGACAGCGGTATGCCCACTGTGAACACATTTCTGTGTCCAGAAACAGGACATGCTGATTGGCTTAGGCCCCGCTTATGGTGTCCAAGAGGGAAAGGGTTACGACAGGAGAAGGATGCATGGATGCTGCAAAGACCCTTCTGGGTCCTCAGGAGCCTGGGCATGGGCGGCAGTGTTCCTCTGGTCAAACCCGGCAGGTGATTTGTGAGGCTGTGAGGACCAGGCAGATCGCTGGGCTGCCAATTCTCCAGCCCTTTTTATAACCACAGGACTGGAGGGCAGAGAAGAACGAGCAACTGCCGCATTTGTGAGAATAGTTGCTACGGATTTCAGAAAACCTACCATGAGAGAACACAGAATCCAGGCTGAGAGCCAGCTCTGAGCTGGGGGCAGCATCTTGAGGTTCAAGGCATTGCTTGCGAAGAAAACGTTTTAGGATGAAAGGTGCGCAGAGGGGGTTGGAATCTTTGGCCCACCCCAGCTGGTCTACAAAGGAAAACTACCCAAACCCAAAGTGGTTTGGCCAACCATCCAACAGAGTGCCTGCGGCGTGGTCCACTGTGCTTGCCACACCCACAGCCCAATATCTCATGTGTGGGCGACCACTTTCTCTTGCAGTGGCCAGGGGAGGGGGCAAGGCCTTCAGCCTAGGCAGGGACTGTTGTAAAGCTTTGCCAGCTAAGGTCGACAGGACATATCTTCCAGATATGTTCTCTCTTTGGAATCTGTCTGTGGTGGCCAGTTACTAATTGGTCACTAGAACAGAAGTATTAAACAGGGAGAAGCAGGACAGAGGAGGAGACACATGAGCTCTGTCGACCTCAGAGCACTAGAACAGGGGTGCGTACCCTCCAGCTGCACCCCCGTTGTGTAGACCTGAAAACTGGGGCTCGGAGACTAACTTGCCCTGGGTCATACAGAGAAGCTTGGTCAAACTACGACGTCAGCCCTGCTGTCCAATTCCACAGCCACAAATACTTTGCTCACAGTAAAAACAAAATACAGACGTTGCTCTAGTTACAGGTGGGTCAGATTTCAAAATGCTACCGGAGATCATTGCCCCCAAGTCCAGAGAGACACTTCCCAAGTGACTGTCAAAGCCATCTTTTGGTGACAGGCAGAGAGGAGGTGCTCTTGTTCAGGACCAGACCTTCATTCTTTCCTGTCTGCGCAGGACCGCAGGTCAAAGGTAGAGGCCCGGAAGAGCCTTCATACTAACTAATTCACGCAGATAGTTAACTCTAGTCTGAGACGTCACACGAGCAGAACCAGGAGTACAGTCGTGCGTCGCTTAACGACGGGGCTACGTTCTGAGAAATGTGTTGTAGGCGATTTTGTCCTTGTGTGAACATCATAGAGTGCACCTACACACACCTAGATGGTGTAGCCTATGGGCTAGATGGTACTTATCTTATGGGTCCACCATCGTCCATGCGTCTGTCATTGACTGAAACGTCATTACGCAGCACGTGGCTGTGTAGGAAACCTATCACTCTCTGGACTGCAAGGTTAGGTCTGATCAGCGATGTAGGAGAGTGAATCCTGCTGTGAACTTCTTGTACGGCTCAGCGAGCTGCCTTGTCTGATCTTTTTTTTCTTCTCATAGCAAAAATGTGCTCTGCCGGTGTGGGAAGGATGGAGGCGAGTTAGACAAGCAGAGGGTGTGGGGAGAACTTCAGTCCCTTCAGCCGCTCTTCCTGGACCGTGCTGGGTCTGAACACCCTCCACGTGCCCCACGCCTCCCTGCCTCAGGGTCTTGGTATCTGCTGTTCCTCTCGCTCAGAACCCTTCCCATGGAGCAACATGGTCTGCACTGCTTCTCTGTGTACAAACAGGGGAGCCTGTTTGCTGGGGCATCTCAAGGCCAGAGCCCACTCCGGGAATCACCGGTGCCCTCAGTCTTACTTGTCGGGCCTTCCATTTCTTTCTGCCCATTAGGTAGTCCTGAAGCTCCAGAAGCCCTTAGGTGTCAAAGCTCATTGCCTCGCAGCTGAAACCAGGAGATGCAAATAAGAATTTCCACGCCATTGGTAAGGGCTGAGCAGAAGCCCAGGGGCCAGCTTCTCGTTTCACAAGCACAGACACGGAGTGGGGGAGAAGTTAGGAGCCAGAATTCACTGTGCTCCCTCCCTCTTGAGAGTGCAGCATTGACGGAAACCAAGCTGGTGGCTGCCTGCCATCAAGCGCTTGCCATTTTGGCTCCATGTGCTGACCGGCCTGACAGCAGCCTCTCCTCTTACTTGGTCGAGTCCTGCCATCCTCAGCTTGTCTGACCCCGAGGCTCATTAGGGAGCTAATGGAGATGCCGTGATTGACCGTCGGGTATAGTCTGTTGGCATTACCCCAGGTAGATTGGAAGGAGTTCTTTTGTCTGCTGCCAATCACTCTTGCCAACATTTGTTTTTTAAAGATAGCGATTTGCTTGACGTATAATCTGCCTTGGTTTATGATTAGCATCTCTGCTGTCAGCCTGGACCCCCCTGGCACGTACTCCATAAATCACTAGCTTTTTTGCGGTGAGTTCCTTGTCGTCTGCGCATTGCTGGGCTGAGGTCACTAAAGGTTGTTGCTGCCAGTACTATTTATCTTCAAGCTTTGTTTTCTCTTCTCCCTTCCCAGGCCTCTTCTCTCTCAGGCAGGTCTCCTTTCAATTATTTCAGTAGGTCATCCCCTCAGTGACAATGATCCATTTCATTAATTTTGCTCTAGCTGATGTGACAGACTATGGTGGCCTCATCTGGCCATCCCAGGCCCAAGGACGATTGAAGATGCCGGGCCATTTCCCTCCCGTGCAAGAACTTGAGGAGTGAAGGTGGAATGGCAGTGGTGTCGGTGATCAGTCTGGGCTCCGAGGGAGCTGTGTGGCAATGTGGAGCTTACAGATGGTCGTGTGTCCTTGTTAGACCAGGAGCTCCAGCCGGGGATGGGGCTCCAGACTCCCCTGAATTCCCCCCTGACTCCTCTCTTGTCTGGAGCTGGGCACCTTGTGGATGCTCGTTAAATGTTGATTGAGTAAATGGATGCGAGAATAGATGAATGAACGTCATGAACTATTAAGGAAGTCAATGCAACAAAGCAAGTTAGACTCAAACCCCTTCTCTGGTGTCAGGTCTTTTCTGGGCCATCTCCTGCTGGCCTGTCTGTTCTCATCTCCCTCGCTGCACCCCTGAGCGCTTCACACTCCAGTAATACGGAGTGACCTGCAGTTCTCTGGCGCCATGGCAGACGTTCACCTCTCTAAGCTTTTTTGCAAGCTGTTATGTCTGTCTGTTATGGATGTCTGGATGCTTTTCCCTTCTTGGCTCAACTCAGATCCTATTCTTCCACACTTCATTTGGGCACCCATTTGGTAAGAACTGGGCTCCAGAATCACCCTATATTCAGCTTTTCCCTTCTGTAATTGGTGCACTGGGATCCTGTATTTTAATGGTCTACAACTGTTTCTTATAGTGTATTTGGTGACGTGCCATCCAAAGAGATGGCCCCAAATGCCATTCTGTGTCACAAAGTCAGGAAAACGCTACAAACTGAACATCTCTCATAGAGATTCACAGTGACCACGGGCGTTTTTTTCCCCAGGTTTATGGAAGTATAATTGATGATTACAAATTGTGTATATTTAACATTGCGACGTGATGTTTTGATATATGTATACATTGTGAAATGGTTACCACAATCAAGCTAATTAAAATAGCCATCACTTTACATAGGTACCTTTTTTTGATGGGGATGGTGTGAGAACACAAGAGCTTCTCTCTTAGCAAATTTCAAGTGTACATACAGTATTATTAACTGCAGCCACTATGCTGTACATTAGATCGACAGGACTTATTCCTCTTGCAGAACTGAACTTTGTACCTTTTGACCAATATCTCCCCATTTCCCCCATTCCTCGCCCTGCGCCAACCACCATTCTACTCTCTGCTCTAAGAGTTGGACTTTTTTAGATTCCACATTTAACTGAGATCACGCAATATTTGTCTTTCCGTGTCTGCCTTAGTTCACTTAGCGTAATGTGCTCCAGGTCCATCCGTTGTGTCGTAAATGGTGGGCTATCCTTCTTTCTAAAGGCCAGATAATATTCCATTCCATTATATATATATATATATGATATACATATATAATATCTGTATGTATGCATATAGCACATTTCTTTCTCCATTCCTCCATCATTGGGCACTTAGCTGTTTCCATGTCTTGGCTATTGTGAAGAACGCTGCAACTCTGAATGGGGGTAAACAAATATTTCTTGAAAAAGTGATTTAATTTCTTTTGGATATATATATTAAGACATGTGATTGCTGGATCATATAGTAGTTCTACTTTTACTTTTTTAAGGAAACTCACAATGTTTTCCATAATGGCTGAACCAATTTACATTCCCACTGACAGTGCACAAGGGTTCCCTTTCCTCCACATCCTTACCAACACTTGTTATTTCTTGTATTCTTTTTTTTTGGTGAGGAAGATTGGCCCTGAGCTAACATCTGTTGCCAATCCTCCTCTTTTGCCTGAGGAAGATTGTTCCTGAGCTAACATCTGTGTCAATATTCCTCTATATTGCATGTGGGACACTGCCACAGCATGGCTTGACGAGCAGAGTGTGTGTCTACGCCCTGGATCTGAACCCTTGAACCCTGGGCTGCTGAAGTGGAGCACGTGAACTTAACCACTACACCACCTGACCAGTCCCTCTTGTCTTTGTGATAATAGCCATTTTAACAGGTGTGAGGTGATTTCTCCTTGTGGTTTTGATTTGCAT
This sequence comes from Equus przewalskii, assembly GCF_037783145.1. Taxonomy (NCBI): domain Eukaryota; kingdom Metazoa; phylum Chordata; class Mammalia; order Perissodactyla; family Equidae; genus Equus; species Equus przewalskii. The sequence goes on along the minus strand of NC_091839.1, from coordinate 1,086,445 downwards.
TTCCCTGATGATTAGCGATGTGAGCACCTTTTCCTGGACCCATTGGCTATTTGTGTGTCATCTTTGGAAAAACGTCTATTCAGATCTTCCGCCCATTTTTTAATCAGAATGTTTGTTTTTTTGCTATTAAGTTGTACAAGTTTCTTATGGTGTATTTGAATCTTAGCCCCTTACGAGATGTAAGGTGTGCAAATGTCTCTCGTTCTGTAGGCTGTCTCTTCACTCTGGTGAGAGTTTCCTCTGCTTTGCAGAATCTACTTACTTTGTAGTGCCAGTTGTTTATCTTTGCTTTTGCTGCTTGTGCTTTTCAGCTCATATAAAAAAATCACTGTCCAGACCAATTTCAAGGACTTTTCTGCTGTTTTCTTCCAGTAGTTTTATGGTTTCAGGTCTTGTGTCTAAGTCTTCAATCCACTTGAAGTTGATTTGCTTACACGGTGTGAGTTAATTTCCTTCTTCTTCATGTGGGTGTATAGTCTTCCTAACACCATGTGTTGACGACACTATCCTTTCCCACTTGCGTGTTCTTGGTGCCCTTGTTGAAGCTCAGTTGATGGTACATGCCTGGCTTTACATCTGGGCTCTCTATTCTGTTCCATGTGTCTATATGTCTGTGTTTAGGCCAGTACCATACCCTTTTGATTACTGTCACTTTGTAATAAATTTTGAAATCAGGAGTGTGATGCCTCCATCTTTGTCTTCTTGCTCAAGATTGCTTTGGCTTTTCAGGGTCTTTTGTGCTTCCCTATGAATTTTAAGATTGTTTTTTCTATTTCTATAAAAAATGCCGTTGGAATTTTGATAGAGATTGCACTGAATCTATAGATGGCTTTGGGTAGTATGGACATTTTAACAATTTTAATTCTTCCAATCCATGAATATGGGATATCTTTCCCTTTATTTGCATTTTCAATTTCTTTCGTCTTTGTGTTATAGTTTTCAATGTACAGATCACCTTCTTGGTTAAATTTTTTTCTGAGTATTTTATTGTTTTTGATGCTATTGTTGTAAATGGAATTGTTTTCTTTTCCAGATGATTCATTGTTAGTGTACAGAAACGCAGCTGATTTTTGTACCTTGATTTGTATCCTGAAACTTTACTGAATTGTTGATTAGTTCTAGCAGTTTTTTGGCAGATCTTTAGGGTTTTCTGTAGGTAAGAGCGTGTCACCTACAAACAGAGGCAATTTTACTTTTTGCTTTCTGATTTGGATGCCTTTTGTTGCCTTTTTGCTCTGACTGAGACTTACAACACCATGTGGAATAGAAGTGGTGAGAGCGGACATCCTTGTCTTGTTCCTGATCTTAGAGGAAAAACTTTCAGCTTTTCACCATTGAGTATGATGTTAGCATGGGCTTGTCATATCTGGCCTTTATATGTTGATGTTGATGTATATTCCATGTACACCTAATTTTTGGTGAGTTTTTGTCATGAGAGGATGTTGAATTATGTCAAATGCTTCTTCTGCATCTATTGAGATGCTATATGATTTTTATCCTTCATTCTGTTAATATGGTGCATCAATGTGATTGCTTGCATATGTTGAACCATCCTTGCATCCCAGGGATAAATCCCACTTGATCATGGTGTACGATGCTTTTGTGTATTACTTAATTCAGTGTGCTAGCATTTTTTTCAGGATTTTTTCGTCTTTGTTAATGAGGAATGTTAGAAAATCCTATAAGTTTCTTTTCTTGTAGTGTCCTTAGCTGGCTTTGGTGTAAGAGTAATGCTGGCCTTGTAAAATCAGTTTGGGGTTTTCCCTCCTCTTCAAATTTTTGGAAGAGTTTGAGAAGGATTGGCATTAATTCTTCTTTAAATGTTTGGTAAAATTCACCGGTAAAGTCATCTGGTCCTGGCCTTTCTTTATTATCAGGGTTTTGATTACTGATTCAGTCTCCTTACTCGTTTTTGGTCCGTTCAGACTTTCTATTTTGTCCTGATTCAGTCTTGATAGGTTGTATGTTTCTAGGAATTTATCCATTTCTTCTAGGTTATCCAATTTTTTGGCATATGGTTATTCATATTATTCTCTTATGATCCTTTGTATTTCTGTGGTATCAGTTGGAATGCCTCAACTTTTCATATATAATTTTATTTGTTTGAATCTTCTCTCTTTATTTCTGTGAGTCTAGCTAAAAAATTTGTCAACTTTGTTCATCTTTTAAAACCAACTCAGTTTAATTGAACTTTTCTATTTTTTAGTCTCTATTTCATTTATTTCTGCTGTCATCTTTGTCATTTTCTTCCTTCTGCTAACTCTGAGCTTAGTTTCTTCTTCTTTTTCTAGTTCCTTGACACGTAAAGTTAGATTGTTTATTTGAGACTTTTTGTTCCTTAAAGTAGGCATTCATCACTTTGAACTTCCCTCTTAGAACTGCTTTTGCTGCATCCCATAAGTTCTGGTATGTTTTGTTTCCATTTTTGTTTGTCTCAAGATATTTTCTTATTTCTCTTTGACCCATTGGTTATTCAGGAGAGTGTTGTTTAATTTACACATATTTGTGATTTTTCCAATATTCCACTGGTTATTGATTTCTAGTGTCATACCATTGTGGTTAGGAAAGATGCTTGATTTTATCTCAGTCTTCTCAAATTTGTTAAGATTTGTTTTGTGATCTAATATATGATTTATTCTGGAGAATGTTCCATGAGCACTAGGGGAAGTGTGTACTCTGCTACTGTTGGATGGAATGTTCTGTATCTATTTGTTAGGTCCATTTGGTCTATAGTGTTATTCAAGTCCTCTCTTTTCCTATTAATTTTCTGTCTAGATGATCTATTCATTGTTGAAAGTGTGATATTGAAATCCCCTACTATTATTGTATTGCTGTCTATTTCTCCCATCAGTTCTGTTATTTGCTTTATGTATTTAGGTGCTCCAATATTGGGTGCATATATATTTACAATTGTTATATCTTCTCAATTAATGGACCTCTTTATCATTATATACTGACCTTCTTTGTCTCATGTGACAGTTTTTGACTTAAGTCTATTTTGTCTGATGTAAGTATAGCCACTTCTGCTTTCTTTTGTGTATCATTTACATGGCATATCTTTTCCCATCCATTCACTTTCATCTACGTGTGCCCTTAAAGCTAACTTGAGTCTCTTGTAGGCAGTATATTTTTTGGATCCTTTTTAAAAATCCATTCAGCCACTTTATGTCTTTTGATTGGAGAATTTAATCCATTTACAGTTAAAGTAATTATTGGTAAATAAGGACTTACTATTTCCATTTTGTGAATTGTTTTCTGACTGTTTTGTGTTCCTTTGTTCCTTTCTTCTTTTGTTATTTGATGAAATTTTACAGTGGTATGCTTCGATTCTTTTCTCTGTCTATTTTCTATATCCACCAGAGGTTTTTCTTCCTGGTTACCATGAAGCTTACATAAAATATCTTATAGTTATAGTAGTCTACTTTAAGCTGATAACAACTTAACTTCAATAACATACAAAGACTCTACCCACTTATGTTATTGATATCACAATTTCCCTCTTTTTATGTTGTGTATCCATTAACAAATTATTGTAGCTATTGTTATTTTTAACACTTGTCTTTTAACATTTTATATGATGAAAGGACCTGTCTTCAAGTTTGCAGATCCTTTCTCATGCTTGATTGAATCTGATGTTGGAGCTTTCTATTGCATTTTCATTTCCTTCATTGTGCTCTTCACCTTCAGAATTTTTGTATAGGTTTTATTTTTTAAAAATAATTTCTATCTCTTTGTTGCACTTCTCATCTTGTTCATGTGTTGTTTCCCTGAGCTATTTGTATTCTCATGTAGCTCACTGAGTTTCCTCAAAACAATTATTTTGAATTCTTTGTTGGGCAATTCATAGACCTCCACTTCGTTGGGGTACGTTACTGGAATATTACTGTGTGCTTTTGGTGGTGTATTTTTCCTTGATTTTTTGTGTTTTTGAAGACTTGCTTTGCTGTCTTTGCATTTGAAGGAGTCGTCTCCTCCAGTCTTTACTGACTGGCTTAGAGAGAGAGAAAACTTTACCAGTTTGCCTGCCTGGGGATTCTGGGGGTCCCTCAAACATTCTTTTTTTATGGGTGCATCTGCTCCACTTCCCTTGATGCCTCTTGAGGGGGAAAGCTCAGGATTTTGCCTTCTCTAAACCCCAGAAAGCCAGACCAGATTATGAGAGGCTCCTTTGGGCTGTGCTCTGAAGTATGTAAGTTTATGCACCTTCTTCCCATCCAGCAGAGTTGAGCCAGCTGTCTGCCTGTGCTCACACATGATCTGCAGAGGCTCACACATGCCCTCTGTGAGGCGTGCATGGGGTGCTGGCTCCAGAGGGGAATGGGAGAGGCGTGCAGAGTGCTGGTGATGCCCATAGGCTATTTGGGTGGATCAACAAGTGATGCATCCCATGAGGTTTCTGGGTGGGCCTCTTGGTGGTGTCTGTGAGACAGTAGAAAGTGCAACCCTTTGTTGAGTTCCATGCCCCAGTTCCTGTGAGCCCAAATCCCTTTTCCCTGCTCCTAGCTGTCCCAGACTGTTCAGCCCTGCGGATCCCCTTAGGATTCTGAGTGGGTGAGAGAGAGCTGAGCCTGTTGGGCCATGTCCTGTACAGCTGGGGAAGCCAGGCGGTCACTGTGCTCTCACCGTCCCCTGTGGGAGAAATCCTGGCACTGAGCTATGATGCTTTGAGGGAAGGGTAACATAGGTAAAGTGAAATGGTTTCTTATTACCCTCTTGAATGCATCTATTCTTGGATTTTTTGCTCCAACAGGTGCTAGAACTTCTCCACTGGATTCCCAGGCTCCCACAAGGGTACTTTGTCCATAGGTTGTCAAAATCAGTGTTTCTGCAGAAAAACTGTATGAGTGTATGAGGGGATGCGTGCTGAAGATTCCTATCGCAGCTTCTTGCTGATGTCCCTTTCTACCACTGGCGTTTAAAAAGCTCCAAGAATAAAGAAATTTACTCAATTTTAACCCAATTTTCCTAAACATTTAAATACAGAGCTCTTTTTCATTAGTAGTTTTTAGTATGCCACCTACTTATTTTCCCTTGAAGCGCCGTTGGCAGCACTACTCCGTTTAATCCCGTCTTCTCCTCAGGGTGGGAGCTCAGGGAGGCGGGCCTTTATCTCGTGCCTCACCCTCACAGGTGCATGGAGAGAATCCGCTAAACGCAACTGGTTTGAGCTGACAAGATGAGCAAAGCTCCTCAGAGAATCTGTGAGAAGCCCTCCCTCTGCTTCTCCAGCCATGTCTTGTCAGCAGGCTTACTTTTTAAGACCGTTCTCTACTGACGGACACCAGTAATTCACAGTCATGGCTCCTGCTGAGGCTTCCCTTACCATCGCTTGTGGGCAGCAGTGCCAAACGAAGGCCAGCAGCACTGAGAGGCAGAGAATGTGTGATCTGTGGGAATTCATGCTGGGCCGGAGAGAGGGCACAGGAGTCCTCCTCAGGGGCTGTCAGATGGGAGGCAACTCACGATCAGGAAGGGGCTCTAGGACTGCCATGGGTGGGGAGAAGAATAGAGTAGGACAGGCAGGAAAAGCAAAGGACAAAGTATGCTCATTTATTTGGGAAGCATCAGCCCATGTGCTGTATTGCAGCTATGCTAGAGCATGGCATGTGCTGTGGTGGTCTTGCAAACCCCCAAAGGAGAAGGTGCAGCAACATCTCTCTAAGACTGCCACACCTGGGGCAGCCTCCACAGAGGGCTTGATGCCATAGCCGAGCGCTTCAGGTAGATACAGGGAAGAAAGGCTTTCTTGGGAAAAGTTACAGTGTCCATACATTATGATGGTATGAAACAACTGGGCATACAAAAGGAGCTAAAGGGGTCTTGGAGTGTCTTGGGGTGGTTGGTGGAGAGTAGGAAAGCAGATAGAAATAAGGTCCCAGAGGGCTTCAGAGGTCACGACATGGAGTCCACCATGAGCACCGTGAGAAGCCGCCTCAGGGCTTTAGCTAGAAACCTGGCAGAAGCAGAATATGGAGCACAGAGGAAATTAGCTGGAGAAGAAGCTCACTGAGGAGACTATGGCGTTCAGAGAGAGAGGGGCCAATATTGATAGGACTTAGTGCTCGATGTGTTGTGAAAAATGGCAAGAGAGACTCTGTGATTTCTGGTTTCTGCCATGGGCCACTGGGCTTGTCAACATGAAAACATGAGTTAGAAACTTACATTGTGGTTTTCTATTAAGACTATGACCCAATTGGCTGGTATTCGTAACAGGTGAGAGTAGTGGTCAAATCTCTACCTTCTGCTTTGCAATTCTCCTTCCCTTCGTGTTTGTGTGTTTGTCATCTCTTTTGGTGAAGAAAGGCCCTGCCAGACTGTGTTTGCATTCCACAAGTTTATTCAAGTTCCACAAATCTTGTTTTTACAGGAGAGAAGAAACGCCTTCATGTTTTTAGTCACAAATGGCTACATCCAAAGCAAAAGATTAATTGGGATCACATTCTCATTCATCATGGATTTAGTTAGGACCTGCTGCTGCTGTGTAAACCACGGGGCTGGGACCTCCTTTGGGACCACATCTGATGCAGCCCTGAGACTCCATGCCATCCGGATCGGAGATTGGCACATCCTCAGTGCCCAGGAGCACTGATGGACTGGTCCTCCTAAAATCTCATTGCTTTTTCACAAGTGCCAGACTGTACAAGTCCACATTTTGCCATGAAGGACCGTTGCCACGCCCCTCCTCCTTGGAGGTCTCCGTGACTTCTCCTGGAGGAAGCATTCTCCATCCTCGGATCCCACCGTGCTCTGTGTGCACCTCCTGGGCGGCCCCGGTTGCAGTGATCAGCAGCTAGGTCTCAAGCTAGTCAAGCTCTGGGGTTCAAATTCCAGTTCCAGCACGTGCTATCTAGGAGACTCTGAGAGCCTCAGTTTCCTCGTTTGTGAAAATGAGAATAACAATTGTCCCTCTCTTAGGAGGTGGTTGTGTGTGTTATAAGAGTTGATACATATAAAGCACTTAGCAGAGTGCCTGGCTCACAAGAAGGGCTCACTTCACGGGAGCTATCACTATTATAATTCTCACTTTTATTAATATTATGATTATTGCCTCATATTAGATTCATTTTTGGTCATATCTCTGCCACAAGACTGTGAGGACAGGATTATGATTACTTCAGGCCTTCGCCCCATAGAGTACTAATCACAATGCTTACCACACAGTGGATATTCCGTAAATGCATGACGAGTATTGAATGAATAAACCTGTACAGTCCATACTAGAAACCCCTGGGCAAACCCACTTGGCTCCCTCCCCACGATTTCTCCTATTTCTGGGCCCTTAGCCCATGGAGTCACCTCTGGGACATGAGTGTGCTGCAGACAGTTGTCTTGAGTGAGATGCTCACCCTGTGTGTTATATTTTGTTTTTTCCCCTCCCAAAGCCCCAGCGCGTGGTTGTATATCTTAGGTGTAACTCCTTCTAGTTCTTCAATGTGAGCCATTGCCACAGCATGGCAACTGACAGACGGTTGGTGTGGTTCCATGATGGGGAAGCAAACTTGGGCTGCCGAGGCAGTGAGAGTGCCAAACTTTAACCACTAGGCCATCAGGGCTGGCTTGTGTGTGCTATCTGTTGGTCCCTCCCCATGTCATGATGTCCTTGAGGAGCTGCGGTACCCCATAGCACCTGGAGCATCTTCAGACAGCTTTCACTTTTATTCTCTCAGGAAGAGAGATATACAAGCAGATTTCAAGAGTGCATGTCCCTATCGTTCAAGACACGAACCTAAGCCACAGTGGCAGACATCACAATTTATGTGACTTAGAGTGGCATGGGAGGGTGAAGAGACACGGTCAGATTATATCTGTTCATATATTTTTTCAATATATTAAGAAAGAAAACGTAATTTTATATTTACCCATGTGTGTCATTTCCATTGTTTTTAATTCCTTCTGTGGATCTGAATTTCCATCTGGTACCAGTTCTTTTCAGCATTTCTTGTCTACTGATGACACATTTTCCCCCTTTCCAGTTAGCTGCAAATGTCTTTATTTCATCTTCATTTTTGAAGAATATTTTTGCTAGATACAGAATTCACTGTTGATGCTTTTTTTCTCGTTCATTACTTTAAAGATATTGTTCCACATGTCCTCTGGTCCCCATTACTTCTGGTGAGAGGTCAGCTGCTCCTCTTCTGTTGCCTCCTTGAACATAAACCACCCGCCTCTGGCTGGTTTAAAGATGTTATCTTTGGTTTTCGATGGTTTGATTATGACGTGCCTAAATGTGTTAGACCACGTAAACTGTCCCACAGCTCACTGAGGCTCTATTTTTTTAAGAACTCTCTTCCCTCTGGGCCTCAGTTTGGATAATTTCTATCGACTTGTCTTCAAGTTCACTGCTTTTTTCTTCTGCATTGTTCAACTGGCTACTAAGCCCATACAATACATTTTCCATGGCAGCTATTGTGTTTTTTCAGTTCTAATATTTCCAATATTTAGTGTTTTCATATCTCTCCTGAAATATATGACTTATTCACTCCTAGTATCTATATTTTCCTGTAACTGTTAATATATTTTTAGTAGTTAGGTAAAAATCTTTACTAATTTCAACATCTGATTTATCTATGGATCTGCTCCCATTGATTATTCTTCTCTTTCAATTATGGGCCCCATTTCCCTGCTTCCTTGCATATCTAGTAATTTTTTATTGAATACTTAACATTGTAGATGACAAATTATAGAAACTCTAGATTCTGTTATCTTCTGAAAACTGTTGGGTTTTATTGTAACAGGCAGTTAATTATTGGAGAATAATCTTGATCCTGTGGGGCTTGGTTTTAAGTGTTATTAGAGCGTGTCTCTTTCAGATTTTTCTTTGTTCCTAGGATGTTGCCCTTAGTTTCAGTACCCAGTTTTTGTTCTGAAAGGTATGTCCTTCCTGAGGTTTCAATGGACAGCTCCAAGTATTGAACAAGCTCCTCTAACTTGGTGGGATTTGAAAGTCAAACTTGTCTTCCCAGTGCCAGTAGCTGCTGAAGTCTCTGCTCAGCTCTTAACTGCGCTATGTGCTTGGTTCCTGGGAGCACTGCCACAAGCTATAAAGTTTAGGAGCTCTCCACAATTTTGAAGGCAATTGTACACAGATGTGAGGGATGCACCTTTTGTGGCTCCCTCATTCTGGGAATCACCCTCAATTTTCAGTCATTTCTGGCAGCTCCAAACTGCAACCACTGGTTCTTCAGTCCAGTCAGACAGCCACTTCCACCTGAGCACCGTACCTGAGCTCGGAAAGCCCGGCAGGACCCTGGAGAGGAGGAGGGAATGTCAATCCCACCTAGTCTGCTTCCTTCATTTTGAAGGACATATCTTTTCCAGTTTACTTCTGTTTTTTGTTGCTCTCCAGTGCCTTCAAACAGTTGTTTTTTATACTTTGTCCAAAGCTTATATTTGTTCTTGGCAGGAGGGTCAGTTATCTGACTACGGTGCCACTATTGGAGCTGGAACTGACCTGTCCAAGCATATTTTTTAGTTTTAAAGCCTTAAGAAAGCATGAGGAGCTTCTCTAAACATCTTGCTCCCTTCTTTAATTCACCTAATATTCTTTAAACCCTAGACTTCTCAAGGACCTGCCAAGAACATCACGTGCTCTCTTCAACTCCATTTACCAAGTTAAGATTTGGCTGCAGCTCGTCAGAATTGGGAATTGGTTTTACAACCTCTGATGTTCCTCTCAACCCTCAGAATCTACAATATTCTGAATTAGGTATGGACCCTACTCTTAATTTCAGTGAAAGTATCTCCATCATATAATATTAAGTATACTGATAGCTTTGGTTATGGTGGGTGCCATTCATTCTTATCTTTGTTGTTTTACTCAGAGTCTATTTTGGCTGCTTCTGATGAGTACCTAGAATTCCTTATGGGGAACTGTTTCTCTCCCTACCCCTTAGGCCATGTGGTTCAGGAAGGGTTCCATCCAGTTCAGAGGTGGAACATGTGACTCTAATTAGCCAATCAGACTACTACCAAATCCTAGAACTCATAGGTGGTTGGTTTAGGGGTTTCCATGCAAATCAAATTTAGTCAATCAGTGTAATTATATCTCTTGGCCACAGTAATTGTTTCATTATATCAGGATGGAGGTAACTGGTCTAAAAGAGTGTGAATCATGGCATGTGGGCAGAAGATATTGGGACATAAACTCCTGCTTGTCAACAGATTTGAAGCCGTAAAGATGTAGAGGTGGGACTGTTGGCATTATATTGACATCATGAGTAACGGAAATGAAAACAGTACAGAGGACAGCAGAGCCAAGATCTGAAGAGAGATTGAGTGCAAATCACTTCAGGGCTTGGATACAGCTGTACCTGACACCCTATGCCTGTACTTTCAGGCAGTGTATTTTTCCCTTAAGGCAGTTTGAGTTGTGTTCTCTTTTACTTAGAACAGAAATAGTCCTGACTGGCACGTGAGTCAAAGGCCTAAGAGGAGTGTGCCAAATATGGCACCCAAAGATGAAAAGGCAGACCCAGTCACTCCAAATTGTTTTTGGTTGGACACATTTAAACAAGCCACGTCAATCACCAGATTCACAGTTTACAGCTTTTCTTTGGCACCCTGCAATCATTCTCCTGCAATTTTCCAGAATAAGTGGCGGCAGGCACTCGCCCAGCAACACTGATGATGTGTTAGTATGCTGCACATTCTTAACCCATCCAGCAATCAGGCGACATGTCGCTTTCCAAGAGACGGAAATTCTTCAGATATTAGCATTCCGTGTGTTCCCTTTCTGAGCTGAGCTCCAGTGATGGTGCGACCTCAGCCCCTGTCTACTCAACGAGAGGTGAACTTGGAGCAATTTGTGGGAACAGTTGCACAATCTAATTTCTGTTCCTGTATAACTGATTTTCAAAGGTGCTTACCTGATCAGAAAATTCTGCACGCTGGTTTAGAAAGTGTGCCTGCTTTTCTTGTCAAGTTTCAGCCAAAATTAATCAGCAGTGTCTCCCAGACATCTTAAAAATAGAGTGCCACATCTCACCTATTTGATCTATCAAACGTATTTTTTCCTCTTCTAGTTACAGTGTTCAAGACCTTGTGTGCAAATTTCAAACAGAAGAGGGAATTGCAAAACAGGCCTTGTCTTCCCTCTGTGCTGTGTGTGCTACAGTAGGCCTTTCTCCAGGGTACCTAACAAATCAGAAAGTCTTAGGAACCAGGACGATTTTTGACAAGCAACGAACTGTCTCTTTGGACCAGATGAATACCCCTTTTTCTTTTATAATGCCTGGTTTTTCCACAGCAGCACGGGCACGCATGGCCGTTGTCCCCAGTCATCATTTATTGTGGACCAGATGGGTTTGTCAGTCACTTGTCACTCTGTGTCCCTCAGAGTCACCTCAGCAGTGCTGTGAACCGGGGTTCTCCTGGGTGGGTATCTGCTCTGACTTCTTCAGTTAATTTCAAATATTTGGCTTTTTCTTGCATTTTTCCCAGGTACTTTTGCAGAATTCTTTACTTCTGTCTGCCAGGAAGTATCAGGTCAGCCGTGTTTGAAGGAGGGACATGAATGCATCCCCTCCTTAACCCCCTTTATGAAGAGAAACGCACCTCAGCCACAGAGACTGGGCCCGGGGTGCCGCTGTAGGAACCACTTTGTAGAAAGTTAGATTTATTCTTTGCTAAAATGGAAGAACCCTGAGCGCAGGGACAGTGGCGGGCAGCTCTGCCCTCGCTGACGCTTGGTAAGCCTTTCTCTCCTGGGTGAGTGGGAAGCCACACTCCCCCAGCCTTCACGTGTGGTCAGGGCCATGTGCCTGGTCCTGGCCTATAGGCGGTGAGAGGAAGTGACCTACGTCCTGTCCAGGCTGAGGTGTCTAAAGCCCCTGCATCATTTGCCGGTCTCTCGCCTCCTGTTGAGGCGACTGGAGGAGGCTGGCAGTGAGAGGCACAGATGCAGTGTGGAAAGAGCTGCCCGGTCCACGGTGCACTTTGAGCAAGGAGGAAACGTGAGTTGTGTCAAGCCGTGAAGACTTAGGGACTGCTTTTTACCCCGACATAGCCCATCCTGTCCTGAGAAATGTAGAAATTTTGGACTTAAAAACTGAGACATCATTTACAAACAGTGAAACACTCAGACTTTAAGTGTGCGGTTTGAACTGTTTCGACAAATGCCGATACTCACGCAGCCCACACCCATTTTAAGACACAGAACTTTACTGTCACCCAAGACAGCTCTCCTGTGCGCCTCTGCAGTCAAACCCCAAACCCCTCCCTGCAGAAAAATCCCTCATTTCTTTTAATATAGTTTTGCCAATTGTCAAACTTGACATAAATAGAATCATATAATGTGTACATCTTTGTGTGCGCCTGGCTTCTTTCACTCAGTGTGAGATTTCTGAGATTTATCTATGCTGATAGCATTGCGTTAGTACTTTTTTGTTCTTGAGGACTAAGAGTCCACTACATGAATTTGCCATAGTTTACCCATTCTCCTTGTGATGGACAGTTTCCAGTTTGGGGTTACTGTGAATGAAGATCCTACGGACACTTGTTCACAAGGCTTTTGTGGAATATGTTTTCATTTCTCTTGGATAAAAACCTTGGTGTGGAATTTCTGGGTCATAAGATGTATGTTTAACTTTCTTAAAAGGTTAAGAAACTCTCACTGTTTTTCAAAATAACTGTATCATTTATGCTTCTGCCAGTAACATGAGCATCATGATTCCTCCACATCGTCTCCAACGCTTGAGGCTGTCAACCTTGTTCATTTTGGCCAGGCTAGTGGGTGTGTAGTGGTATCTCATTGTTTTAAATTAAAATAGTTTTAATTTTTATTTCTCTGATGACTATAGTGAGCATTTTTCATGTGCTTTTTGGCCATTTATGCATCTTTATTTGTGACATAACTGTCCACATTTTTTTGCTTTTTTAAAAACTGGGTCATTTGTTTTTTTACAATTGAGTGGTAGAATATATATACATATATGAATATATATTATTGCATATTGTATATATTATTATTGTATATATTACATATGTATATTCAGATAGATATGTTGTGAATATTTTGTCCCATTCTATAGCTTGTCTATTTTCTTAATGGTAGTTTCTGATGAAAGGATGATTTTTTTATTTCAATGAAGTCCAATTTATCAATTTTTTCTTTTATGCTTACTGCTTTTTGTGTGCTAAGAACCTTTGCCTACACCAAAGTCAGGGAGACATTCTTCTGTGTTTTCTCTTAGAAGCATTATAGCTTTTACCTTAAGTCTAGGATTTATTTTGAATTAATCTGTGTGTGTGGCGTAGGATAGCACTCATGGATCTTCTTTTGTGGTTTTCTTCTTCATACGGATATCCAGTTTTCTGTTTAGAGAACTTGTTGAAGAGATTTTCTTCTTCCCATTGAATTGCTTTGGCATCCCTGTCAAAAATCATTTGATTTCATATGCATGGATCTACTTTTGGACTCTCAATTATGTTCCACTGTTCTGTCTATTCTTTCAACAACAATACGTTTTCTTAATTACGATAGCTTTATGAAAAGTCTTGAAGCGGTCAGGTTGTGTAGGCCCTACAACTTTGTTCTTTTTTCAAGATTGTTTTGGTTATTCTTGATCTTTTACAATGCTAAATAAAATTTAGAATCAGCCTTTTCTTTTTTTCCTAAAAAACCTGCTGAAAGTTTCTTTGGGATTACATTGAATCTATAGATCAATTTAGGGAGAATTGACATCTTAACAAGATTGAGTTTTCCAGTCCTTGAAGATGGTCTCTCTCCATGTCTTTAGGCCTTTGTTAATTTCTCCCAGCAATGTTTTATAGTTTTCAGTATAGAAGTCTTGCGCCCATTTGTTAAATTTATTCCTGTGTTTTTAATGCAATTTGAAATGGAACTTTTTAAATGGAATTTTTTAATTGGAATGTTATTAAAACTATAATATTGCTCTAAGCAATTAATAAATTTGAACTTCAGCAAAGGCAATGCTCTTTCTTTGCCTCTGTCACTTTGTTTATATAATTATCCCCATACTTACCTATGCCCTTTCCTCTTCTCTGTGTTTAATAAAATATAACTTTAATAAAAGTTTTACATCCAGACTTTCCTTCTCTAGGGAGACATTCCTAATTACTGCACTGCTGTATCTCTTCCCGCCCTCCCTCCTTCCATTCATGCATCACCCATTCAGGCGCTCAAGAATTAGAGAGAGGAATCAGACGTGAACCCTGTTCTTAAGCTGTAGCAGAGGAGGCACACAAGTAAATAAATACTAAGTAGAAAACAGAAAATGTCACCTGAAAGTTACAAATAAAATGAAAGGCACACTTAGCTGGGTAGGGAAGGCAAGACCCAGGAGGCTGCCTGGAGGACTTTTGAGTTGCAATTGTCTTTAGGGTCCTGTAGCACCCATCAGACTACTGAGCATAACCTCAAGTCCACAATTAGACTGCATGCTTCTCCATGGCAGGGACCGCACCTCGCATTTGCTTTGTTGTCCATAGGATGGTACGTCTCAGACCCCAGCATACCTAACCATCACTCAGCATGCTCTTTTAAACGTTCATGTCCCAGGCCCAGCCCTGGGGATGCGGAGGCAGCAGGTTTGTGGCAGGGTTCAGAACTCTGCATTTCTAACAAGTGCTTTTGGTGACCTTTTGCAGGTGGTCTGCTGAAAAACACCCTCTGGTGACCGGCCGATTTTCAGGCACACACTTAGTATTGAGAGACTAGTCTATTGGTTAACAAATAGATCTGAACAGCACCATAGGAATGCAAAAGAGACTAGAACCTTAATAAGAACCTTGTAACACCTTTTGAAATCACAATGTTGTAACTCTATGTGGCAAACATCTCTGAGGCAGCCTCTGTTCTCTTTTTTATGTCTTTCTTTTTTCCTGTCTTTCCTTCTACTCGGAACCTTTCTTGCTACTGTTAGGTGTGAAATGACACTCTGCTCTCTGCTTTTGCAAAATCCTGTCTCTCTTGGGTACTTCCCATCCTGATCCTTTTCCTACTGGAATATTTCTTTGGCTTTTACTCTCCTTGTCCTTCTCAGACTGAGGCTACCTCTGCTTTAGTTACATTCCTGCATTGTTCAGTCAAGAGGACAAATCCATCTTCACAGTAGAAGAAAATACCCTGCCTGCTGTACGCTTGACTATCTCCAGCTGTTCCCTTGATTGAGGTAACCACACCTCAGACTTCCTGGGTGACATGGAACCCACGCAGATCAGTTGTTATGACAACCATATTTTGCTTCATACAAGGCTTTCTCCTGTAACTCTTTACAAAGACTAATTTTGCATTGTACTCTGCAGTCTTATGGATAGTATATAGCGTGCTATAGTTCTTCAAGACACCTTAGATCAAGGGTCTTGAATTTCAATGATAATGGCTTCTTCAGAGCCAAGCGAATTGCAGTTCAACTATATAGCTACCGTTTAATCTCCCAAATGAGACAGGGAGAGGCTAGGTAGGACATTTTTCATAAGCAAAAAGGTTTTAAACCCTGAATGTAGACTTTAAAAACTTGCATATATTTCAGGTAACTGGTACTTGGCTGCTTTATAATGAAAGGTTTCCTCAATAAATATTCCAGAGCCAGCTCAAACTAAGCTTAGGATGGGGGGAATGCCACCCAACCAGGAGCAGTTCATTTTTGCAAAATGATGGGTCGGGGGGGCTCCCCACCATAACCAAGTTACTTACTTGCGCTTAGCTCATGTAATATACTTCCAATTCAATCCTCTAGAAGATTTCTTCTAGGGCATCCAAGAGAATGTATTGTGGCTACATAAGCGAACTGACAGAAATAACGCGCAGATGCCCTGGCCACTGGGCCTGTCCCATTTACACTCCTTTTTTGACAGTCCCTCCCTGCCCACTCCTCCCCTCCCCGACGTTGACCTGTAATTCTGAGCTGTAGCTGGAGGAGGTTTGAAAAAGCCAAGCTTAGGCCATTCATTGTGAGACGCCCGTCAGCAAGAAATGTTGACACATGGGTGGTTTAAATCAGGCCTGAAGTGTTATCTCCCTTGTCCAGAGGCTGTTTCCCCGCTTGCAGCTGTCATGGGTTGTGTGTGTGTGTGTGTGTGTGTGTGTGTGCGCGAACATGTGTGAGTCTGCATGCACACAGCGGAGTGGGAAGAGACCCATTTCGTGCATGGATTCAGCTTGTGCCACTGTGAGTTAACGTCAGCGGGATGGTGAGTGAGTCGTGTGGCAGTCATGGGGCTGCTGCTTTGAGCTCTATCAGGTCAACCACAGTGCTTCTAGGAGTAGACTCTGAGGGGTAGGCAGTCTGTCCACTCCTCACGCTCACGTCCTCACTCCAATGCTCAGTCTCCCTTCCCTGCCTTCTGCAGGGCCCTTCCACACTTCAAGGACCAGCTCCGGGGCCACCACCCCCAGGAAAGCTTCCAGAATCTTATGGCACATTGTAAAGTCCTCTTCCTGCCTCGGTTTGGAGTGGGTCAGCCTCCTTAGAGTTTGTGTAAGCCTTTCTGGAATTTTTACTGCAATAGTAATGCATAACAATGGAGAATATGAACCCGGGCTTAGTCAGACTGCGGATCTAATGCCAGCTCTGCCACGCAGCAGCTGTGGGACTTTGGGCAAATTATTTCGTCTCTTCAACCCTCAATTTTCTTATCAACGAAATGGAAAGTATGATACTTTCCTTGAGCTTCTCTTGTAGGATTACTGGAGGAATTATGTGAGATATTTGTAAAGCATCTAACCTAGGACCTGCTTATATTATATGCTCATTAAATGTTACTAATTGTTGTTGTTATTATTGTATTCATTTGTTGATGGAACAACTATGAGTCCAGCACTGTGTAAGGTGCCAGAGAGATAAATGGTCCCTGCCTGGAGGGAATTTGCAGGTTCCTGGGGAGAAAGACACACACAATGACAAGAGTCTGTAAATTGCAGCCCAGTGAGGTGAATTTCATGGCGGAGGGGTGAGCCTTCCGGGGCTGCTGAGGGCAGAGCTCAAACCGCCTCATCTCGCCGTCAGCTGGCTGTATCTGTCTGTACCACTGCCCGTACGTCCCTGAAGGGCAGGGGCAGTATTTCCCTGATTTGATTTTCTCCAAATCCTCACAAAATGGTGATGAAATGGTCTTAGAGCTATTTATTGAATTCAAAACAGAGAATTGGGCTTTTCCTGAGTTTCCCATGTTTCCACCGGAGCCCATCTATCTTCGCCTCCTCAAGCTGCGGGTAGCACAGGGTAAGCGCTGCAGGCACCTGCAGTGAGGCTGCGGTTTTACAGTTCCAGGTAAGCCGGAACAGATGACCATGCTGGATGGCGTGGAAGGTCCCTGGTGGGTGCTGTGCCAAGTCAGAGTTGACTCACTGCCCTTTCTCGCTGCCAAGGTCAACACTGTGGGCAAGTGATTTCCAGGAGCGGAAGCCTCAGGGGACGCTCACCCTGGTGGGTAGTTACTGAAGTTTTTACGAGCATGGCTTGATTAATTATCTTCTGAAAGGACAGTAGTTATTCCCGGAGAGGCTGTTAGGAAGCACCTATGTTATTTGGTCCTTGCAAGAAACGATTAACTGAAATTCACACTCTGCAAAATAATTAACCAAGAACAGTGACACTACATTATGCAGTCATTTTGAAGAAAAGGTCTCTTAGATCGCAACTTAAAACTTTAAATTATTTTGGAGACTAGCTTTGGCTTTTAGATAGATTATAATAAAAGCAAATTATTGTACATTTTAATAACTGGCTTCTTTGAAAAGGAGGTCTGACACGAGGCTGATGACTATGATGTATCTCATAAAAGCTAATTGACAATCTAGTTCTTTAAATACCACAAGGATCCATCATGGTTAACATTACTACGATGAGTTCCAAAGGAATTAAAGATGATTTACCAGCCATTGAGACATTTTGCTAATATTATGCATACTGAAAGAAGGAGTAAAAGAGATGAATACTTGCAGCCACGGCCAAGTGCCTCATCCGTAAACAGATGCCATGCTCAGCACCTCCAGTTCAAGGGCACGCACCTGGTTGGGAAGAATGAGCCTCATGACTGCAGCTAGCTTGTCCTTTCTCTGGAATTTGTACAGCCCCTTGGGATACGGTGGTTCTATTCTTGGAAACAGCTAGTGCCTTCATTCATTTCGTTGTATTCTCTCTCTCTTCTCTGTGTCACTCCTAAGAGACTGCATGGCAAGGGCGCTCTGTGATCCCCTGGGCCCACCAGGAGACAGTTCAATAGAGACAGTTCACACTTACTGACTTCGCAAGCTGACCAGGGCGCTGGCGAAAGGAAGGAGTGTTCAGTAATGAAAGGACTCCTCTCCAAAGGGTGCCCGAGTGGGCTTCTAGTCAAGTCAGCTCATGGTACTCAAGGTGTGCAGACCAGAGGTCACAATCTGATCAAGTCAGAGTGCTCCATTTGTCCTCAAAGAGTCAAAAAGAGTTTTCAGTCAATGTTTAAAAATCTAGACTTTTTTTTGAGTCTTTCTTAGACAACCAGAAATCTGATAAAACAAGGCTCAGAATCACATAGAGCAGGAAGTTCTATTCCCTTTAGACAGGACACAGGCCATCTCCCCACCCCTGGCCTGGTTTGTGCATTATCTTGCCTTCTTGGACCACAAGTATTGAGACGGGGGCCTCTACTGGAGAACACTGACTCTGGAACTTGACAAAAACTCTAGGGAACTTAATCACAGGAGGATTCCGCTGTGCCCTCAGGAAGAGTCTAGACTCCTTTCTGATGCACAAGTCCTTCTGATCTGGCCTCGTGATTCCAAGGCTCTCCTCTCACCAAAGCTCCAGCCCTGGGCTTCTCCAGGTGAGAAAAAACACGGTGCAGTTGAAGACTAGAAAACATAATAAATAATCTGAATGATAAAACAAGCATGTATACTGAGGGTAAAAGTATGGGAAGCCAGCAGCCGACCTGGCCCATGCTGACTCGTGTCACACTTTGGGCTCTTTGTGGGCGGGGACGGTAGGAGCAGGAGCCATTATGTTAGGTCCTCCCCATTTTGTAAGAGGAGTCCCCTTTCTCTCTGCTTATGCGTCAGCAGGGCTCAGGTTCCGTTTTGTAGCACTTCTCATCCTGAGAAGTTAATACTTTGCTAACATTCTCTTTCTTCCACTAGGTAGTGAACTCCTTGAGGGGAGGGATGGTGTCATGTCTATCTGGGGTGAATTGGGTTTCCCCAGGCCTCACCTGCCTGTGGATACAATGGGACAACATGCTCCATTGCACGTTTGGCTCTGCTGTTAACTCAGAACTCTAGTGCTCAGGAGAACGTCATGCGGGATTTCTAGGAGGGCCGAGGGAGTGCCTCACCCTTGCTCACAAGTGAGAGTGTTCAGCTGTCTAGAGCTGTCTGCCCTTTGCTTCCCCCTCTACTCCACGCTCCCTTGGCTGGGTCCGCTATACCTCTAGGCCTACTGTGTCTGCTGAGCTTGGCCACAGAGGCCCCTGGACAATTGTGTCCACCTACCACCCAGCCTCTGCTTCTGGTGACTGCTTGTACAGCAGCACGGTTCACAGTCATTTCCGCCCCATTGACCACTGTCTCCCGACAGGCACCATGATGACAACCAGAGCTCCAGGGCGCTCCTCTAGCAATAGCTCATTTCAAAGAATCAGCATTGCGCGTCCATGCCAGGCACTGCTCTGGAAAGTTCCAACACTGGGGAGGCAAGGCATCATCTTGGGCCTCAGGGAACACAGGCCTGCAAACTTGCAACTACCTTATGACAGGTCCAATGGGAGCACAGAGGCAGGACCCCGAGTCCAGACTTTCTGGGAAAAGTAACATTCATACTGAAGCCTGAAGATGAGTAGGAGCTAGGTGAGAAAAGGTGGGACCTGGAAGAAAGAAGAAAAGAGAGAAGGTGGAAGGCATGGCTACAGCATTTAAAAAGCTGGAGGGGAAAAGGGCATGGGATTTTCTGATGACTGCAAGGAGTGTAATTCAGCTTCAGTAAAAAGAAGGTGAATGGGAGATGACTGATAAAAAGGGAGCCCGGAGATGTTGCAGAGGAAGAAGGGAGGGACTTATAAGCCACGCTCAGGCTGTGGGCTTCTCCTGAGGGCAATGTGGAACCCACAGCAGGTTTTAAGCACAGAGGGACTTGATTGATATGAACCTAAGAAATATCATTCTCGTATAAAGAGTGGGTGAGCGTTGCAATTCCAGCAGAAGGATAGACTAGGGACCCTGTCAAATCCTCCTGCTGAAACTCTGGATATATAACTTCTTGGAAAATGTATCGCTGAACTGGCACATTGGTTGGGAACAGTAAGGGGTCAAAACTGAAGTAAAATCAGGAACCCAGAAGTAAATAGAGCGTTTAAGTCAGCTTTTACCTTAAGGCCATTTGTCAAATTGGGTGACCTTGAAGCTTGGATTTTGTGTCTCTACAGAGCACAGTGAGAGTGCAGGGCCTGTCCAGAGGGAGGAGTCTAGTAGGAATCCCTTCCCCCAGCCTTCCTCTGCCCCATCTAAAGAGGGTATCCCACATGGTCACACTGTCTGGTAAGGATATGCACACCCCACTCCCCAGGGAACTTCAAGGAAAAGCGTGCACTGTAAATGCTGGAGTGGAGCAGGTCAAGGGAGTGAAGAAAAAAATCTTCTCTTAAAATTTAGAACCACAGACTAGCCCTTGTCTAGGTCTGTAGTCCAAGATCAAACCACTCAGACAGGCCAAAAACATTTAGCCGAGAATTTGGTTCAAACTAGTGGCTCGCAGATGTCCCCAGGCATGTGGCAGAAGCGAATTCAGATCCTCCCTGAGGATCTCACTTTCCAACCAGGTCTCAATAATTTCCACAGAGAAAGTGCTAGAAATAGAGCCCTCAATAAAAAGTAGCACACAGCTACACTCACATATAGGGGAATGAGGCATAAGATAGTGGAATTATTAAACACCCAACATAAAATTATGTTTAATATGCTTCAAAAAATAGAGAAGATGAAAATGCAAATAAAGAGTAAGAGACTATAAAGTAGGATGGGTTATATTAACAAAAGAATTCTAGATATCAAAATGCAATGATTGGCATAAAAAAGTACAATGAATGGGTTTAGCAGTAGATTAAGCACAGTTAAAAGAGAGAATTGGGGGGATCTCATCAAGATGGTGGTGGAAGCAGACTCTGACCTCATCTCCTCCCATGAACACAACCAGGTTACAACTACTTTTGGAAAAATTACCCTGGAGAGAAAACTGAAAACTGGATAAAAAGAACCCCCACAAAAAGGGACAGTCCTGACTAAGGTGGAAGAGGCAGAAATTCCTGCTGGAGAGGAAAAAAAGCCACCTTTGGGAGCAGTGGAGCTTTTCAGCTGGCCAGGAGGGAACCACCCTAAGGTACGCAGCCCTCCCTGGAGGAGTGAGGTCTGGAGCAGGGGGTGATACTGCTGTAAGTATCCTTCAGACTCAGCACGACTGAGATGAGGGTCTTACTTCCTGGCTTTGCTGGCTATTAACTGCAGTGAGGATATGCCCAGAAAAGCCATTGGACGAAAGCCGAAAAGACCCAGGTTTTAAAGGTCCCATGCACAAACTCACTCATTGCAGCAACCTAAAATCACCAGAGAGAAGGCTGACAGTCCTTTGGTGAAAAGAGACTCACCTGGTGGGCTCTGGGGGCACCTTGGTGAGAGGAGGGACCTCTCCAGAGACTGAGATACTGGTGGGGGCCATTGTTCTGACCTGGTCCAGGGGTGCTGACACAGACCCCAGTGGACGCCATTGAGGTTCTTCCCTTGGCCTGTTAGCCCAGGGGTCTGCCACACTCACTAGATTTAATCCAGTTCAGACAGGGCAGGCAGCCCACCCTAGGGACTGGCTCTGCCCAGCAGCAAGCCCTCAGGCTACTTGTTGGCCTGCATTGACTGGGCGCCTTGATCCTCTACAGGCAGGTGAGTGTATCCACCTCTGTGGGGCAGGGCCTGTGTGAGGACCAGGTGAACTGTGGGGGATGATGGTGGAGAGGTGGGGGCCTCTGCAGTGGGGTGTTGGGGTATGCTACAGAGGGGTGGGAAGTGTGCACCAACCAGGACTGTGTTGATGGTGTGTGTGGTCCTGTAGGGGGTGAAGCTTAGCAGCAGCAGAAGACCTGTACTTCACAAATAGCCATAAAAAGGATCAGCCCCACCTTCCAAAGCCTGAAAAAATTGAGTGGTCCCATGCCAAGGGCCAGCCCCACTCAGCTGCACTCCTAAGAGAACTGACAACAGCCTTGTAGGCCTGAGGCCTTTAGCAACTGTAAGCCCCTAGGCCTAGCAATCAGCTACACTGGTAACCTACCCAATTAGAGTAGATCTTTTTTTTTTTTAAAGATTTTATTTTTCCTTTTTCTCCCCAAAGCCCTCCAGTACATAGTTGTGCATTTTATTTGTAGGTGCTTCTAGCTGTGGCATGTGGGATGCCACCTCAGCATGGCCTGATGAGTGGTGCCATGTCTGCACCCAGGATTCGAGCCGGTAAAACCCTGGGCTGCTAAAGCGGGGCATGCAAACTTAACCACTCAGCCACGGGGCTGGCCCCCTACCCAATTAACAGGAAAACTGCAACAGGAGTGTGCTGTTAGACTTTGCAGCCAACGGTGCTGAGGTTCCCCAAACCTGACTTACAAACAGCTGGCCGGGGAAGGAAAGACTAGACTCCTTGAGTACCTGCATTAAGAGCAAGCCTGCCACAGAAAAAGGACACAAGTAGCCCACAAAGGGGTCACTCTTGGATCATTTGGACTGGTGACGAGAGGGAAGCACACTGCTGGGCCTCATAAGGCATTTCTTACATAAAGCCACTTCTACAAGATCAGGAGACATAGCCAACTCACCTAATACATAGAAATAAGCACAGAGAAAGAGGCATAATGAAGAGACAAAGGAATAATTCCAAGCAAGGGAACAGGACAAAACCCCAGAAAAAGGGCTAAATGAAACAGAAATAAGTGACTTACCCAACAAAGAGTCCAGCAAAATCTCATAAGGATGCTCACAGATATTGGGAGAAGACTGGATGTACACAGTGAGCTCATCAACAAAAAACTGGAAACTATAAAAAAGAACCAATCAGAAATGAAGAATACAACACTGGAAATGAAAAATTCACTAGAGGGATTCAATAGCGAGTAGAGGATACAGAAGAATGGATCAGCAAGCTAGATGAAAGACTAGAGGAAATCACCCAAGCTAAAAAGAAAAAAGAATTAGACAGAATGAGAACTAGAACTTTGGGACAACATCAAGTGCACTAACATTCGTATTATAGGTGTCCCAGAAGGAGAAGAGAGAGACAAAGGGGCAGAAAATTTATTTGAAGAAATAATAGATGAAAATTTTCCTAACCTAAGGAAGGAAACAGACATCCAAGCACAGGATGCACAGAGACCTCCAAACAAGATAAGCCCAAAGAGGCCCACACCAAGACACATTATAATTAAAAAGTCCAAAATTAAACCGAGAATCCTAAAAACAGCAAGAGAAAGGCAACAAGTGACTACAAAGGAAAGCCCATAAGGCTAACAACAGACTTCTCAGTTGAAACCCTACAGGTGAGAAGAGAATGGCATGATGTATTTAAAGTGCTAAAAGGAAAAATTCTAGAGCCAAAAATACTCTATCTATCAAGGTTGTCATTCAGAATGGAAGGAGAGATAAAGAGCTTCCCAGACAAGCAAAAATTAAAGGAGTTTATCACCAAGAAACCAGTTCTACAAGAAATGCTGAAGGGACTTATTTAAGTGGGAGAGCGATGACCACAAATAAGGCTAAAAAAATTATCAAGAAAACAAAACAAAAACAACCAGGCAATGAAATCACTGGTAAATGGTAAAGGTAAAAATATAGTAAAGGTAGGAGATCAACTACCTGTGAAGATAATATGAGGGTTAAAAGACAAAAGTACTAAAATTACCTATTTCAATGATAAGAGGGTAATGGATAGACATACACTAAACAAGAGATTATATATGATTTGAAAAACATAAAATGTTGGAGGAGGGGCATGAAAAAGTAGAGCTTTTAGAAAGAGGTCAAGCTGAAGAGTCTATCAACTCAATATAGACTGTCATACACATAGAATACTATATAGGATCCTCATGGTAATCACAAATCGGAAACCTATAATAAGTAAACAAATAAGTAAGACAAAAATCAAACATATTACTAAAGATGGCCATCAAACCACAAGGGAAGAGGGCAAGAGAAAAAGAAAGGAACAGAGAAGAGCTTCTAAAACACCCAGAAAAACAAGTAACAAAATGGCAATAAATGCATATTTATCAATAGCTACTTTAAATGTCAATGGACTAAATGCTCCAATCAAAAGGCACAGGGTGACCAATTGGATAAAAGAACAAGACCCATATATATGCTGCATACAAGAGACACACTTCAGACCTAAAGATACTCACAAACTTAAAGTGAAAGGATGGAAAAAGATATTCCATGCAAATGGCAAAGAAAAGAAAGTGGGGGTAGCAATACTTATATCAGGCAAAATAGACTTCAAAACAAAAACTGTAACAAAAGATAAAGAAGGGCACTTCATAATGATAAAGGGAACAGTCCAACAAGAAGATCTAACACTTGTAAATATCTATGCACCCAACATAGGAGCACCTAAATACATAAAGCAATTATTAACAGACATAAAAGGAGAATAGACAGTAACACAATAATAGTAGGGGACTTTAACACTCCACTAACGCCAATGGACAGATCATCCAAACAGAAGATCCATAAGGAAACACTGGCCTTAAATGACACATTAGACCAGATGGACTTAGTAGACATATCTAGAACATTCCATCCAAAAACCACAGAATACACATTCTTTTCAAATGCACATGGAACATTCTCCAGGACCGATCACATATTAGGCCACAAAACAAGTCTCAATAAATTTAAGAAGATTGAAATAAGACCATGCATCTTTTCTGACCACAAAGGTATGAAACTAGAAATCAACTACAGGAATAAAACCACAAAAGCCACAAAAATGTGGAGATTAAACAAAATGCTACTGAACAACAATTGGGTCAATGAAGAAATCAAAGGAGAAATCAAAAAATTCCCAGAGACAAAGGAAAATGAAAATATGACATGCTAAAATCTCTGGGATAGAGCAAAAGCGGTTCTAGGAGGGAAGTTTATAGCAATTCAGGCCTACCTCAACAGAGAAGAAAAATCCCAAATAGACAATCTAAAAGCCCATCTAAGAGTACTGGAAAAAGAAGAACAAGCAAAGCCCCAAATCAGCAGAAGGAAGGAAATAATAAAAATCAGAATAGAAATAAATGAAATAGAAACTAAAAAAGCTATAGAAAAAACTAATGAAACCAAGAGCTGGTTCTTTGAAAAGATAAACAAAATTGACAAACCCTTAGCTAGACTCACCAAGAAAAAAAGAGAGAAGGCTCAGATAAATAAAATCAGAAATGAAAGAGGAGCGATTACAACAGACACCTCAGAAATACAAAAGATAATAAGAGAATACTGTGAAAAGCTATATGCCAACAAATTGGATAATCTAGAAGAAATGGATAAATTCTGAGAAACATACAACCTTCCAAAACTGGACCAAGAAGAAGTAGAGAATTTGAATAGACCGATCACCAGTAAGGAGATCGAAATAGGAATTAAAAATCCCAAAAATAAAAGTCCAGGACCAGAGGCTTCCCTGGTGAATTCCACCAAACATTCAAAGAAGACTTAATACCTATCCTTCTCAAACTCTTCCAGAAAACTGAAGAGGAGGGGAGGCTTCCTAACTCATTCTACAAAGCCAACATTATCCTGATACCAAAACCAGACAAGGACAACACAAAAAAAGAAAATTACAGGCCAATATCACTGATGAACATCAACACAAAATTTCTCAACAAAATACTAGCAAATCGAATACAACAATACATTAAAAAGATCATACATCATGATCAAGTGGGTTTCATTCCAGGGATGCAGGGATGGTTCAAGATCTGCAAATCTATCAACGTGATACACCACATTAACAAAATGAAGAATAAAAATCACATGATCATCTCAACGGATGCAGAGAAAGCATTTGACAAGATTCAGCATCCATTTATGATAAAAACTCTAAATAAAATGGGTATAGAAGGAAAATACCTCAACATAATAAAGGCCATATATGACAAATCCACAGCAAATATCATTCTCAACAGAGAAAAACTGAAAGCTATCCCTCTAAGATCAGGAACCAGACAAGGTTGCCCACTTTCACCACTCTTATTTAACATAGTATTGGAAGTCCTAGCCAGAGCAATCAGGCAAGAAAAAGAAATAAAAGGAATCCACACTGGAAAAGAAGAAGTGAAACTGTCACTCTTTGCAGACAACATGATTTTATATATAGAAAACCCTAAAGAATCCAATATAAAAATTTTAGAAATAATAAATGAATACAGTCAAGTCACAGGATACAAAATCAACATACAAAAATCGGTTGCATTTCTATACACTAACAAGGAAGTAGCAGAAAGAGAAATTAGCAATACAATCCCATTTACAATTGCAACAAAAAGAATAAAATACCTAGGAATAAACTTAACCAAAGAGGTGAAAGATCTGTACACCGAAAACTGTAAAACGTTGAAAGAAATCAAAGAAGATACAAAGAAATGGAAAAATACTCCGTGCTCTTGGATTAGAAGAATTAACATAGTTAAAATGTCCATACTTCCTAAAGCAATCTATAGATTCAATGCAATCCCTACCAAAGTTCCAACAACATTTTTCACAGAAATAGAACAAAGAATCCTAAAATTTATATGGAACAACAAAAGACCCTGAATAGCCAAAGGATTCCTGAGAAAAAAGAACAAAGCTGGAGGTATCACACTCCCTGATTTCAAAATATACTACAAAGCCATAGTAACCAAATCAGCATGGTACTGGCACAAAAACAGACACACAGTTCAATGGAACAGAATCAAGATCCCAGAAGTAAACCCACACGTATATGGACAGCTAATATTTGACAAGGGAGTCAAGAACATACAATGGAGAAAGGAGAGTCTCTTCAATAAATGGTGTTGGGAAAACTGGACAGTTACATACAAAGAGTGAAAGTAGACCATTACCTTACACCACGCACAAAAATCAACTCAAAATGGATTAAAGACTTATATGTACGACCCAAAACCATGAAACCTCTAGAAGAAAACATAGGCAGTATGCTCTTTGACATCGGTCTGAGTAGCATACTTTCAAGTACCATGTCTGCCTGGGTAAGGGAAACAAAAGAAAAAATGAACAAAGGGGACTACATCAAACTAAAAACTTCTGCACAGTAAAGGAAACCATCAACAAAATGAAAAGACAGCCTACCAATTGGGAGAAGATATTTGCAAACCCTATATCAGATGAGGGGTTAATATCCAAAATATACAAAGAACTCATACAACTCAACAACAAAAAAACCAACAATCCAATTAAAAAATGGGCAAAATATATGAACAGAAATTTCTCCAAAGAAGATATACGGATGGCCAACAGGAATATGAAAAAGATGCTCAACATCATTAGCTATCAGGGCAATGCATATCAAAACTACAATGAGGTATCACCTCACTCCAGTCAGAATGGCTATAATTAACAAGACAGGAAACAACAAATGTTGGAGAGGATGTGGAGAGAAGGGAACCCTTGTACACTGCTGGTGGGAGTGCAAACTAGTGCAGCCACTATGGAAAGCAGTATGGAGTATCCTCAGAAAATTAAGAATAGATCTACCATATGATCCAGCTATCCCACTGCCGGGTATTTATCCAAAGAACTTCAAAAAGCAAAGGCATAAAGATACTTGCACCCCTATGTTCACTGCAGCATTATACACAATAGCCAAGACTTGGAAGCAACCTAGATGCCCATCAAGGGACAAATGGATCAAGAAGATGTGGTATTTATACACGATGGAATGTTACTCAGCCATAAGAAATGATGAAATCTGACCATTTGTGACAACATGGATGGTCCTTTAGGGTATTCTGCTGAGTGAAATATGTCAGAGGGAGAAAGTCAAATACCAAATGATCTCACTCATAAGTAGAAGATAAAAACAATGACAAACAAACACATAGCAACGGAGATTGGACTGATGGTTACCATAGGGGAAGTGGGGGTGGGGAGGGC
Organism: Equus przewalskii; assembly: GCF_037783145.1. Lineage (NCBI taxonomy): Eukaryota > Metazoa > Chordata > Mammalia > Perissodactyla > Equidae > Equus > Equus przewalskii. The sequence continues at coordinate 1,058,337 of NC_091839.1, read as the reverse complement.
GAAAGGAGTGATTAGGCTCACATATGAGGGGATGGAATATAATTAGTTTTTGGGTGGTGAACGTAATGTAATCTACATAGAATTCGAAATATCTTATGATGTACATCTGAAAGCTATATAATGTTATAGTTCAATGTTACTGCAATAAAAAAAAAGAGAGAGAGAATTGGTGAACTTCAGATAGACCTGAAAAAATTATCTAGAATACAACACAGAATCAAAGAAATGGAAAATATGACAGAGTTAAGAGAAGTTAAGAGATCACACCAAGTGGGAAGTTGCAGAGAAGAGAGAATGAAGCAGAAGCTACATCTGAGTAGGCGATGGCTGAAAATTTTCCAGAAGAGATACTAGGAGTTACTCCACAGCTTTGTGAATTCCCACACAAGCAGGATTAATTAAGAAAGAATGTACATCCTGCACGTCACAGAGAAACACCAAAGGCAAAGATAGGATTTTGGACAGAGCCAATTAGAGAAAAGGGAAAACCTCAAAGGAAGAGCTGTTAAACTGACAGCAGACTTCCCACCAAAAACATGGAAGCCAGACGACAACGGAGGAGCACACTCACCTTGCTGAGGGGAAGACCTATCCACCTGGAGCTACACGCCCAGCAAAACTATCTTTCCAGAATGAGAGTAAAATATAGATATTTTCAGGCAAAGGCTGAATGCATTCCCCGCAGCACAGTCTAACAAGAAGATTCTAAAGGGTGCGCGTCAGACAGGCCGACTGTGCTGCGAATGGAGGCTGGCTGAGGGGCGGAATCGTGAGGAGAAGATGGTTGGGTATGTAGGCAAATTTCACAAATTCTGGTGGTATACAACGATAATTAGAATATGTCATGAGGTTTAAAATAGAGGTAACATACGTGCCAACAACAGCACAGAAATAAGGAGAACGTGAAGTCAACACGGTAACATCTCAAAAACAATGTCTGTGTGAAAGCAAGTTGCAGAATAATCCATGTGATATTATACCTTTTAATTAAGGCTTAAGAGCTCGCAGAGTAATACTCCACATTGCATATGGCTGCAACCCCTATAGTACAAGTATGAAGCATTCATGAATAGCATATACACCAATTTAAGGGGTGTGGTTACCTGTCAGAGAGAGGGACATAGGGAATTTCAGTTGCAATATAATGTTTTATTGTGGAAAAACAAATATATCTGAAACAAATATGGATGCCTATAAGATTTGTTCAATTTTGGTAGGGGGTCCACAGATATTGCTGTATGTTTGAAATATTGTGATAAAGAGATTATTTTGAAGTCAATATAGCTGGAAAGAAACTTTACAGGGTATTAACTAGAGGATATGCTGGCTGGAAGGAGTCCCCTTTCTTTTCAAAGTAAATCTGGACGAGAACTCTGCACGCTTACATGTTGCCAGGACAGAGCTAGCCAAGAGGTGACTGCTCCCGCGTGGCTCTGAGGAGGGGCCAGCATCTGATTCCAGAGCAGGGCTGTGGTGCCAGCCTCCCAGGGAGGAGGCCACTTCCTGTGTGCTGAGGACAGTGGGGGCTCCCATCTGCTCTCAGGTCAACTCTGGGAGGTGGTTGGCTGAGAGGGAGAGCAGAGGTTTGAGGAGCCCGAGCAGAGCCGTGGACATCGGATAAGAGGGGCCATGGCCGTGTTTGGCAAAGTGGGGGAATGCCCGGTTTGTGTAAGGCGCTCTCAGTGTACCACTGCCGCGTCTCTCCTTTCCTCAACCGTCAACAGTTTCAGTGAAAGAGCTCTTCTGGGGACACCAAGCTTTTAGGTATGAACTTGAGGGGCTGGACGGGGAGGCAGTCTGTTAGGAACCACCTGTACCTGAGTCCATCACCCCTTTTCCCAAGGGCAAAATCAGCGCTTCTCAGACTTCCCCTGGAGATGGTGTTAGAATGCAGAGTCCAGATCAGCAGGCAAGGAGTGGGACTGCCGGCGTGTCTGAGTTCCCAAGTGGTGCTCACGATGCTGCTAGCTGGCAGAATGCACTGAGCGGAACAGCAGCCTGCCTCCGGCTCATTTGGTCAGTGTTCTCGCTCTCTCTCAATACTCTCTTAGGCTGCCCTTTGGTTCTCCATCCAAACAGAGTTTTGGCCCATTGTCTCACCCATTTGCCACCTATGTCCATCTCTATCAGAACCCCAGGCTAAGTGGAACTTTGGCTCAAATCTGGTCCTTTGCTCCAACTGGGTGCCAGCACGCAGCTCTGGTTTTGGGTCAGAGCAGGGGCTGAAGACAGTGGGAGGGTCACTTCTGGGAGGACAAAGCCAGCATGGAGCTCAGCTCCAGGTAGATCCCACATCTCTCTCTCTCCTTTGGACAGCACGGCTCAGCACTGTATCAGTATAGACAGACCACGAGACCCTCAGCTCCTCTTCAAGCCTTTGGTCTCATGATCCCCACTTACTTATCACATTAACAGAAACAAAATCAGCAATCAACAGTACTGATTGACGATTTCCTCCAAGACGGAGAGGCCATTCTGTTCATAAAATACTAAGCGCTTCCTGGTCTGGTAGGACCCGTCCGTCTCTTCCACAACTTTAATCAGCTTGCGTTCACGGTATCATGGAACTCCCACACTACTGCCCCTGAGATTGATTAGTTTTCCCACATTTCCATCACAGGTAAAAGCGAGAGTTCCTGTATCTCCCCAAATCCGTGCAACTCAGTATTTTCAGATTTTAGTTTCATTTGATTACGTGATGCTAACAGTGAATTTGAGAGTTCTTTGATGTTAGCCTTAGAGACTAAGGTGTCCTCTGACAGGAATGCTTGGGAAGAAGGCGCAGAAGCTATCAGTGTCCACAGACCAGCGGGTCTACAGCGACAAGCGCCCTTCTAGAATAGGGTTTCTCAGTGTTGGCGCTAATGACATGTGGGGCTGGGCTGGGTAATTCTTTTTGTAAGAGGCTGTCTTGGGCATTGAAGGATGGTTAACAGCATCTCCGGCCTCTACCTACTAGGTGCCTGTAGCATCCCCCAGTCGTGGCAACCAAAGTGTCTCCAGACATTTCTGTGTCCCTGATTGAGAACTGCTGCTCTATAAGATCATCTAAAACAGAGACAGAGACAGAAATCGATTAAGTGAACTTGATGTTGGAAGATTCATTAATTTAGACTGATTGCAGAGAGGCCCCATCTGTACTATAAAATATGTTACTGCCAGTGCAATCGGTGAATGCATTAACCAATTACACCTGAATGCTGGTGATCCTCAGGTTTCTACCTCGGGTCTTTTTATTTCCTTGATTGCTCCCCGAGTACCTCGTTTATTTCCAAGGTTTCAGTGATTCTCAGCAGGCTGAAGAATCCATATCAACCTAAACGTTTCTGCTGAGCTTTGGACCGATAAACTCAATTTCTTATAGAATCTTGACATTCTCAAATACGGTTTTCTCCAGATTGACTCATTGCATTATCCAGGAGGATATTTTGACACCAAAATTCTGATTATATTGCTCTGCTTCTGGAAGCTTTTTATTGGCAATCCATCACTCTCAGGAAAAATCCAAGCTGCTTAACACAATGGACAGGCCCTTTATAATCTGCCTGCCCGCCCCTTGTTTCTTACCAATCTGGCCTCTCCTCTCCCTGAAACTTACTCCAGCCGCACCCGTGTTCTCTGTCCATTCCAAGCATTCCATCTGCTTTTCCCTCCTCCTGGCTCAGGCTTGCTGGATCTTCCAGTTGCAGCTGGGATGTTACTTCCTCCTAAGTATTCTCCGAGCCCCCGGGATTGGGTCTTATAACTGGACTGTGTGATTCTGTGTTTCCTCCTTTGTGGGGCAGAGTTTCTCCAGGAGGATTTATTTTTACTAGGAAAGCTACATTTCCCAGGGGCTCCATGCGCTTCCCCCGCCCCGGAGAGCTGGGGAGCATGGGGGCACGGAGGCCAGTTCCCAGCGGAGGTCCCCAAGCCCACTTACTGTGATGATATGTTGTAGAGGCTGTGAATTCTCTTATCATCCTCTGAAGAGTGTTGAGCTTTGTTCTGTAAGCAGTTAAACTACTGGCAAGCCAACTTGAGTTACTGGGGGCTTGGTTCTATGTTTTCTTAGGGCAGGTCTGGTTTTTTGCCCTTAGAACTAAGGAGCACCCCTTAATCCTGGGTAGAATCTTAACTCCTAAGGCACAGTCCTTCTAGAGTGTCAGTGGAATGCCCGAGGCGTCCACGGAGCCCCTCTAACCCACCAGGACACGAACTCTGACTCTGTCCGCCCTGCATGGACAGGCGCTGGCACACCGGCTCAGCCTTCAGCCTCCCGGCATTACTCCCTTCCTTGTGCTTCCTCAAGTATCCACAATTCACACAGTTTAGGGACGAGCCAAGAGTTGGAGGGGAGGTTATAGGCAGGTCTGGGGACTCCCCTTTCACTGGAGTTTCTTCTTTTAAAGGATTTTTGCCTTCAATTTCCAGCCACTCTGGCAGTTTCAAACTCCTTTTGACATATCAGTCAATCTAACTACAACTTTCAGCTCGTCCCTCAGTGGCAAAGTTGTGTGACTATGGCTCTCACTCTCTGGCTCTGTTATTTCAAAGGAAAAATCTCTGCTTCTGGTTGCTTCCCAGTTCTCTCAAGTAGCCATGCTTTATCTATCTTTTTCCCAGAGTTTACACTTGCGAACTGTGGGAAGATTCCACCATTCCTGGAATGGAAATCTTAAAAAATATTATCGAAAAGGAAAGAAAGGACAAATAAGTGAATGTAGTTTTTGTTTTGATATCAAAAGTGGCATAGGGAACTGACGTGCTGCATGGAAACAGTGCACGTAACACGTTTGAGATCGGTTGGAAATCCCTTGGTCTCAATTATTTTACTTACCACTTTGTGATTTGTATCCTTCCTGAAAAATGCTATGCAGAGAATGACGTAAACACAGAGTCTGGCTCCCTCATCATGAATTCTTTAATACCGCACAATAAATTAAAGTCTTTTTGGGGGAGAGGAAGTTGGTAAAGCAGCAGATTACTTTTCTAAGAACCAGATGTAACAGCAAATCTCCGTAAACGTCATTGATATGTTCTGTTTCCAGCCCTTCTTTTATTCCCAGAGCTACACTAAAACTGCTTATGACCTGCACACTGACAGCCAAAACCGTCAATGCTCAGTCTTCATCCCACTTGGCCTGTTTGCAGTATTTGAACATTTTCAAATATTCAATATTTTAAGACTTTTTCCTTCATAAACACTTTCTTGGTGTGGCTTCAGGAAAATCGGCCTCTTCTAGTTTTTCTTCTGCCTTACTGGTGTTTGCCTCTCAGATCCCTTAGCTGTTTTCTCGTTTGCTCCTTGTTTCCTTGATTGCTAAAACTGGTACGTCCCAGGGTGGAGTCTCAGTTGAAATTTTTTTTTTTTAACTTTTTATGGAGATTATGATAGTTTACAACCTCGTGAAATTTCAGTTGTACATTATTGTTTGCAGTCGTGTTGTAGGTGCGCCACTTCACCCTTTGTGCTCTCCCCGCCTCCCCACCCCCCCATAACTACTAATCTGTTCTTTTTGTCAACGTATTTAACTCCCACATGTGGGTGGAGTCATGCAGAGATCGTCCTTCTCTGTCTGGCTTATTTCACTTCACATGACACCCAGGCTGCCGTCTTTATACACATTCTCGCTGCTAGTAATATTCTCCCCTTTGGCGATTATAGTCTCATGGCTTTAAATATCGTCTATACAGTGACAAATTCCCAGTTGCCATCTCCATCTCAGACCTTCTGAACTGGGGAACTGTATATCCAGCTGCCTGCTCTCCATGATCACTTAGATGTCCAGTAGGCATCTCAAACTCAACATGTCCGAAACAGAACTCCTGCCTTCCAGCACCCCCTCACCCCTGCTTCTTCCACAACCTTCCCCATGTCGGTCGGTGGCAACTTCATCCTTCCATTTCCTCAGACCAAAATTCTGAGTCATCCTTACCTACTCTGTTTGAGAGTACCCCAAATACAGTCTTTCCGAAAATCTTGTCACTTTACCTTCAAAATATAACCAAGGCTTTCCAGCTGCCATATCGTCTCTAACCTAGATTATTGCAGATGTTTCTGAACCAGTCTCCCCATTTTGGCCCTTTCCCTCTGTAGTCTATTCTAGAGTGATCATTTTAATATAGAAGTCATACTGTGGCCTCCTCTATTCAAAACACCCAATTACTTCCCATTCATTGAGAGTAAAAGCCAAAATCCTTAGAATATTCAAAGTCTTACTTGTTCTTGTTCTGTGTCCTCGCTCCCACTCTCATTTTCTCTTCTACTCTCTCCTCTCTTGCCACACCATACTGGTCTTCCTAAAGAGTCTAGGCACGCTCTTGCCTCAGGGCCTTTGCACTGGCTGTTCACTATGCCTGGAACGTTCTTCCTTTCAATATCCACTTTGCTCACTCCCTCACCTTCTTCACATCTCTTTTAACTCCTCACTGTGAGCCTGCGACGTTACTCGTGTCTGCTTTACTTATGTCTTTCCCTCCTTCCCTGCCTTGTTTTGCCCAAAGCACTTATCATCTGACGTCCTATATATTATATCTTACTTTTCTATTTATTGTCTGTATTCACCGACTAGACCATAAGTTCCAATGAGGCAAGAACTTCCGGTGCTTTCTTTCGTGACTCTAACTCTGGAAGGTGGGTGAGGACCCAGCACAGAGGAATCACTCAGTGATTATTTATTGACTGAGTTAATAAGGGATGGTGTTTAGGTTGATGTAATGTAACCGGATCCTTCGGTGATGGGTTGGGTACTGAAAGAGGTGACTCGGTGATGAACATGGCACGGTTTATCAGAAGGTAAAGGATCCAGAGAAGCTGAGCTCAAACCAGCTCCTCCTCAGCTTCTCCCTTCTCTGCGCCTTTCCCGCCACAGGCAGCAGTGCTCTTGCTAGACCACTTCCCTTCTCTGCCCTCCGGATGCTGACTGCACTCTGACGGTATTTTTCTTAGGACATTTGTGGGAAACAACTGATCTTTGTCCCTATTATTCATTTCTCCTCATTGTGATCACAGCACCTTGATTGTCCCTCCAGGGACTACCCTTCCTCCTAGCTCAGTCCGTGACATTTGGATGAAGCAGAGATCTACCCCCGGCTCCCGGAGCGAGGCCATGGACCAGTCCTGGGCCATCAGAACATTCCAGCCCCCGAATGGCTGTTGGTTTAGGGATGGCTTCCTAATTCAGGATGATCCAGTCAGAGTAAGCGGATTCGGGGATATTTGCTAGAAGCATTGGGTATGGGAAACTTTTTCTTCTAAGACTGCAGTAAGGCTAATGTAAACCTGGCCTAAAGGCACCTGCTATGTAGAGACGGGTTATCTGGAACGAAGCCAACACAGGGAGGCAGAGTGGAGAGGTGCAGACTCATCTCTGAGGGTAACATTTAATCTCCTGGATCCAGCTGTCCTTGAACTCATCCCCAGATATTCCGTTAAATGAGCCAATAAATTCCCTTTGTTTGATTGAGTTGAGTTGAGTGGGGTCATGTCACCTATAACCCAAAGAGTCCTGAGACAGTGTTTAGTAATTTTACCATGTGTGAACCAGTTTCTTATGCCCATGTCACCCCTGACTTCCATGGAAGCTTGTTGGAATCATCTCGGCATCTCTAACACCCCCACGGTGATCTAGGTAGGAGGTGCTTAACAGCCACCCGAATGGATGGATGGGTGGATGGGTTGATGGATAAGGAGAAATTTCCTCCTTCAAATTGTTCATGCTTTGTTTTTAAATAGGGGTTTCCATTGGATCCTATGAAACAGCTATCTTTGCCTGGTAATTGCATGTCCTGTGTTTATAAATTTTACACACTTGAAGCAAAATACTCATTTTATTTAGCGCAATTTTTAAAAGCCACTTTTGAAAATGAATTTCTGGATATCTTTTGGAGCTATTAGTATCAACAATAAACATCTGTTATGAGTAGGAAGCCTGTGACAGGACAGTAGAGATTCTGGAATTCTGGTTGGAGTCCTAAGCAAAGATGTGAATGTCCAAGGATGGTTCATGACACCCAGAGAGGGGCAGGTGGCGGTGCGTTTGGCTGGTTCGCAGGGTGTGGCTTTGGTTTGTACTGCCTCCCAGAGCCTGTCTGGGGTGTAACTGCTGAAGATCAGTTTGCACAGTAATTTGATAATTATCTACACGTCTTACCAGCTGGCATTGAATTAAAGACCATTGCTTCCTTAGTTTCCTCATATTGGGAATGCTACAGCGGCCCCCAGATCTTTCTTTCACAATTTTTTTGTGAAAGTACAATTATGATAAAATGTTTTTGAACTACTGCTTGAGTGCAATTATTTTATGTTGTTTTGCATATTAAAATAGAGTTTTAGATATCTCATTCAAAGGCCTGATTTACTTTTCAGACTCCATTAAATCCCTGTTATAATATTAAATTAGTGTTAACTTAATTTTCAAATACCGTGAAAAAGCCTGTGGAAGTATTGTGAGTGAAAAATTCATCCTAAAGCTGTTTGTTTTCTCTCAGTTCTCCGTCGTTCAAATGCTTTTGTCCCCAGAACGACGTGAGCGAGGTTTTCTCAGGTGGGCCTGTTTGTCCCCAGGATGACGTGAATGAGATTCTCTCTCGGGCCTGTTGCTCCCACATGCTCATTCCCTTCACCCAGACTCCGCAAGTCAGATCTTTGACCGTTTGGCGAGAGGAGGAACCCAGTCTCTTCCCAAATGCTTACTGCGACAGATGTGCGACCGGCTCGAGCAGGGCTGCCGCCCAGCCGCCCGCAGGGCTGGACAGGTCAAGTGGCCGAGCGACGCGGGCATGTGGCGGGGAGGCTGCTCTCCCTGCCAACAGTGATCAGTGATGGTTGGCTCTGAGTTTCCAGAGTCTTCGTGAGATGCCAAATTTGAACTTTCATACGCAGCTACCCAGAATTGAAAACATTGGCAACAAATTCAGTATTTGATAAAGCTCAGTGCGGCACCTGTGTGGCCCCCCTCCGCTTCCCTTGTCCTGTCCTTCCGGCTCCCTTCCTCCTTCTGCGGGGTTGTGGGGGCCTTCCTCCTCCTCGTGGCTCCCATCTGGCCCTGGGGAGCCCTGCACTCCTGGGGCTGCTCCCTTACGATCTCACCCCTCGCTGGCCTGCGGGGTGCACTTGGCACTCAGTGGCTTCATGTCTAAATTTATCCTCTAAACACTTCAATCCCTCCAAGTAATCGAGGGATAATTATCATCATCGCGCTGCCACCTCTAAGGACTGCGGTGACCACTAATGAAGTGCTTCTCACACGCTCTCAAGCACCTTCAGAAGAAGTTGCTACTTTCTCACTCAATGTTACTCATCCCCTGCCAGGCGGGAGTTAGAGAACTAACTTCTGAAGGAGTGGCAAGCAGACTCTGAGTCACAGTCCCCTTGGGGGGGTCGAGGGGGCTTCCTTGTTGAAATGTACGTTCCCTGCTCTTCCCTGCTCCTACCAAATCAGATCTTGAGAGGGTGCAGCTTGCGACCCTGCGTTTTTATCAAGCACCCTAACCCCACACTCAGGTGGTGTTAACGTCACTGAAGTTTGAGAAGGACATCTGAGTTTTAGAGGTAAGCAAAGGAGGATGGCTGTGAAAAAAACGCGTCTGGGTTAAAAGGGAGCATCTAACTTGGCTCCTTTGAACCTCTGAAAACGGCTCATTCAGGCTTTGGCATTATTTCACACAGAACAAAAGAATAAGCCTGGAGATTCTGGATGAAGATTGCAGGTGGTATAGACAGCTATGGAGACCTAGAAAGCTGGGTTCAAAGCCAAGAGTGAAGTCAGGAAAACTTATTTGCCTCTCCGAGCCTCAGTTTCTGCATTATGGCTCAGTGACAAATGGTGGGGGTACAGTGCTTCCATAGAAGCCTCATGGGATCAGGGTACCCACAAATAAGTCGGGAGAAATAGACCACCAGTGTGGCTAATACTACCTGGATCTGCCTGGAAGTAAACAGATAAGCAAACAGCTTTCGAGAGAGTTCTGCTGCGGAAAGACTCGGACAACAGGGGCTGAGGCTGTCTGAGACACTGAGCAACCCAGAAGCCTCATCGAGTCAGGACGTGACTGAGAACACGGAACCCTCCCCCAAGTGATGTGTGTTCCCCGACGCCTTCTTTAGAGGTGGCCAAGAGAAACAGTGGAACAGGAAGGACATTCCAGGGCTTGGATGTCAGGGCTGCAGAAAGCGAGGTCCTGGGGGCGCTCCCGAGGGGTGGCATCAATGTGCGCCCAGTGGGCAGAGACTGCTCCCGCCCACAGCCCAGCTGGGAGTGTTTCCTGCGGTCGTCCTTGTCTGCTCCACTTGCGAGTGTGAGGCCGCCGCTGCACGCAGAGCCCGTCCTGAGGCCGCCTGCCTCCCAGCCTGGTGCCTGGAGCGGGGGCCGCCTCCCTTGGGCGAGGGGCGAGTTCCGGCTGTGGAAAGAGGCAAACTGTGTGTCTGTGACCAGAAGAGAGGGCTAGAGCGGAGATTAGACGATTGTTCATGCAGATTTGCCACCCTCCCGGGGTGGGGCTTCTTCCTCCCCTCTCCGAGGAGTCAGGTTTGGCCAGTGAACTGTGGGAGGACGGCCTGTGGTTTCAGAGCAGAAGCTGTAAGCACTGTGCACGCTCCTTCCTATCGTTTTCCCCTGCCAGCACAACCGGCAAAGCTGGAGAAGGGGCCTGCCCTCCAGTCCAGCCAGAGAGGCGCTGGGAGCCACAGCCACCTCTGCGGACCTGCGGTGGGACCAGGACACAAACCTTAGATGCTCTAAGCCTGAGTCAGCCAGAGAGGGAGTATTTTAGGGTTTGCCGGCCATGTGGTCTGTGTCACTACCCCACCCTGCCCTGTGTCAGGGGCAACACCTAAATGAATGGGCAAGGCCGAGAAATGTCTATTTACAAAACAGGCAGCGGGCTGGGCTTGGCCTTGACCACAGCTCGCCAACTTCCGCCATAAGCCTTTGAGATTTGGGGGCCCTTTGTTTTTCCTAATCCGCTGGATCTCAAACTTTCCCACACAGCAGAATCACCTGGAGGGTTGTTAAGCCAGATTTCTGGGCCCCGCCCAGAGGTTCTGGGAGATAGACCTGGGGGCCCAAGAATGTGCGTTTCTAACGCGTTCCCGATGATGCTGATGCTGCTGATCTGAGCGGAGCGTCACTGCCCCGCTCCCTCTTGACTCATCTGTCATCTGTAAAACGGGGATAATGTGTGGACTCACCTCGCAGGGGTGCCGTCCCAACTGAGATGAAGTGGTGGTAGTGTCGGGCAGGTCCCGGCCCTGTGTAAGTTCTCGGTCAACATCAGGCACTGTTGTGGTGAGTGTCGCACACTCACACACACACAAACAACGCGCCTGCCTGCCACCTGAAGACGCAGAATGGCAAATGAGAGGAGCCTGTACCTCGTCAGAGACGTCCCGATTGTAGGTGAGAAACTGAGGCTCAGAGAGCCGAGCGAGCAGCCCAGGGCACATGCTTGTTAAGCAGCTAGCTGGCTTGGGATCTTTTCTGAACTCCCAAGCGTGGCCTCCTTCCACAGTCCCCTGCCACACCCTCTGTCCAGGGGCGCCTACAGGCCTGGTGACAACCTTCTCAGAGCCACTCCAGCATCCTGATCTCAAACAGCTGTTTTGATTTTAACACCTGCCTGAATGAATCAAGTTCAGTCAGGTGGACACTGAAGCCCATCGCGAATGCACCTCAACATCGTGCTCTTTAGGTAAATCCTAAATCCCGGCCATGTGGTCTGTGTCACTACCCCACCCTGCCCTGTGTCAGGGGCAACACCTAAACAGAAATCTGGCTTAACAACCCTCCAGGTGATTCTGCTGTGTGGGAAAGTTTGAGATCCAGCGGATTAGGAAAAACAAAGGGCCCCCAAATCTCAAAGGCTTATGGCGGAAGTTGGCGAGCTGTGGTCAAGGCCAAGCCCAGCCCGCTGCCTGTTTTGTAAATAGACATTTCTCGGCCTTGCCCATTCATTTAGGTGTTGCCCCTGACACAGGGCAGGGTGGGGTAGTGACACAGACCACATGGCCGGGATTTAGGATTTACCTAAAGAGCACGATGTTGAGGTGCATTCGCGATGGGCTTCAGTGTCCACCTGACTTCCAGCAGAATGGCTGTGCCTCAGAACGGGTGGGCTCCTGCCATCCCACTGAGAAAGCGGCCATCCGCTCTTCGGCTTCTCTAAGGCAAGAAACTCAGGATGAACTTGATTCATTCAGGCAGGTGTTAAAATCAAAACAGCTGTTTGAGATCAGGATGCTGGAGTGGCTCTGAGAAGGTTGTCACCAGGCCTGTAGGCGCCCCTGGACAGAGGGTGTGGCAGGGGACTGTGGAAGGAGGCCACGCTTGGGAGTTCAGAAAAGATCCCAAGCCAGCTAGCTGCTTAACAAGCATGTGCCCTGGGCTGCTCGCTCGGCTCTCTGAGCCTCAGTTTCTCACCTACAATCGGGATAAAATGACCCCCAACGTAGGGTTATTGTGAAGATGAAATGAGAGTACAGGCTCAGTGCCTGGGAGGCAGCCATCCTCAGGTCCCTCCCCTCCAGAAGACCACCTGCCTTCCTTCCTGGGGTCGGGGGATGCAGTCGGGAACGCAGCCCCTGGAGCCCAGGTCCTGGGTTCAAGTCCCGCTCCCCCGTTGGCTGGCTGTGCGTCATCTCACATTACTTAGGCACTCTGCACGCTCTCGAGGCCGTGTTCCCCTCCCGGTAACGAGGACTTCATTACACTCTTCGCCTTTATTACACTCACCCGCTGCCGGGGGTCTTGCCGGACGCCTCGCCCGCACAGCTGCTTTGGTCCCCCCCACCCCCCGCCCGCCTCAGGGCGCTGTCGCCCCCGCTCGACAGAGGGGCAACGGAGCCCTGGAGCGTGACCAGCGCCCGGGAAGGGCGGCCTGCAAGCGGCGCTCCGCTCCGGGTGGAGCCAGGCTCTAGGCCGGCCGCGCGGCCTGTTGTGTCCCGCCCAGCGCTTGCTGTCGCCCGGCAGTGCGCTTTGGGGATTCTCCCCCCCAGCCCCGTGAGGAGGCTTCTCGGTAAACGTTTGTTGAGGGAAAGCAGGAAGGTGCCTGCAGAGGGACGCGCGCGTGCGACTCCCCCGCAGTCCCCGAGGTCTGTGCGCAGGCTCCAGGGCTCCTCGGGCGCTCTGCCGGGCTTCTCTCCAGGGCCCGCAGTCCTGTGACCCTGCCGCGGGGGCTGGCCCGGGGCACGCCGTGCTTCGGCCCGAGGAGGGCTAATCCTTTCCTCCGCTCGTTCGGCTGAGGCCCTGTCTGGTGTCCCAGACGTGCTTCCGAGACGGCGCCATCGGCACCCCTTCCCACGCACCAGGCTTGTGGGCAGCACAGCAGCCGCAGACCCAGCCCCGCCCGGAGGCTGGCTGTGCTCAGCGGGGTCCAGGGAGAGGCCGGAGCTGGCCTCACCTTCCAGGGGAGAGGGCAGGGGAGGAGGGGACAGGGGAGGAGGGGGCAGCCGGTCCCCTGCGCACCCAGCCTGGTCGGAAGCGAGGAGAAGCCGCACGTCGGGCGTGCTGTGGGATTCCCAGGGACGCGTTCTCTCTCGAGTTTCCCCTGGAGGGTCTTCTATCTCTCGGACAGTTTGTGCCAGCGATTTCGACGTCATCATCAGGGAGGTTAGAGCCGTGCCAGGTTGGAACGCACTGTTCAGCGCTTTCCTCTCTTACGAGCCGCTCCCCCGAAGCACGGCCGAGCAGGCTGCGCCCCGGCGGCGGGTGAGGGAGGGCCGCTCCGAACGGCTCAGCCGCCTTCGCGAACCCTGCGGCTTCCAGCCCACGTTTGATGAAACGAGACCTGGGACAGCTTTGGACAAGCCATCTGCTCAACTCCCAGTGGCTTCTGTTTCTCATCTGGTCTGAAATTTGGACTTGGGGCGCGGGGGAGGGGGGGGGGGGGCGTGACAGGCATTTCTCCTCACGACCTGCTCACCCCAGGAGCATGCTTCCTGCGCTGAGTCCTGGCTTCCTCGCGGCTCCTGAGTCCAGACCACGTGGGAGGCGGGTGGGGTAGTGAGCCGCTTTTCCCACGGCTGCGCTCTTTCGCGCCAGTCGCTTTAGTCCTGTGTCCCTCACCCAGCGCTGTCACCCCTAATTAGCTGCCTCTCTCCTGTTTCTCCTTCACTACGTCCACCACATCCATTTTCCAGAAGCCGAGCTCTTATCTGGTCATTCTGCTCAAAAACCTTCCACGCTTCCCTACGGCCTGGGGAGCCAAGTCCAGACTCTCTGGCCTGCTAGTCAAGGCTCCCAGCCTGGCCTCATTGTAGCTTTCTGCCTTTCCTCCCTGTCTTCCCCGTTCCCTGAAGCAGATACTGCCGGGGCCCCATGCATATCTGTCCTCGTCCCCTCAGCACACACTGGACTGGTTGCTTACTGCAGCCCTCACTTCCCTACCCCAAGGCTTTCTCTGGTCTCTGGAGCCCCCTCTGCTGCCCACACGAAGTACCAGAGATTAGCAACTCCCTACCCCTCACCCAGCGCCCAGCAGGAGCCCCCAGCTCGCGGGAGGCGGTGTATAAGTACCCGGGCCCAGACTTGCAGTTGGATAATTGCAATCATGTTCCACATTGGCTTCCGACGTCCCCCACAGGCATTCGGCTCAGCGGCCCTCAGGGGCCCCTGGATTGATGACACACCTTTGTTGGCTGCCTTCCCTTCCCTGCTCACCGACCGCCCGCCTCCTCCTCCAGTGCTTCCTGGAATCCCACCGTCGGAATCTCCTATCTCAGAGTTGGCTTCTGGAAGGCTCTGTAGACTGGTTTCTGGGGCTGCTGTAACAGAGCACCAAACCATGGGTGACTTACAGCAACAGACATTTCTTCTCTCACAGTCTGGAGGCCTGAGGCCCCCGTCAAGGTGTCGGCAGGGCCGTGCTCTCTGACGGCTCTGCAGGAAACCCCTCCTTGCCTCTCCTGGGTGCTGGTGTCTGCTGTCCATCCTGGGTGCTCTGTAGCTGGCAGATGTCACTCCAGTCACATGGCATCTTCTCCATACTCCTTCACATTGTCTCCCTCTGTTTGTGTCTGTCACTCTCCTAATTTTCCCTTTTTATGAGGACACCGGCCAGATTGGCTTAGGGTCCAACCTAATTACCTCGTTTTACTTGATTATCTCTGTAAAGACCCTATTTCCAGGGAAGGTCACATTCTGAGCCACCGGGGCCAGACTTCAGGAGATGTTTACCAGTGACACAGTTTGGCACTCCTTTTCCTCCTTGCTCTTCTGTGGCTGACATTTGCTTCTGCTGTTTCCTCGTCCAGGGTAAGACCATTATTCCCTCAGTTCCCACTCTGAGACTCCGACATACCCTCACACCGCCGCTTCCGCACGCCTGTGACACTGGGGATGCTCCTCAGCAGGCCAGCCCTGCCTGCCTGGAGTCCTGAGGGCGGGTCCCAGGATGACACTCCTGAGCCTGCGGGGCGGCGGGCGCACAGGCACCTGGAATGCTTGTGGGCTGATGGTTGGAAGGATCCTGAAAAACCTTAATAAACTAAATGCTCAGGGAACGGGACACTTCAGATTAGTGTTTGAATCCACTTGGGCTTAGACAAATAGGTCTTTGTGTTTCAACCCTGCCGGCATTCTTTGTGGGAGACACGAGTCTGCTGCTCCACCTCAGGAGACCTAGTTCAATAAATAAAATGCAACCTTTCCTACATCTGGACGCCAGCATTTCCGGGGATCACAGCTCTCACCACGCAGGTGCAGGTGCCGCTGCAGGTGACCAGGAGATGTCTACACGGATGGGGCAGACCCCAGGCGTCATGTTCTGGGCCTGCATCACCAGCATTGTTTTCTGTTGGCTGTTATTGTCTCCTAAATGCCAAATTCCTAGAAAAATGCCTCTGGTAAGCTGCAGGTCATGGGAGCGTGAGGAACTAGGCTCATGGAGACAGTCATAGGCGGCTCCTAGGGGGGCATCCCCCAGTGACTGCGGAGAGCAGATAGTTCTGTTCTGGAAGTGCAAACCTTACAATTGTTCGCTGGGTTTTTAAGCAAATCTAACCAGCCCGCGCTTGTTTCCTGAGTGTCTCCTTTGCGGAGGTTTGTTCCTGGGCTTCCTGCAGTGCTGGGGGTGACAAAGGGAGCGCTGACTTGGTTCAGGCCAGCCCCTCACTGTAGCCCCAGATCCATGAGCACCACACCCCATTCCTGCAGATTGTAGCAACAGATCGAGAAAATAAGTAAAACCAGTGACTCCTTAAGAGATTTGACTAGAATGGCAGCCCTTTCCCACGTCCTTACGGGCCTCCCACAGGGTTCTGGCTGCAGAGAAGACCCCAGTTCAGCTCAGATAACTCAGAGGGGTGTCTCTTAGCTAGGACATGGGGGTTGACCCCACTTAGTATCGCTTGCTGGGTGCCAGATGCAGTCACCTTCAGTCCCACAAAGACCCTTTGGGAAAGACATTATTATCCCATTCTAGTGGGGAAACTAAGGTCCACCGAGGCCAGCTGGAGGCCCAAAGTCACATGGAAGGCGAGGGTAGGGCCGGCTCATCACAGCCTGCTGCCTCCAAGGTCCAGCTGGATGCGTCTGCCCCCATGCTGGGGCAGTCATCAACCGAGGAGCGTGCCGGCCCAAACTCGAGAGCCTGATTTGGATTCCGTGAGTGACGAGCTCAACAGAAGCCGATCTGAGAAGTCCATGGCCACCAGCGGGAAGCACACGGAATCAAGAAGGAATGCTACCGTCAGTAAGACAGAAACCTCCACCCTGATAGTGTCTTGTCTCAGGGAGCAGAAACCACGTCCAAGACACAGCACCTCTCTGTGCCTCCCCATCTCTCGCCTGGTGCTCTGCCTTCGATAAATAACTTACTCTCCAGCAAAGAGAACCAAATTTGATTTATAAGCCATAGTCCAGATATATAAGACAAACTCGCAAAAATCTGCCCACATAAATCCAGCCATCCCAGGGGTGTTTATCGTTTTATGTGTGTGGAGGAAAGGGGAACAGAGATTTAAGCCTTTTGGATCTGTGCTTATTGCAAAGTGCTTTCAAACGACAGGCGTTCAGGGCCCAAAGGGAAGCAGGGGTGGCTGAGCCACACATGGCCGCGTCCCCTTCAGAGTTCTCCCGTCTCCGGGCTCTTCTGCTTGGCTTCCATTTGCCTGAAACCTTTGCTCTCTTCCTAATCCATCCTTCGAAACCCGGGTCAGATGCCACCCCTGGGTCTCTCGTGGTCTGGTGTGGCCCGCCCTCCTTCTCCTGCGCCCTGCACCCCTCCCTGTGCTGGCCGCCCCGCAGGCTCTGCCTCGGACTGAAGGTCGCGGAGCCGTCAGCCGTTATCTTATGGTGTGCTCAGGGACGGCAGCATGTCAGCTCCGGCTGGCCCACCCACCCGGCCTGGCACCAGGGGAGACTCTGCTGGGCCTGCTGAGTTATGAGGATCACATGGGAGGCAGAGGAGGCCAGCATTGTTCTAGGGCTCCCTGGGGGAGAGGGCAACGGTGAGCAGCCTTCGGAGATGAACACAGACCACCCAGGTGAGAGCAGACAAAGGCTGTTTGCTCAGAGCTTGCTGCAGCAGAGGAGTCAAGCGCCATCGCTCACGCTTTGGCAGGGACTCGAAGGCAGGCAGAGGAGAGAGGAGCTTTGTAGTGGAAAGAAGGAAGGTCAGCTGTGCCCTGCGGGCGTGGGAGGCTGTGGGCAGGCTCACCAGGAGCGGGGCATCCTGTGTGATTGGTTAGGGGTGCATATTTGGCCTTTTCTGGTTGCTCCTAAGCTGGAAACAGAGACAAAAGTTAGAGAAGCTGGCGGTTGTGAATCAAGTCCTGGGCACTTTGGGCTGACTGTCACAGGGGCTATTGTTCAGCTTCTTGGCCCTGTTGCTGGAGATCAGAGCCTGATTTCCTACGAGGCTGACTTGTAGCTGGTGGGCTGGCTTCCTGGACCGGTGACTGTAGCCCCTGGGCTGGTTTTCTGGGCCGCTGTGCAGACTGTGGGCCAGAGCTCCACAGTCATGTGCGGGGCGGCCCTGGTCAGTTTGGATGTTCAGTCTCTCAGGTGAGTGCCCAGCCAGCACCTGGTGTGTGCCTGGCCTCCAGGATGGGCCAGGTGAAGCCCCTGCATGTGAGAATCGTCAGCTCAGCCGGGGAGACTGCAGGCTCTTGAACAGACCACAAAGGACCCAGGGCAGCGGGGGAGACCAGGAGTCAATGAGGACAATAAATGACCTGGAACCTGGAAAGACAGCATCCTGGGGGCCTGGGGGAAGACAGGCCTGTCCCCTAATGCCGGCCTCCCTCACTGCTGACTCCCTGCTGGCACGTGGGGAGGGGGCCAGTGTGGGTGTCGCTCTCTCATCCGTGGTCTTCATTTTAAGACAGTGTTACAGAACCTGGTTCCTGGGAGGGGCAGGCTGGGAGGTTCCCACACAGTTCAAACAACTTTCTCTTGCCCTAAAAACCCCTTTCTCTCTGAGTGCGTCCCCTCTGCTTTTGCCTACCCAGCATCCATTCCCTGCTGTTTCAGAAATAGAACCCCATTTTGTCTCTCACTCTGTGTAGATTGAGAGAGGCTGCCCCGACTGCTGGATTCACAGGTGAGCGTGCCATGCAGACCCGGTCACTCAGTGCATTCCGTTCTCCTGGCCACGTGACTGGCTCTGAGGTGGCATTGACTCATCCTGCTACACACATGCAGAACTACTGGGCAGGGCCACTTGCCTTCGCTAGGACGACCAAACTCATAGGCCGTTAACCTGGAGCTGCTGGTGGCCACTATGAGAGGAAATTGTGCTTGGAAATGAGTCACCATGCAGGAAAATAGCAGCAAGAGCTGGTGAAGATAAGAATGAGTTATGATGACCTCCTTGGAGCCCCTGGATCCAGCCTTTCCGAAAGGCCTGCTCCTGGACTTTTTAGTTAAGAGGAATGACATATGTCCTTTTCAGTTTAAAGCATTTTGAGTTGATTTCCTATAGTTTTCCACCACACAAGTCGTGATTATTACGCCCTCCTTTGGGGAAACAACAGCATAGCCTTCACTCCTCATCTCAGCTGGGGTATGCACCCCAGGCCCGAGGAGTCCCCTCTGACGCTTTTCTCTCTCTGCAGGACTCGCAGCGCGATAGTTCCCTGGTCCTGAAAGAGTGCGTGTGGGCATTCAGGGCCCAGCTGGTGGGGAAATGGGCTGGGGATTAAACTCAGCTGGGGAAGGGGGCTAACTCAATGATCACTAGATTACTTCGTGCTTAATGGAAGACTTTGCCTCAATATCCATATGGGAACCTCCCTACCCCCGAGACGACAACTAACAAACCTAAGGTGCGGCCGTCCCCTGCTCGCAGAGGTTTAACTTGCTCGAGGCTGCGGGGATCCAGGCTGCAAGCTCTGAACTGCCAGTTAGGGGCCTGGCGTGCGCTGTGCTCCCCTTCCCATCCAGGGTCAGCCAGCTGCTGAGCCCCTCAGCTTCCTTGCCCCTCTCCCTGCCTCTCAACAGCTAGGACCTGGGCCTTCATGAGACAAGATAGGTTCAGAGCGGTGGGGTTAGAGGGGAGACCAGGTGAGCACATGGCAGGAGCTAGGAGTGGGGGCTGTGGCAGGAGAGGACTGGTTTTCCTCGGGGGTTGTATCGTGGGCTGCGGGAGACTTGAGAAGAGATAGGTCACATCAGGGGAGTTGTGTGTGTTATAGATTGAAATTCCTTTTAAATGATTTTGGGGGAAAGAAGTTGAAGACTTTAAGTTATTATTATTATTATTAGTTATTTTTAACCCAGACTGTGTCTGTATGTGTGTGATTGTACCACAGGGTCAGGGAGACATGGGGTCTGATTGCCTATTTCTCCCTCCCCCGCTGCATCCCTCCCCTCCTCCCCCTCCTCCCTCCATCCATCCAGCCATCCAGTTTCACGGCCTCAGTGAGTGAGTGTGCACGTTCCTCCAGGAAGCCATGGAACAGGGACATAAACGGGGGGCGATAGTCAGGAGCCCAACATGGGGGGCCAGGGGGCCAAGCTAAGCTGTCGGGGCCTTCCCCTGGGGCTTCAGTGGGAGTGAGCTGCGGACAGAGTGCCCGAGGGTTCCCTCTGGCTTGGCGGGGGTTGGGGGGGTTCAGCTTTAGGGGAGGGGTAAGATTCTCTCTTGGCTTCTGTTTTCCAGCCCATCAGGGGTGAAGGGTCTACACTGAGTGTTTGCTGGGTGATGCTTGGAGGCTTGCCTCGGCTCCAGGGGGAAGGAGACATCAGTTATTTCTGGAATTTCTGCTGTCAGGCAGCGAGTGTTTCCTGCTTTCAAGGATGGTGTCCTGTGCTCTTCTGGGGCGATTACGCTAATGGAATGAGGGGCCTCTTCTGATGGATAATGGCACCTCCGCGGTCTGAGCCAGGGGTCAGTTGGCATTCTATCTCCTGGGTGTGAAAGGAGATGGCTTCACGCTGATGGTTAGAAAAGCAGTAGGCGTCCGAATGGGTCTGAACCTGCGGGCTGGCAGTGCGTGCAGAATTCAGGCTCCTGGGAACAGGGCAGACGCCGCTCGGCCGTGAGTCCCCAGGAGTGGCAGACTTCAGGCAGTGGCAGGGACAGTCTGAGTGGATCTGGGCATGTAGTAGGAGCTCAGGAAACACTTGCTGCCCTGAACTGGAAGAGAGTTTTGTGATTCGGCTCCCAAAAATGTTTCAATGACAGCAGCCTCCCAGGCACAGGGCAGAAGCTGCGATGGTGAGCCGGGCCTGCACATGTGCTCTCCGAGGCTGGTGGCTCCGGGGGTGCTGCGCGGGAGTGTGGCTGAGGGGCCTGGACAGCACCGTGGACTCCGGGCCTCTCCTTTGTGATCTCTACATGGGACAGGAGGAGTTCCTCCTCCACGGGGCCGCCAGGAGAAGCGAGTGAGGCAGCTGCCCAGCGCCTAGTGAGCATGCAGGCCGTGGCCAGGTCCTCGTCCTGTTCTGAGAATGCCCCCCGGGACCCCGCTTTCCCCACGACGGCCTGTGTCCCGTGTGCTTGGGCAGAATCCCGCTGACGGGTTCACTTTGTTCCGAGGGAGGGAACTAACACGGCAGCCTCGGTGGGCACTCTCGGTGCCACTTGGATGGAGGCTCCTGCTCTGCGGCGTCATCTCCCAGCGCACACTCTGCTCTTCCTGTTAAAAGCTCTCTGCAGTCAGCCTCCCCTCCTGAGCTCGCCTCTTTTCCTCCTAATCCCAGTTCTCTCCATTTTGTCTTTCCTGATGCTTCAGAGGCATCACACTGAGGCCGCCCACGTATAACAGCACCCTGAGAGCTAAGAGCCCTCCAGCTTGGCGAAGGGGATGTGAGGTTTCCTGCAGTGGGGAGGGGCGGGGGACGACTACTCTGAGACCTGCACAGTCTCCAAGTCGCTCCTGTGAGCAGCTGGACACAAGTGGTGGTGGCTGGGGAAGGGAGGGGCTGATCACTCACGACCTGGGCCAGAAGGGGCTCATCGGCTCTTTGCTCTCACGGCCGACCCAAGGCACTGAACTGGGGCCTCAGGGCAGCCTTCTGATCCCTGTTCCCTGGGCCGGCTTGCCTGTGGTGGCACGTGCTCCCTGAGGGGAGACCAGGTTCAAGCCCAAGGAAAGGGCTCTTTGCACGCCGGGACCCCGGAGGAGCCGTCCCTGCTCGGCTGGGGTGACCTGGGAAGGCAGCCTGGAGGATCAGAGGACATTGGAGAAGGGGGAGCGAGACCAAAGGCACGGAGGCAGCTGGAGCAGGAAGGAGAGGGGCAGCCGGTGCCGCGCGGCCAGGGCTGGCAGCATTCTCGCCAGAGTGCTACAGAGCAGGGCTTTTTCCAGCTTTATTGAGCAAGATTGACAAATAAAAATGGTGCATATTTAAGGTGTACAACGTGATGTTTCGATATACTGACGCATGTGTAATGATTGCACAACCGGGTGAATTAGCATCCCTATCACCTGCAAGGTTGCCTCCTCTTGTGTGTGTGTGAGAACCTGGAGACGTGCCTCACATGTTTCACGAGTGCTGTGCACCTGTGCACTACCGTCCTCCACATATGAGGACCTGTTCCGACTGCAGGGGCTCACCCCGCAGACACCTGAGCCCCGAGTGTCTGATTCCCAGGCCTCGCTCCTCGCCCTGTCCCGCCTTCTTCAGCCATCGCTGGGGGAAGGCCCTCTCCAGGTTACATAGATGCCGAGCGAGCGGGAGAGCTGCAGCCTGCGAGCACGTCCCTGGTTAGCCAGCAGGCTCTCTCATCAATCCCCTCGGGGCAACGGCCGTGGCTTCTTTGCTTGGCTCTAAATCCTGCTGCTCTATTGATTACTATAATTCAGCCCTAATTGGACTCCTGGGCAGCACGCGCACAGATGACAGCGGCCTCCAGGTGGCCGGCATCCATTGTTAACGCGTGGTGACAGCCTCCACAGGGCCATGCCTCACCTCGGGAGTGATGTGCCTTCCCTGTGAATTCAGCTCTTCAGAATACTCGTTTCCTCTAGGAGGAGAAGGGGGATGCGGACCGCATGACTAGCCAACACTCTCTAATGGCCCCTCTGCTGGCCTGGGGACGGCCCGGGAGAGGTGGGCACTCAGGCCCTCACCTCTAGGGGACTGACTTCTGTGAGTGGCCCTGGGCAGGCCGAGGGGTCACTGAGCTTCCAGGAGCCGGTGGGACAAGAGCCGGAATCTGTCCCAGGTCATGGATGGCTGGCAGAGAAGGGTCTCGTGGAGCCAGGCGGTGGGGGCATTTCCCTGGGCTCCGTGCCGGCTCCCTGGGCAGTGCTCAGACAGTGGGAGCTTCATGGTCCACAGAACATGCTGTGCCTTGGGCAGGGAGGTGACTCAGTCAGCGCTCTGGGGTGACCCCAGCATGGCTGGCTGTGGGTGGACCATGGGCCCCAGGAGGAGCAGGCGGCGGTCGTGTGCAGCCTCTCTGTTAGTAAGAGAAGGGCTGCCCAGGGTCCCGCTTTTCACACCTCCTGACGACTGGGAGGTGGACGCAGTCAGGCAGCCACCGTGGATCTTGTCAGACGGGGCCACAGTGCAGCTGCAGGAGTTGCTCAGACCCTGAGAGGGAAGGGACAACACAGCTCAGGGCGGTGTGTGGACCGGGCCCAGCACATACCTCAGGGGTTGGTTTCTAAAGCTGTCGCTCACTCCGTGTCAACACTGGCAGGAGGGAGATGGATCCCCTGAGTGCACAGCACACCCACTAGCCATACTGCTTCCCATCACTCAGTCATTCGACAAACCTTAATTACTGGAATACTCTGGCAGCCTTCGGGGAGACAATGGCAGGTGAGCTTGACAAAGCCTGCCCTCCTCCAGCTTACATTAGAGCAGGAAAGACAGATGCTAACCGAGTCAGCAGACACACAGACAAGGGCTTCAGATGGCCAAAGGGCTGGAAGAGGGAACAGTGAGGGGGGACGGAAGGGAGGAGGACCATGAGGGGGGACTGAAGGACGGGGCTTCCCTAGACTTACCTCGTGTCTTGAGCAGCACGAACAGTGAGGGTCCCCTTTCTGTTCCCGTGCTGCTGCCTGCCTCCCAGAGCCCCGCAGAGGCAGCACAGGGCCCCGTCCTGCAGTTTGCTTGCTGCAGGGAGGATGGAGCAAGGGCTCAGACGGGCGCTGCAGACCACTCAGTCTCTCTCTCACTCCGTGTACTGGACCTTCTCTTGAAGCAGACTTAGGCGATCCTGAGGAGCAAGGGCTGTGCCAGGAGCCTCTGCCTGTCCTCAGTGCTCAGGGGACACCCAACGACGAAGACATGATGGGAGGACAGAGGACACTGGTGCCGGTGCAAAGAGAGACCAGGGGACTGAGACCCTTGTCTACCCAGCTCTGCAAAACGCCGAGAACGGCTGCCCTTGGGGATCTTTCCTGGGGCTGGGAGCTGGTGCGTGCCCGCTGCAACAGGCAGGCTTGTGCACTCCCATCGGCTCACATTCTCCTGCTAGGAGACAGGACGGCCGGCTGGACCACGTTCTAAATCTACCCAGCTGGGCCCTGGCAGCCGTGGTAGGACCTGGTTGCAGCTGACTTCTCCACACCTTTTTCCTCTTCTGCCTCTCTGCTCCCTCTCCTGGAATAGATGCCTGCCAGGGCCGTAAGGGGGGTCCCACGCTCAGGGCAACAAGCCTGGGGGCAGAGGGCCTATGCCACCTTCTGGGGAGAGGGGGTGGCTGGCGTGTCCCTCACCTGCCTCTTGCAGGTACCATGCCTTGCTTTCCATCGACCTCCTCGCACGTCCTTGCACAGAGGTCCTGCCTGTCATGTCAGTACAAAAGCTCAGATTGTTCGTTGGAAAGACAAGGCTCTGCCCCCTTCTAGTTTCTGCTGGGGAGGGACAGAGGTTTCAGGGTGAGCAGGGAGGAAGTAAGGCCCGTCTCCTGGTCTCACCACTCCAGGCAGCAGCCGGCCCCGGCCTCCTCCGTCCTCCCATTCCTCACTGTTGGGAGCCTCGGTCCTAGCTCCTCCCTCCCATTTGAACCAGTCCCAGGGCCTGTGGGTCCTACGTTCTACCCATCCCACTGTTGGTGAGGGCAGAAGGCCAGGGCTGCTGGCACAGGCAAGGAAGGCGCGGCTCCTGGCCTCCTGTCCCAGCCAGGCAGCCACCAGCTGTGTGTGCTTGGGCAGGTGTCCTTAGCCTCCCTGTCCTCGGTTTACTCACCTGGAAAATAGGGTAATCAGAGGGGTGGTGAGGCTCAGCGAGCGCAGGCAGAGCCCGCGGGTCAGTGCCCCGCAGGCGAGTGCCACACGTGTTGCTGGCACCATCATGTGCCCTCTGCTTTCCGCCCCCGCTGCCCCTGCCCTTGCCCAGGCTCGTCCTCTTTCCTTGGACTCCTGCAGCAGCCTCCCAGCGGATCCTACCCTGTCACATCCGGCCCTTCCTTCCCCGCGTCCTCCTCACTGCTTGCAGAGATCTCGTCTCCAGACCACTCCAGACCCTCCGCTGCTCCTGTGCCTGCAGGACAAAGCCCACCCGCGTCTCTGTACCCTCACGTCTCTCCAGCTCCCGGGCGCTCACCGCCTGGGCTCCCAGCCTCCCAAGGGCACTGGGCTCCTGGGGCCTTGGCGATCCAGGGTTTCCTCGGCATCGTCTGTGGATGGAGTCGGCGTCTTGGCTCTTGACTCTTGGCCAATGCTGTGTGATGAGTGAAATACGCACACGTGTAAGTATTACTGAACAAAGAAGAGGAATGGAGTCTGTGGATTTGGGAAGCAAAAGGACCGGCCCATTTTTTATGTCAGGAAGAGATTTTTATACCAGAACACCTGTAACCCTCATGGGACAGACTGCTCATTCTCCTGAACGTGCCTTGCACTTCCACAGCTTGCATTTCTTCATGCTGTTCCCTCTGCTCAGAACACCCTTCTCCGTGTCTGCAGGCGAATATCTAGGCGCCTTCGGGACTGGGCCGGATGGCACCCCTCTGAAGCCTGTCCTCACTCCTGCAGGACATCGTACAGGCCTGGGGACGGCACCACGCTTGGTGACAGTGTTTGTGGTGATTGCACACCATCTGACGTGGTTCGTCTCCTTCCACGTGCCGACCTCTCTGCGTCTGTGTCCTTGTCTCCGCAGTGGAGACAGTGGCAGCCCTTACTTCACGGCTTCTCAGAGGATCACGCATGCCAATGTGTGAGGGCTGAGCGCTGTTCCTGGCACGTCAGTGCTGTTTAAGCACTTGCCACGTTATATTATTGGAATGAGGTCTTTGGGTTCTGTCTCTTTCTGGGAGCCTGAGCACACCTTGAATGGCCGAGTCTCCTTGGCAGCGGGCTCTCTGCCTCTCTGGGTCCCAGGATGGGGCCTGCATGGAGCAGTGGCTCAGGGAGTGTCACTTGGGAATGCAGAGCAGGGTCCTGGCTGTGAGCCTCTCGCTTCTGGGCTCAGCAGCCAGCAGTGTTTGGGGGAGCTGCGTGTGGGTATTGCTTGTCTTCACCCCAGACCCAGCGTGCGGGGTTCACAGGAGACCCCACGAGGAACTGCCCAGGATCTGGGCTTCTGGCCAGAGGGCACTGAGAGCTGGGGGTTTCCTTGCTTCAAGTCCAATCAAGAAGTCTTGCCAAAGCACCTGGGACTCCCCTGGGGGACAAGGTCATCAAAGTCTCTGACATGGCCTTCAAGGCACTCAGGGCTTGTGAGCTTCCTCTCACTGCTCCTGCCCCATGGGGACCCTCTGCACCTGTCTCCCCACCCCCCATGGCCAGCTTTGCAGGAGGGGGCCCATGGCTCCTCTCAGAGGGAGGGGGACCCAATTCCAGGGCCTCTGGGGCCGGAGGAGGAATTCAGAAGCCAGCGAGGCCTTATCTGGAGGGCTGAGGTGCTGCGGTCCACATTCCATATGCTGCTCAGAGCTCACTCCAGGCAGAAGGGGCACAGGGGCCTGGGCCCAACCCACCCTGGGCTCCTAGGGGAGGGCGGGAGGTGGGAGCAGGTGAGGGCCTGGGTCAGGAAGGCAGGATCTGGGGCATCGGGTGCACAAGCACCTTCCCTGGGTCAGGGTGGCATCCAGGGCTGCAGCCGTGGGGAGGGGCCGCCTCTGGTCCTCACTGCTTCTGACATGTGAGCCCCTTGTGAGGGACAGAGCCTGTGCCTCAGCTCCTCCTCTGGTCCCAGGGGCTGAGACGCAGCCCTCCTGCAGACTGGATGGGTCAGGGCGAGCTGAGACGTGGGGCAGTACTTCCGTGGGTTCTAATGTCCTCTTCTAATGGAGGACCTGGCAAGGCAGAAGGAGCAACTCAGAGCTGCCATGTGGACATCTGGAGAGCAGAAGACAGGCCCGAGGCCTCGGAGCTCCAACACTGAGCGCTCCCCGCACAGGGAGTTCAAGCAGAGCCAGCCCGTGTGCTGCCAACTGTGCTCTTTGCTACCCGCTGGAATTTGGAGTGGGAGGGCCTTTCCTGTGTGGGCCCATCCAGCACATGGTTGGGTACTTAGCCCTGGACCCTGCCTACTCTACTGGCCGTCGTGGCTGCCTTCCCACCCTACGGTCACTGGGACAACTGCAAGTATTTTGCACACATCCACAGTCCACCCTCCTGTGTCCCTCAAGACTCGGCAGGAGAAGGACAGGGGTGAGGCTGTGCTGACTACACCCCACCTCCCCAGGGGAGCTCCTGGAGGCCAGGGGGGCAGGGGTGACCAGAGGTGACACAGAAGGCCAGAGGGCCCGTTGTTCAAAGGATGACCTGCAAACACTGGCTCCATGACAGGCTGGCCTGGAGCTTCAGTGTAACCTGCCCTCCCCCCAGGGGCGAGTGGGCGAGCCTGCCGCAGGCCTGGCAGGTCAACTCAGGGCTGAGCAGGTGAGAGGGCAGGAGGCACGGGGATGGCTGTGCCAGTGTGCCCCTCGGGGCCACAGCAGGCAATGAGCTGTGTTAGTGTGACTGCCAGGAGAGCTTCCCGCCCTGTATGTGAGCTTCCTCCTCTGCCTCAGGTGGGACAGAAATGCGCGGATTTCTGTGTAGGACCTCGGTCATCGAGCGATGGTGGCGTTCACCTTGCTGCTCTGTGAACGCAGGACCTCGGGGGGCCCAGGAGAGCAGAGGGGCTGCAGCTGTGGCTCACAGCCCCCAGGAAGACCGAACCGCAGAGGGCACCCGCCACACTCTCCTCTGCTCCCCTGGGCTTCCTCCCGCCACGCTGCCCCTACTCCACTTGGCAGCCCCTCCCCAAACTCTGCCTTACCTTCCCCCACCCCTCGCTTCACCCCATGAATCCTCACCCTTCCACCATTGCCGATCCACAACCCTCCCAGTGCTGTCCCACTCCTGCCCCTCCCAGCCTCCCAGTGCCATCCTGGGCCCGGAAACTTAGCTGCTCAGGGGGACTCCACCCACCCTGTGTCCTTTGTGGTGAGAGAAGTCCTTTCCAAAGCCCAACAAGCTCTGGCCCCCTTGAGAGCCCTCTGCTTTCTCCTGGGTGTGTGGCGGGGTTGGGAGAGTCACTGAGCTCCTGGCCTGCGGTAACATCCGGATGTTGTCAGTTTCCCTAGGGGTGTTTGTTTGTTTGTTTGTTTATTCTAAAAGATCTTCAAGTTTCAAGAAGCAATGGGGTAAACTAGCAGCCCCGCCATGGGTAGGCTGGCACCTTTGTAGCTCACCAAATGCGGCACCGCCACGATCTCGTGTGCCCCTTGCAGTTTGGGGGTGCAGCGGACGCGAGGACGGCCAGCCTGCCTTCACAGGTGAAGAAGCCGAGGCAAGGAGAGGCGAAGCCACGTGCCTGAGGCCACTTGGCAAATTCCTGACGAAACCGGGACTCACACGCAGATCCCCCGGCTCCAACACCAGCAAACCCCACACCAGCCTGGGAGACCGAGTTTGGTTAGTGGGAATGATGAAGATTTCAGCAATTATCTCTAAAGTGTATCTTTGACATTGATGAATCGTCTCCCAGGCTAAACTCTACAAAATATACCCCAGGGGCTGGCCCCGTG
The DNA here is from genome assembly GCF_037783145.1 of Equus przewalskii. Taxonomy (NCBI): domain Eukaryota; kingdom Metazoa; phylum Chordata; class Mammalia; order Perissodactyla; family Equidae; genus Equus; species Equus przewalskii. The sequence goes on along the minus strand of NC_091839.1, from coordinate 1,029,990 downwards.
GCTGAGTGGTTAAGTTCGCGCGCTCCGCTGCAGGTGGCCCAGTGTTTCGTTGGTTCAAGTCCTGGGCGCGGACATGGCACCGCTCATCAAGCCACGCTGAGGCAGCGTCCCACATGCCACAACTAGAAGGATCCACAGTGAAGAATATACAACTATGTACTGGGGGGCTTTGGGGAGAAAAAGGAAAAAAAAATCTTTAAAAAAAAGATATGTACCCCAATTCTTCAAATCCTGTTGACTTAAGACAAAGAATGACACAAACAACAACAAAAAGCCTTCAATGCCCCTATATGCATTTTAAGGGACCTAAAGTGATAGATGTGGCCCCTGGAGGAGTCTGCTCTGACTACGCCTCAGAATGTAGCCTCCCCTGCTCTCTTCTTCTCAGGGATGTGCCGTCCTGTCACAGTTTTACTTTCAATAGGTTTCAATGGTTTGAAATTCAAAGGCTAAACGGTGACAAATACAGAGAAAATTCTCGTTCCTTCCATTCTCTAGTCACCCAGCACTGCTTCTGTCCCAGGAAGTAACCAATGTCACCTGTTTCAAGTGTCCTTGCAGAGAAAATAGACACATGCAAATAGGGATCTACAGCCCCTTTTGTGTGACAAGTGTCAGTGCACCGCTGTACACACTTTCTTCTCTTGTCTTCACTCTCTGCGTCTCGGAGCCTGTTCCCCGGCAGGACATACAGGTCTGGTGTTCCCACTGCGGTTAGAGTATCCCTGTTGAAGCGAATTTGCTCACTTTCCAATCTGTTGCTGCCGTAAGCACTGTTTCAGTGAATACCTTGTGCATTTGTCATCGTGCTGTCATTCACAGAAGTGGGACTCCTGGTATGTGCATTTATAATTTTGATGGATACAGGCAAACTGCTTGCCGTAAAGGTTGTACCAATCCACACCCAGGCTGGCAATTATTCTCCATTACCCCTGACTCAACTTGTTGCAAATCTTGCTGCTGGACGCCCCCGTCTTGGCTTTGTAACACCTGAGCCATGCAACGGCCACATCTCAGCTCCTGAGAAGCCGAGGAAGAAGACGGTGAGCAGCTGTCACCTGCATTGGCGTGGACCTTCATGCTGCTAAATCCAGTGGGCACTGTCCGTGCTGATCCTATTGACCCTCAGCAGCTCCTGGCTCTGCCGACCCCTCCTTCCTGCAGGACCCCTCCTGTTTCTCTAGATGATACTTGCTGTCCCCTTTGCAGCTCGTTTTCCTCCTCCCAGGTGTTAAGTTGGTAGTTTCAACCTTGGCTGCATGTTGGGATTACCTGGGAAGCTTTGCAAAGGTTCGGATGCTCAGATCACACCCTAGACCAATGAAATCAGAAAATCGTAGTCTCTGTGGGGGGAACCCGGGCACCAGCGTTTTTCTTTTTTTTTTTTTTTTTTTTTTTTAAGATTTTATTTTTTCCTTTTTCTCCCCAAAGCCCCCCGGTACATAGTTGTGTATTCTTCGTTGTGGGTTCTTCTAGTTGTGGCATGTGGGACGCTGCCTCAGCGTGGTCTGATGAGCAGTGCCATGTCTGCGCCCAGGATTCGAACTGACGAAACACTGGGCCGCCTGCAGCAGAGCGCGCGTACTTAGCCACTCGGCCACGGGGCCAGCCCCGCACCAGCGTTTTTCAACTCCCCACTGACTCTAATGTGCACCCAAGGTGGAGAGCCACTTCCTGAGTGGTGGCTTCACCCAGATGCATCCACTTCTGTTTTCTTATTATATCATCTCTCAAGAAAATTGCATGTGTGCCCACAGCTTCAATTATCCGCTACACACAGATGGCTTGCACGTGTACATCTCTATTCTAGATCTTTCCCGTGCTCCATATCTGAGTATGAAGCCAGATTAACATCTCTCTCACACACACCCCAGACTTAATGGTCCGAAAAAGCTCATAAGCTTCACCCCTCAAACTTGGTACTGTCCCATTGTTTCCATTTTTGTGAATGGCGCCCTCCATCCAATCGCACGGCTTGACACTTCCTCTCCCTCAGTCCATCCAAAGCCCCAGCTGTGCAGCGCCTCCTGCTGGCTGTCTGCTTGTGCTCTCTGCCCTATTCCAGTCTATACCCTGTGACGCAGCTGGAGGGATGGCTCCGAAGGACGTTTGTGCGTGGCGTCCCTCTGCACCCTACCGCAGGCTGTCCGGGGCTCTCCCGGACCTTGTGACAAAGACACGTCTGCCACCCTGGCCCACGCAGCCTTCCATGGTGGGCTCTTGCCTTCCTCTCCTGCTGCGTCCCCATCAACCTTGTGTTTTCTAGCTACCCAGCCGTCTCGGGTTCCTCACACACCTTTCTCTTTGTCCCACACATGGGCCTCACATATGCTCTTCCTGCTCTCAAAGTGCTTTTCCCTCCCTCTTAGCCTATTTGACCTCCTCTGGTCTTATAGATCTCGTGGACGTCAGCTCAAGGGTTTCCTCCTGGGAGAAGCTTCCTCCACCCTTGCAGAAGGGGCCAAGCCGGGTGTCCCTCTGAGCAGCCCCCGGGGAACTGTACGTCTCTCCTTACAGCAGTTGCTGTTTGCAAGTCTGCATCAGCTGTGTGACCCTGTGATGAATGCCTCTGTCTGCCTTTGGGCCACAGCCCTGCCAAGGCTCTTCTCGGCCATCCTGTCCTGGGCCCGTCGGATGCCCGGAACCGTGCAGTCAGCGCTGACACGCGCTAAATAGATGTACGAACTGCGGGAATGACGGCTTCTCCCTTTACAACTGGGAGACAGAGAGAGGGCCAGGGATCGCGAGGCACGTTCAGAACGGCTCAGGCCGCCTGCAGCTTAGAAGGAAGACTCCAGGTGCAGCCTCACGCCTCCGGCCCCGTGGGCAGCTTTCCTCTGGCCGTCTTCAGTCTGTCAGTGGCACGGCTCCTCCAGCATGAGAGTTATCAAGGGAAGTCTCTCCCATTTAATAACTTCTACAGCGCTACATAAATACTTGAAAAAATATGGAGAAGTGTTTACAGTAGCTGCATCTCATAAGGGAGATTTACAGGACTATTAAGAATTATTAGACTTCTTCTGCGACAGAGCACTTTCACAGGCTGTGCCGCACGGCTTCATAGCCTGGCTCTGCAGAATGTTTATTTTCATGTTTTCAAAATACCGTATTTCTTCCACCATTAAATTTTATCTCAGCAGCGTTGTTTTAAAGCACCAATTTCCCCAGCTCTTCTGATCTTGTAATTCAGCTCCAAAATATGCTGCTTTGGAAACCCTCTGGAGAGCACGCGGGTCCAGGGCATGGCTGCAGGCCTGCGCTGAGTAATGCGTGAGGCTTCTGAGGATTGGAGGGCTGTGAGTATGTGTGCATGTGTGTGTGTGTGCATGTGTGAGGGCCTCGGGCCTGCTCGTCTGCCATTGGCTGGGACTTCATGGCGGAGGCGGAATGCTCCCACTGTAGGTGTGAGAGCTGGGGAGGAAAGGGGCCGCCACGATCCCCATGAGCTCTGGAGCCCGGCTCGCCTGTGGAGGTGTGGGCCCGCCGGTCTTTATTTCCTCCGCCACACCTGCGGTACCAGCACGTGCAGAATATGAGCCCGGGCCCCTCTGAAATGTCAGCCGTGCTGACCGTCCACATCCCCCAGTGCCCCCAGCATTGGCAAGGGCTGATGGGGCTCCTTCCTCCTTGAGGGGTTGACCTCCCTCACAGGAGGCGAGGCTCCCAGGACAGAAGACGACATCCTTGCATGGTAATGTGATACTGTTTCTGGTCCAGACCCCACTTCAGAGCAGAGTCTGCTTGAACCATGTCAGACCAGGGGCGGGGGGGGGGGGGGGGGGTGTCCGTGGTTGCTGAAATGTGCCCAGGAGGGAGGTCTGGGAGCCTCCCTCTGTCCTTAGGATTTAACATGACTGTGCTCAGCTCTCATAAACGTCCCAACCCTGTGACTTGGCCGCTGCTGTCCCCCTGGTGGAAAGCCTGCTCCAGCCCCTTCAGCCCATCTGAGAAACCCAGCACAAACGCCACCCCCCAGCTGTTTGGAAGTGAGGCCTCCCCATTGGCGTCACCCCTCCTTGGCTTTCTGAGCAGGTCACACGCTCTGCCCGGGGGTCCTGGTGCTCTGACTCCAGTGCCCCTTTGGCAGAGCCTTGCTATCTAGAACGTGAGGTCACTGACTCAGGCGCCCGGAGGGCCAGGCTGGTGAGGCAAACAAGGGAAACAGGCCCACGGGCAGCTGGATGAATCCCTTGTCACCAGGAGAGAAGGGGGGCTCAAGGTGGACAAATGTTCTGATTTTCCAAGTGAAGCCAGAAATCTGGATTTTTATGTGAATCTTCTGATTTTTTGTGTGTTGCCCAAATTTTAAAATACTGCAGTCTGAATAAAGCATACGAAGCTGGTGCCCAGCCTTGCACCTGGACTCTTGGGGCCTGTGACCGACTTCCCGTACCCCAGGGTCCTTCCAATGTTGCCAGAGTTCTTTTCCCAAGAGGCTCAGGCAGCTCCAGAGTCAGCAGGCAGCTGGGAGGTGGAGGGGGCCTGGGGGTGGGGGTGGGCGGGGCAGGGCTGCGTGGGTCCCGGTTCTGCTGCAGACTCGGCGGCGCCCGCTCCCCGGCTCCCGGTGACAGTTCTCCATCTGTCACTGCCTTCCTCCAGTGATTAATTCTTCTATTTAGGAGGCTTCCTACAGTGGGGAAGTTGGAAAGGAAGGAATCTCAGGGAATCCCTGTCCTCTGTGCACCAGAAAAGCCGCTGGACTGGCAGCCCCTAGTCGCTGCTGGGCTCCACTCCCTGTGTCCTTAATGAGGCGGCGGTGCCCGGTTGAGAGCCCAGCGCAGAGGCTCCTGGAAGCCTCAATTAGCCACACCTGCTCCCGGCTGCCCCTCTGCCTGCGGGCTCCAAGTGCAGGGTGACCATCAGCGTCCAGCCCCATTAATTAAGCCCTAGATGGGGCAGGAATGTCGATCATAATTCACACAGACTCATCAGGGCCGATCTCTCAATGGTAAATCAAGATGAGGAAAATGGTTTATTCAGGATAAACCTAGCTAAACCGGGTACTTTTTCCACGTATCCCACTGGCCCTGTCTACAGAGGGAGGGCATGCAACTGGAACCCCTGAGGACGGAGGCAGCCCCAGAGCTGCCTGCGCACAGAGAGGTGCTGAGAACCCAGCCTGGGACCGTGACAAAGCCGAGTCGAGGACTGCTCTGGCTTTCATCCCCGTGGGTCAGGTCCCCTTCGGGACCACTTAGCAAAGGCTGCAGATCGCTAAGACTGGGTTAAGAGCTCCCACCAACATCAGTGGTCTCCACTGCTGGGGTGGGAAGAGAGGTGTGGATACCACGGGGTAAAGGAGTCCAGAAAATGCTTCCCTGCGAGGGGCCGGAGCTCCCTGGCTCCCAGCTCCCCTGGAGTGCTAGGATCCTGATTCTATGCTTGAGAGCGCTGGGCCAGCAGGTCCAGCTCCAGGGTGGACTGAAGGGGAAAGAGTGAGCACAGGGCCACCTGACCCCACAGTCCTCTCCGGGCAGGTGGCTCCGTGCACAACCCGTCCGGTCTCTCTCCATGGCTTCACGGTGCTCTCCACACCTCTGCTGTCATCTCCAACCCTGCCCCATCTGCTCCAGTTTCGTGGGGAGACGGTGGTGTGTGTATGAGTCTTTACTCTTTTCCAGACACGCCACACCTGGGCTGTCGCACTTGCTGCCCTGCCTTGGCCCAGACTCATTGCTCCCCAGATCTGCACACAATTGGCTTCTCTCATGGATCAGGTCTACATTCAAACGCCCCATCCTCGGCGGGGCCTCTCTGACCGACAGCCCTCAGACACACTCCTCTTTTATAATTTCCTACACACCCTATTCCAACTGAAATCTGATTTTGTTTGTCTGTCTGTCTTCTCCATGGCAGCTGGCACCTCCTGTACTTGATGGTGTGTAACACCCCGTGCCTGGCGCAGTGCCCGACGCTTCGTGGCTCTCAACGATACCATGAGTGGCCGTGTCTTCGGGAGGGGAAGCGGGACATTAAACGCATAGGGACCTTTTTGAACCTGGCAAACTTCAGAGTTCTTCCATCTCACCTTCTGGGGTTTCACCTGCATCCCAGCCCAGGCCCACCCTGCCTTCCAGGCGCTGTAACCAGGCCTGCCTTCTCCAGGCGGAGCGCTGCTTTTCCTCAAGATCTTCCCTTCAGCGGAAACTTTGCTGTCCCGTGTCCCACTCTTGCGGTTGAACGGAGAACTGCAGTTGTCAGAAAGCTCTCTAGGCAGAGCCCCAGGGAAGTGCTAACAGCTCCGGGAGACGTCCAGGCCTGGCGTAGAAGGGTGCTGTGGACTGAGTGTGCATGTCCCCCAGATTGGTAAGTTGTGATCCTAACCCCAAAGGTGCTGGGGTCAGTAGATAGGCCTTCGGGAGGGGCTTAGTCATGAGGTGGAGCCCTCCTGACTGGCATTAGTGCTCTTATAAAAAGAACCTCCACAGAGCTCCCTTGCCCTTTCCACCACGTGGGGACACAGCGAGAAGGCACCGTCTGTGAACAAGCACACGGGCCCTCACCAGACACAAGATCTGCTGATGCCTCCAGACTGAGAGAAATAAGTTTCTCTTGCTTATAAGCCCCGCAGTCTGTGGGATTTTGCTATAGCAGCTCGAACTAAGACAAAAGGGCTGGAGCTGCTCTTCCTTGGAACGACCCTCTGGAAATGGCCTAAAGGCAGAAATCTTGGGCATACCATCAGCAGGCTTAACCTGGCAGTAGTTGTGGGGGACTCAGAGAGATTCAGAGTGAAGTGAGGAATGTCGTGGTAGGGGCAAGGTCAAAGGCCTGCTGGTTACTTGTGAGGGTCCTGCAGGGGACCACTGGAGAGCATGTGGAGCCCTATATCTTGACCTTCTGCTCTTCCTGCCACTCAGTCTCCGAAGCTCTGGAAAAGGTACTGTTTATTGGCAAAACCAGATAAAAATGTACATAGAACGCAGTCTGCTGCTCAGCGCTGGTGTGTCCTGCTTTGTGAAACTTTTGGAAGAACTGAACAAAGGTTCACATTAACACAGATTTGGTAAGACTTGTGTCTAAGGACTACCGTTCTCTCATCACCCTGGAGGCAGGACCTGGGGGGTTGGGGTGGTGGGCAAGTCATTATCTATGACAGATGCAATAACCTAAGACTGGAAAGAGGACAAATGTGTGTTTAGCATAATACAGGCTGTGTTTGTGGAGAGAATTGTCAAGAAATTTGAAGGGTCTGAGTCTGTATACTACTTATAAACTAACAGGTTCACCCACCAAAGTTTTGTGGATATTGCCAGAAGACATAAGATCCCTGGGTCAGAGACAAAGGACTTTATTACTCATAGCAATAGCAGTCATAGAAGTATGAGCGTTTTCGAGCCCCACTTCCCACGGGGTGGTGTAAAGAGAACCAGGTAACATCTGCTCACTCAGTGGGTATGTTATGGGAGAGGAACCCCGCGAGTAGAGAACCCAGATCCTTCCCGATGGGCTGTAAGCAAACCTAGTCTTTGTTCCCGAGGGAGATATGCTCTCCGTCTTCCGAGGCTGTTCACTAGATAGTCATTCTTTTTAAGATTCTTCAGAACAAAGTCGGTGCCTCTGCTTACAAGATGTGCAGAAACAAGGGGAACCAAGGAGATTAAATCTCTATGTCAACCCAATGAGGGCTTATGCAGGTTGTCTTTGCAATACAAGATGTGCTCCTTTATTTCGTATACTCAGGAACAACCAAAGAGAAACAAACCAAAATAAAGCAGACTGCGACCTAGGCCGGGAGGTCTCCTGCCCCTTCTCTAACCAGCAGTGGGAAGTGGCAGCGGACATAAGCCACACCTGTGGCCTTGAGCACACCAGGCAGGAAGAAAGTCAGGTCTGGAGCAGAGGGTAGAGGGCCTGAGAAAGGGTAAAGATGGGAATTCACGTGGAGAGAGGGGAGGGAAGAGGGCCTCGGGGGGCAGGAGAAAGGAGATGCAGTGTTTTGACTGGAGGCCAATGGTAATTTTTCACTTAACCGTCTTCATTTGAATTTCATCACCGGGAACTTAGCAAGTAGACTGACTCTTGCCTGGGATTCTGAGAGTGAGAGATCATATGGGGAGGGAACGATGGCCTCTCCTGACGCTCCATCAGAGACCAGCCATAGGCACCTTCGTGTGGGCGGTGGGGTGGAGAGCCGCCTGGAGAGCAAGAGTCATGGGGATTCTCTTAGCATTTGTTTCTTTTCCTCCCAAAGGACAGAGAGAGATGTACCCACAAAGAGAAGGGGCAGCTCAAGTAGCACCTGGATGGAAGGTGACTTTTGTGACTGTCATACATGGGACAGCTCCTGAGAACAGGAGTATCTGAGTCAAACGTACGGTTCATCAAAGCACCAGAGTGGGTGTGAGTGCTACAAAAACTACCTCTTGACGTGATAGTTCTGAGGCAGCCTTCTTTTCTGGAGTCGTTAAGCCAGAACTGACCCTGTAGGGAAGGAAGAGGAAGACGCGGAGATGACCACCCCAAATGCCGGACTTGATAGGCTCTGGGGTCCGTCTTCTTCAGAATGCACTTACTGAGTCACCTCTGTGCCCCGGCTGGACCCTTGTGATCTCTGCTCTTGGGGGCTGGCCACGTTTTTCCATGTGAGACATTAGATAACACCAAGGGTCTCTGGCCCCAGCTCAGAAGGATGGAAGAAAAGCAGCGTACTGGAGTGGCATCGGAAAGGCAAGGGGAGCTTCTTGCCACGCTCAGCCCGGAGCTGGGCGGAGGGCTCGCTCTCTGTGGTCAGCAGCGTGCATTCCCATTCTGTTGTAAGCGGCGTAGCACACCCGACAGAGCTATATGCTGTGTCAGACTGCTTTACAACAGTCTTTAATAACAGACGCCAGGACATTTCCACTAGTGCCAAATGGGCTCTGAAGCGGAAACAGGAAGGCTGCTTGTGAGCGTGGCAGCATTGCCACCTTCCTGCTACCAGGGCACCGAGGGGATGGGGAAGGGATGAACACCCTTCATTGCCTTGTCTGTGGGCCAATGATGTTAGTGAGAAGTAAGTTCCTCGAATTTGGCCCTTGGGAGCTGCATTCTGCTCTCAGTGTGATGCGGTCTGAGCACAGAGAGGAATGGTGCTGCGGGGCGGGTGGGGGTGTGTGCACAGGGCGCGTCCTGCTTGCCGGCTGGATGAAGGGAGCTGCAGCCAGACAGCAGTGTGGAGGTGGGTGCACCAGACTGTTGACCTTGGCAGTCTTTTCAGCTTGAGGATTTTCTGAGTTTGTGTACAAAGAACCTTTTATTTAGTGTCAAGGTGTCTGAAGGGGACGAGTTTTCGAGGTTATCTTGTCTTACGTCCCTCTTTGGGGGAATGGAGAAAGTGAGCTCCAGGCAGACAATTTAACAAGAATAGTTCAGCTCACAGCTGCCTTCCTTTGAGATGATCTCCATTAAGTGGCTGGGGAATGACTTTTGCTCTAAGCCAGCTGGTAGGTTAGGGGCAGAACTGGGACTCAACCATCAAGATACAGAGAGTCGATGTCCACCCATTCCTGGGACCAGTGCCTCTCAGATTCATAGGAACATATTTGCGCACCTGCTCTGGACTGGGCACTGCTCTGGGCAGGGGGATAAAGTGGGAAATGTGATGCAAAAGTCCTTGTTCTCACAATTTCTTTAGAAATTACAGGGTGATTGGGTTCCTGGGTGCCAAGACTTGGCGTTGTTTGTGAGGTTGGCCCCACAGTGCCCTCTGTGGATAAGTCCACAGTGATGGCTTGAGGACTAAAATGTACAGAGACCCCAAACAGCACAAGTGTGAGGGGCAGTTTCCCCAGACAGAGGATTGGGACAGGCAATGAGAAGGAGTCTACCCAGCCCGGAGATCACCTTTGGGAATTAGGAGGTGATCCACGCCACATTATCATGTTCGGATGGTCAGCGCGCTTCTCTTTCTCATCAGGAGCGCTGTCCTCAGCGTGGAAGTACCTCCCTCCTCATGGAGGCGGGAGAGGGCATTCAGAAAGATGTTTAATTTTACAGCGCCGGGAAACAAATACTATTCATTTATTAGTATAATTAGGCAGGAGACAACACATCTCAGATGTGTTTGAGCATTTTATTGCTGCAGATATTGTCTTTGAAAACATCTTAAAAGGAAGGCGTGAAGCAGCATTCACAGTCCCCCAATCACCACCCGGATGAGTTTCCCCGGGAAGCAGGGGAGCCGCTACAGCTGGATCATATGCACTTTATTCATTAGGCTGCAATAAGAATTTCAGCATTTTCCATAAAGGTGCCATTTCAGATCTCACCACCAAATGAGCTAAGGTTCCAACAGGTGTGAAATTCCTCATCAGCATATGCATGAGGGAGCAGAATCACACCTCCAATATTTAAGATAAAACTCCTTGATAACAGCGTGAGAGCAAAGCAGGTGTTAAATTACTGCAGAATTTGTGCGATCATCCAGGCCCGAATGTGGATGCCCCTGAAGGATTGTGACATCCTTGCCACGGAGAACTGGTGACTTGATCCTGCTAAAGGCAGCTGGGCTGGCTCTAGGGCTAAGGTGACTGCGGACCACAGAGAAGTGGGCAAGAAAGATTGCTTCTCGAGGAATGGAAGCTGATGTTGATGGCCCTGGAACTTCTGCAAAGGTCAAAGCTGGTTAGCATCAGACCATCGTTGATTTCTACACGGTATCCATGCCCTCGTCTCCCAGTAAAAATATCCCTTTTGCCTTTTGGGAAATTACCTCTGTTCCACTGCATTGAGGCTCACTGGGATTGTCAATTAAAACATACTGCCGCCCCCACCCCGTTAGATAAGGGACCAGCATGTGACAAAAGCTGACCCAATTGGTTTCTTTCTCGGGACTGGCTCTCAAGTGGTGTGAGGCAAGGATGGATGGAATGGTTAGAGCTGATGAGCTGCCAATCAGCTCTGCCTGCCTGGTCCCTGGAGTGGCCGTCTTTCTTGTCTCCTTCGTGCCTGTTTGTCTAGATGGTCCTTTGGTTTGGGGAGCTCTCTAAGATGTTCCCACTGAAGTCCAGTTTTGCTTAAGTTGCCCAGAGCCGAGGTTTGTTGTTTTCAACGGGAGAACCTTGACTGATATGAAATAGCAATGGTAAGAGCACCAGATGCCGATGCTGTCTATCCAGCACCGAGCGCCCTGCAGACGGTGTCCCACCTTATGCTCACTGTGACACTCCAAAGGAGGCTCACCACGGGGCAGTCCAAGTCATAAGCAGCCCAGGCCAGACGACTCTTTGAAATCCTATTTGCGGACCCAATGAAACCCTCTTCTGGAAACCTTTAATTTGCCTCACATAGTCTTGTCTGGAGGGACAACTACATGGCTCACGTTCCCACACTCAGGGTGAAAGCGACTTGAAAATCTCATCCTCTAATGGCAAGAGAAGGGCCTGGGAACCTGGGAAGGAGACACGCCTGATTCCAAACCCCCTTTGAGAGGAGTGTTTATCTTCCTTCTGAATCAGTTACCCATGTGAATCAAGAAATCTCCAATGGGGAGAAATTAATTCTCAGCAGAGTGGCTGGAGAGCCGGCTTCAGAGGTCCTGAGGCCTGCCAGTGGAGAACGAGCAGAGGCAGAGCCCAGGGTGGGATGTGGAAGGAATCATGGAGGTAGGACGCCTCTGGACTGAAGAACTGTCTGCAAAACCAGTCCCTCCAATGATGGAGCCGTGGTCCTGCAGGAGGTCCTTCAGGGCTGGCTTTAGGCTACTTGTGGATGAAACCATGCAGTTGTTCAAGATGCATCATGGGGTTGGCCCAGTTCAGAGGCTGCAAACTCAAATGTCAACAGAAGCCAAGTGCAAGTAGTAAGACACAGAGTGAAGTGGGTCAGATGCAATGCAAGGGAGACCATGAAGTCTACGGCACAGTGGGGACTGAGTACCCATCTTGCAGGTTTGCCCTGGACCCACTGCTGGACTTTCAAGCCCTCGGAGAGTTGGGGATAGAACCTACTGGAGGCAAGGAACCCTTCTGGTAAGATGAGGAGGGAACATTTTGTTTGCCAGATTTTCTTAGACATATTTGGGAGGATGCCTTGACTCATGCTTGTTAGGGGGAGAATTGTCCCATTTCCTTCTAACTCACCACGTTGCTGGCCCACAGTTACAAGTTGGCATTTCCTTTCAAAGTCTGTTTCCTGACTTCTCTAAAATTCTGGCTTCCTCCTGTCTTTCTGTGCATTGCATCACATGAGCCCTGATTAGCTAACAGGCAGATGAGAGCCAGGCCCAGGAGGCTGGGACACTGGTAGTCACTGGGGCACCGTGAGAGAGGATGAGAACATCAACACATCAATGATGTTGTGGTTTTGTTCCGGACCTGCCCTGCACGCTGCATGTTCCTGACTTAGGATGGCCTTCAGGGGCCGTGATCAATTAAGGGACTCTCCCAACTCTGGCTCCTCAGGTGAGCCTGAGGGTGTTCTTTCTCATGGGGCAAGACACATCGCTCTCCTGCAAGAGAAAGCCTGCCAGATGATCTTATTTGTTGTATCAGAGCTGGCTTGTACCCGCAAAAGATGACACTTGTGTTGGTAACTCCAGAGGCATCAATGGTGTGCCATCATCCATGGCCGAAAGAACCAAGCAGTCCCACTTATTCTGGACAGGCTGTGTTAAATAGGAGAGCCTGAAGTAAGAGTACGTCTATGGAAATTGCTTTAGGAGCATTTCATTTGAATAATGTTTGCATTCACATTTAAATTCCCAACTATCTGAAGAAGAAATGGTCATTAGACACAGACAGGGCTCTCCTTCCTTGCCTTCCTTATAGCCACCACTTTCTTCCACTCACACCCCACACCCCAGGGCTGGACCAGGCAAGGCAGAGGCTGGGGAGTAGGGTTTCTATGGTGATGGCTCAAGGGGCAGGGTAGGGGGGGCAGTCAGGGTGCTCCTTCTGACACCTACTGCTCAGTCGCAGGAGGGCAAGCACCTTGCTTCTGGAGCTGGTCCTTTGAAACAGAGACCCCAGTGGAGGAGAGCAAAGGGAGGAAGACGTGTCTTCTCTCTCCTGTCCCTCATTTGGGGGTGTATGGTGGTAGACGGGGTTACTCTGAAGCTTCCCAAAGCCAGACGGGAATCATTCAGGACCGAGACAGGCCAGGGCAGACAGAGGTAGACTCGGGCACACACTTTGTTTAAAAGAGACAGCAGGTACTAAAGGGCCCAACATAAAATTCTCTGAAATTTCCCAAGAGAGATCTTGATTTTTCTGTGGAATCTCCAAGCTTTTAAAATGCTGGTAAAAACTCAACTTTTTTTTTTTTTTTTGGTGAGGAAGATTCGTCTTGAGCTAACATCCATGCCAATCTTCTATTTTTTAGTATGTGGGCAACCAGCACAGCATGGACACTGACAGAGTGGTGTAGGTCCGTGCCAGTGAATCTAACCCAAGCTGCCAAAGTGGAGTGTGCTGAACTTAACCACCAGGTCACTGGGGCCGGCCCCAAACTCAACTTTTAAACTCACTCTAGTGCCGCTGCAGGCTGGATCTGAACCATGGGCCATCCATTTGTATGACCCAGGCCAGCTCATTAGGCCCAGCAGCTGCTCTTGGTACCATCTTCTTTGTCGGCAGAAGGGGATCTGTGATTTGGGTCCAAATGGATGAACTTTGGTAAGATGCTTTGAAGGCAAATAAGAATTTCATTGTGAGTATACTAAACATCCATCCCAATGCCAGAGACGTTTTACTGGTGGTGATGGTGGCAGGCGGCAATGGGTAGGACAAGTGGTCCACAGGATATCTGGCTCAGAAGTTTAGGAGGCTTCAGGCTAGACACTGGGACCATTCAGCCATAGGACACTGAGCAATTTCTGGGCTGTAATTCAATGCTCTTGGAGTTCAGAAACGGCCCTGGTTTTCCCTCACAAGAAAACTAGCCTGAAGGACTGTGCCTGGCCTGCTCCTGGATGTCGTGCCAAAGAGGCATTGCTTCCTGAAGCTCTCGGGGCCCCTGGGGGAAGTCAGCCCATTTAGAGGCACTTTAGGAAGCTGTGTGGGGGCTTGTCGCGCTGTCAGGCGCAATTTACAGCTCTCCAAATGGTAAGATTCTCTTGAACTTTTATGTAGGCTGCGGGCAGACCATAATTTTGAGTTCCTACAGCAGAGTTGCAAATGATAAGGGCTGAGAGAAGAAACCAGCACACGTCTGCCCTGCTAACGGCTGCGACCTAACGCTGCAGAAAGTGTTCATGCAGAGCGCTGCGGGCGGAACTGGCACTGTGACGAGGGCGGGGGCTTCTCTGTGGAACTCCCACAGAGGCCCATTACCCAGGTGGACAGGGAGGGAGCTGTGAAAACAGGCGCTCCCAGCTCTGATCTTGTGATGGGTCCAGTGAACCAAAAGGGAGGCTTTAAACAGAACATTTTTTCCCAATTACAAAACCAGCTCAGTGTCAATGTAGAGAAAATTATAGGAAAGAACAAAATGGGAAAAAATCCCCAAATCATCTTTAAATTCACCACCCAAAGATCGTCACGGTTGGCTGTCAGAGATAAACAGCTGGGCACGGCTACGGCTTAAAGAGTTAAGGGGAGACTTTAGTCAGACGTCCTGTTGCGACAGGGAAAAGTTCCCCTGTGCACTGAACTCAAGGCCGATTTGCACAGAGGTCGAGGCATTCTAGAGAGAGGATGAGGGGGCAGGGAGCAGGTGTGCGGGGCTCAGGAGAGTCAGGCGAGTGGAAAACACAAACAGCAGGACAGTGGGCTTGATGACACGGTCAGGCCGCTGGGTTTGCTAACTGGCACTCACGGAAGTGAGGCCCCTGGGAGACGGGGTCCTGTCTTCAGGCGCTGCAGCCACCAGGTTTCTCAGGCAGGCAGTGTAAGCGGGACGGGGTCGTCCCCGGGATGCAGCCTTGAGCTGTTAGAAACTATGTCACTGTCTGTTCAAGTCCTTATAGGCGGAGGTTCAGGCCTTGTTGAGATGAGGGCTCGGAGAAGCCCGGTAAGAGTTTGGTCAAGGAGAGAGTCCCTGTTGTCACTTTTTGGAGAGGGACCTCCCAACGTGTTTTGTGCGAGTGTGCATGCCTACACCGAAATGGTGTCCTCCTGCGTATTTCTGCGGCTGGCTCACTCCTCTCAGCAGCTCAGCACGGATGTCTTTCTACAGCAGACGTCCCACCCGTTACTGTAGTCACGGAATTACGGCTGTGGAGTAGTCTACGCTTTGGAACAAAGTTGGGCTTTGCCCTTGTTGTTGGACGTTTCCGCTCCTTTTCACAAACATAAATAGCTCTGCCATGATTATCCTTAAGCCTATATCTTTGCATATTTCTGGTAATTTCCTTGGAAAAATTTCTAGAAGTGGAATTGCTCAGGCAGAAGGCACACAGCTCTGTTTACACTGGTCACTGCTCTGCCACGTCCTCCAGACTGTCTCCCCCACTCCCACTGCCTCGCATGCCCCTGCTAAGCCAACAACATCCAAACGACCTTTTGCTGCGGGGCCCCAGAGCCAACAACCTCCGTCAGACATCATGTCTCAGCCACTTTAGAGGGTTCACACTGAGAAAGCAACTCACAACCTCCTTTCCAAGCCCGAGGCCTGGGTGGCTCCTCTTCAGAGTGTGGGGCACAATGTGCCAGGTGGTCAAGATAGAAATCTTGACCTCAGTGTCTCTCTCCCCCTTACCACCACGTCCAATAGATCTCTGAGTCCTGGGAATTCTTCCCCCTAAGAGTCTGGAATCTGTGCCCGTGCTCTCACTTTGTTTGATGCCCTCCAAGCCCCAGCCCGTTCAAGAGATTCCTGGACCCCGAGCACCCCGGTCAGAGATACACCAGCCTGATAAACCCGTTCAGACCAACGTGACGGGGATGCATAGCATCCCGTCTCCCGGGGATTTGCACCTGAAAGGAGGACTCAGGCCTGGCTCAACCTGAGGAACGGTGAGTGATTGGGCTAATCTCGGCGCGTGCTCTGTGGAGAGTTTTGAAATAAGGAGCTTCCTGGTTTCCTCAGATTCAGTCACCATCTCTGCTACATTTCAGGCTGGCCCTGGCCCTCATCTTCCCTCTTTGAAAGAGTGTCCAGGTCTGAGTGAACTAGGTGGGTCCTTGGCAAGAGCAAGGCCAGGCCGTGGCCCTGTGCCTGATGTCTACCGCCTGTGAGCTTCTCCTCTGGCAGCCGAAAGCTTCCTGGACACAGGCTGGAGTCCTCTCCCTCAGTGTCCCCAGGCCTGGCTCAAGCCCTGGGCAAATCAAGTGTTCAGGAGATTTTTTTTTTTGAGGAAGATTAGCCCTGAGCTAACATCTGCCGCCAATCCTCCTCTTTTTGCCAAGGAAGACTGGCTCTGAGCTAACATCCGTGCCCATCTTCCTCTACTTTGTATGTAGGACGCCTATCACAGCATGGCTCGACAAGCAGTGCCATGTCCACACCCGGGATCCGAACTGGCAAACCCTGGGCCGCAGAAGCGGAATGTGTGAAGTTAACCACTGAGCCACTGGGCCGGCTCCTCAGGAGATGTTTGAAGGAACTGAGAACACGCTCCGGCCCACACTGCGCTGGGGACCTGGACACAGTGAGAAGAGGGGCCAGAACCCCTGGCATCCCCCAGACTTGAGTGCTGTAGCGACTGCTCGTGCAAGGAAGGCGCCGTGCAGGCCGGGCGGCAGCTCCAGGCCTGCACTGCTGGCACGGCCACCTGCTGTTGCTCCCGCCTCTGTCACCTGCTGAGCGCCATTCAGCCAACAGCCAGGGATTCACATGTTTTCAGGCCATATGCTGCTTGGTGATGGTGTTTATCAAGGACTTGCTGTCCCCAAACCCGAGTGCACAAATCCTGATATGTATTAGTTATCTGCTGCCTCATAACAAATTGCCGCAATCTTGGCAACTTAAAACAATGCGCGTTTGTTATGGCCCAGATCCCGTGGGTCAGCAGTCCCAGCAAGCCCTATCTGAACCCTCTGCTGCAGAGCTTCTAGCAAAGGGACATCAGCGTGTCGGCTGGAGGCTCATGCGGAGGCTTGACTGGGGAAGGTTGTTGGCAGAATTCGGTTCCTCGAGGGCTGTCGGACTGAAGTCACAGTGCTAGCTGGTCGCTGGCCGGGGGCTACCTCGTTTCCTTGTGGTGTAGACCTCCCTAACGTGGGGCTCACCCCCTCAAAGAATGCAAGCCAAGAAGGAACAGAAAGAGTCTTCTAGCAAGACAGAAGTCAATCTTTTGTAATCTAATCACGGAAGTGACATGGCACCATCTTTATCCTTGCTGTGTTCTTTGGGTAAGAAGCAGGTCACAGGTACTGGCCAGCCCCAAGGGGAGGGGATCACACAAAGGTGTGAACAGCAGGAGGTGGGGCCACTGTTGGCCATCTTAGAGGCCACCCACTGCAAAGTAGGAGGCTGGGGGCACTCCCCCAGGCTCCGGCTGAGCAGCCCTGCCCCCGGAGTTGGATGTTTCCCCACAGGTCCTCGCAACCCCTCCCCCGGCTAGCTCATGAGCAACTGGAGGGAGGGGCCTGGCCTCTGTTGCTCTGCGGTTGTCCCCAGAATAGTGCCTACTGACTCTCGGGTACTAAATACACACTAGGTGGATGAGAACGTGGAGAGCTGAGATCAGAGCAGAGCCATGGCCACGGCCTGCAGCACACCCAGATGGGCCAGACCGGAGCTGACAGGCCGAGCACGGACCAGGCCAGCCTGTACTCCGGGCTGTGCTCTCAGTTTCTTCAGAGGCTTCTGCGCAGCCCACCTCCTCCAGGACCCCTGGCTCTGCCAGCCCAGCTCCAACTTCTAGTCCTGTGTAAACCGCTTCACTCGGGCCCCCATCCTGACTCTGGGGTGTCCCAGGGTTTGCTTCCAGCTCTGAATCTCAGTGAGGGAGGCCCCCTCTTCTTCAATGCTCCCACCACGTTCACCAAACGCCCGCAGCAGGACGCCTCAGCTCCCGGCCCCAGACAGGGTTGTGCAGTTGCCACACAAGGGGACTTGGAAATCTGCGTTTCTAGGTACAGGTTCCCCATGTTAAACTGTGTGCAGGTACAACAAGTGCATCCGTCGGCTGGACTCGGCCTGCGGGCACCAGTGTGTCACTCGGCGACATTCGTGTTCACACACCACTCGCATTCCTCCGGGGTCTGTGAGACTGGACCGTACGCCTCTTACTTTGTTCCCCACCGTGCTGGCCATGCTGTGTGCTCCCTAAGCACCTGTACACAGTAGGCACTCAGCAAATGGTCACTGGGCTCGCGTGCTCTTTGTGCGAGGATGGGGGGCGCATGCCGAGCTCTGCCAGGAAAGTGGTTCTGCCTCTGTTGCTGCTGTTGGAAATGAGCCTGCCTGGGAGGGCTGCTTCGGTAGCGGGGGCGTTTCGGTGGCCCTCGGCCCCATGTTGGTGGGTTGCAGAATTGCTCAGCTTTCAGCAAAGTGAATGAAGCAGCAGGAGGTCGCTTTCTGAACCTCTGAGAAGCTGCACAGAAACAGCGCTAAAGGATCTATTCACGTCCACACTCACAAACAAATCAAAATGCATTTGGACAATTCAAAACCCCAAATGAGTTAAAAATAGTTCTGGGGACGACGTGTCGAGCGTGGAAAGTCCATTAGCGGCTGAGCCACATTGATGGCCTCCAGCGGGCTCAGCTGCCGGCAGCCAGTGTAGGAGGTGGGGGATCCGTGATGCCGCGATGCCTTTCCTACTCCTCGCGCTTGGCCTTGGGACCGGCTGCAGCCGCCCACTCCTGGGGCCAGAGCGGTGGGGGCATTCTGCTTTGCTTGCTGGCCTCGGGTGGGGTGAGGGACTGTCCTGGAGTAAAGAGAAAATAATGAATGAAAACTAAACTCTGGGATGAGGAGGAGCGTGTCTGGGCAGTAGGAGCCGACGGGGGGCCCGTGGCCATGCTTCCCGGCTCAGCTGCGGTGGAAGGCTTGGTGAGACTTCTGCCCAGACGCGGACCAACACTTCTGCAAAACTCAACCAAAACTGAGCTATGAGAAAAATGAAATTAAAGTGCAAGCCCCCAATTTTTTTTTATTAGATTGAACATCATACTCTGTTACTCTGTCAAATTGCTATGGAGGTTTCAAACACTCCCAATTTCAGTATTTCATCACAGTCACACTCCGGTGGGCGCAAACCGAAGGCTTCCACTGCATCTGGGCTGCCCCTCCGTGTCCTCGCCTGGCTGTTCCCTCTGCCAGGAAGTGTCCTTCCTCGTCCTGTCTCTCCCCACGGCCAGTGGGAGCCCAGGAGCGTCCTCTCGGCCTGGAACTGTGCCCTGCGTGTCCATGTCGGCCTCCCCCCACCCTCCCCAAGGCTGCTCAGGCGTTCCTCGCCCCTCCCACCGGGACCCGCCTGCTCCTGCTGCTGCTGTCTTCCTGCTCCTGTCACACCCTCCCGCCCTCCCCTGCGCAGCTTCCAGAGGGATCAACTTCTTAAAACACACATCTTACTGTGTCACCTGTTGGTTCAGGTCCTTCAGCAGCTTGTAGGCAGCTACACGGTGCACCCCAAGTTCCCAGATTTGGGCCGAGGCCCCCACAGACCCCACTGCCTCCCCCTGGCCCCGCCCCAGCAGCCCTCACATGCCCCTGCAGCCCCCAACCTCTTGCTGACATAGGTGGGTTCCTGCTGTTCCTCTGGCCTGACCTGCCTTCTCCTGCTCCGTGTCTGCATGATTTCAGACCCAGCCAAGGGCCCCGCCTCTGGGCGGCCTTCCCTCCTTGCCCACCCCCAGATCCTGGTGATCCCTAGAACTTTCCTCACACCTTCTCACACTTGTCACACTGCAGTTTCTTTCTTCCTTCAGAGCCTGTACCCAGTGCTGGATGGTGTTCTTCATGAAGAAAGATCTCCAGAATGTGGCACCTGCCTCCCCAGCCCCAGGAGCTGCTTCGTAGCTGTGTGTGAGCGACTGGAAGGCAGCCCCGGGCCGAGGTTGGGGACATCCACCACACAGTAGCATCGTGAGCCTCAAGAGACATTGGAAGCTCTGCGGAGGGCGGGGGGCAGGAGATGTCACCTCCAGTGGAGGGACCGGGCCCACAGGCACAGACACTGGGGGCAAAGCTGGGGGAACCCGAGTGTGACACTCCGAGCCACAGCCCCCGGCCCCTCTGACGTGGGGAGCCCGGCCCCACGGGGACCTGCTTCTCCTCCCCGGCCTGGCGTCCCCCTCCCTCTCGTGATTCCCAGCATCGCCTCCCACACAGATGACCCGCTGCCCGACTTTGTCTCAGATCTGTTTCTGGAGATCCAGAACTCGGACGGAGAACCCCAGGTCGCTGCCCTCCTGTGACAATCTAGTGCCAGAGGTGGGACAAGGGAAACCTCGCAAGTCACGACAAGACTCAGAAACGCGTCGGGTAGGACGGAGTGCACGCTGGGCTGCCTGGGAAGGCCTGTGAACTAAGTGACGTTTACAGAGTCACAATCCCATGCAACAGAGCGTCGCAGAGGCGGGATGTGGGGCTCAGAGGGGGCTGGTCCCGCTCGGGGTCAGGAAAGTTCTCACAGAAGCAGAGACCGAGCTGAGTAAAATGGTGTGAGTGTGGACAGCTGAGCAAAGCAGAGACACCTGCCACGTGGGCAGCCGCGAAGCCCGGCACCGATGGAGCATGTGTGCGTGCTGGGTCCTGGGCGGGGTGTGTCATGTGTGTCACCTAAATGCCCACAGCAGTTTTCTGGGCCATCCCCAGTTTACAGAAGAGGGAACTGAGGCTCCATGCCTGGGTGAGGTGGAGCCAGGGTGAGAGCCAGGGACAGAGAGCCATGGGGACAGGTCACGGTCATTGCTTTCAGCAGTTCCGTTTAGATTTCCTGTCCATGAGAGCTCCTTTGGGCCTACCTGCACCAGGACCCGTGTCGGGCCATTTGTGCCTGGCATTGTGTCCCAGGCTGGCTCTTTCTAGATTAAACATTAATGTTGATATTTGTCTCATACGAATGTGCTTGTGTTGGGCAAGATGTGAATAATTTATGTGGCTGTGAAGCTGTCATCCCAGGTGTAGGGGACAGACAGCTGCTCATCACCTGGTCCTGTGAGGCTGTGCCGCCGTGGCCAGGCAGCCCCAGTGCGTTCTGAACCAAGAAGCGACCGCCTCTGCCTCCCTGCCCCCTCCGTCAAGGGACAGAGACGAACAAGAAGCAGGGGGACAGGCAGAGAGCAGGATGAGTTAGTCCCAGGGCCTCGAGCCACGCCAGGCAGAGCCAGCACCTCGGCCCTGCGGTGAGCTGCCCACAGCCGTCTCTCCAAGGCTGGGCTTCCTCTCCAGCTCCCACTCCTGCCCAGACCTGCAGGAGGCTCCTGATTCCAGCCTGCACGGACGGCTCTCTGCCTCTCTGTGTCACTGTCTCTGTCGCGCTCTCTCTGTCTGTCTGTCTCTCTCTCTCTGTGACCCTCGACCACATCCCATTCTGTACCCCTCCCACCCCTCCCACCTCACCTACCGTTCCTCCCCTCATAGGTGGTCAGATTCGTTGTCCCTGGCTCGAGTCTAATGGAGCCCCTTCCCACAGACGTGTCCCCGACTCCTGCTCAGTGTGGGTTTCCCCCAAAGCATGGCCAGACTCAAGGCCTTGGAGGTGGGGCCGGGAAGCAGGAACGAGGGAGCAGGCCAGTGAGACAGGGCAGAGAATCCAGCAGAGAGTGGTTCTGGGGCTGGTTGCCACTGTGGGCAATGGGGGCTGCGTCCCGCCAAGGCTCCCCTGAAAACCCACTGCTGCATGCCCGAGATGTGACGCCTCTGTGCGGGCCGGGCCTGGGCGTGTGACCCTGGGCTGGGGACTCGGCTGCCCTCCAGGAGTCACTGGGAGCAGCTGAGGATGCCACAGACGCACAGAGGCCGGGGGAGGAAAGGCTAGAGCGCAGCAGGTGCTTGAGGTGGGGCACCGGCCGCGGGCAGGGGAGCTGCTCCCCACGGATACCACTGAGATCTGAGCTGGGCCCAGGAAGGGACACAAAAACACCTGGTACAACTCCTCGTCGCCTGCAAAATGACACTCAGTACCTTAGCGTGGCGTTCAAGGCCCCCATGACTTGGCTCCGGTTGACCAGTTGACCCTTAGCTCCCCCTGCTCCCCCCACTGCTGCCTCGGGGACTGACAGCCCCTGAGCTGCCCATCTCACAGCCCGGGTGCCACCGTTTCCACACCCTGCGGGGTCCCAGTCCCCTGTCTCTCTCCCTGTGCACCCATCTGATTCCTGTGTGTCTTTCAAGCTCCCTACTTTCTCTACTGAGGAAACTGTGGGAGTCTCTCAACCCAGTGTGAGCTCCTGGCTCTGCCCTCAGTGTCTAAACTGCCAATTTGTCGTCTCTCAAATCTGCCTTCTCCTTCTCTCTTTCACTTGCTCTCCTTCAGTTGAAGTCCTTCCGTGTTACCAACCTTCAGTTTTCCAGGTGCGATGCCAGGGACCAGGGACACAGAGACACAGTGCAGAGCTGGCAGTCCCTGGGGCTCCGGGCACAGGCCGAGCGGGGCTTCTCGAGGGTGAGGACTGTCCTGTCACCCGTGCATGCCGGAGCCCGGCAGGCGCTGGCCCACTGGAGGTGTTGTGGTTCGTGCTGAGAGTGTAGCTTCTCCCTTTTCCCATTTAGTCACGTTCCTCCAATGAAGCGGCTCCTGCTTTGCCAAACCTGCCCAGTCCCGCAGCCTGGGGCCTTGCTGGAGCTTCCAGGTCCTGCCGTGAAAACCCTGCACTGCTCTGGCATCCCGGGCGCTCGGGCGGTTGCTGTTGGCCCTCGAGTAGAGGCTGCAGTGGAGGGGGACATGTGACCCTCCAGAGGGAGAGACCCACTCTCTCAGGGCAGGCAGCTCCACCAACCTCCCCTGTGGGACGACCAAAGCCTTCTCCCCCTGGCTGCAGAGAACCCTCCCACGCGGGCTCCAGTGGTGTCCAGCAGCCGGGAAGGCCCCTCGGGAGGCCGAGCCTCACGCCAACATGGACATCGTCGTCCCCTGGCCAGATGTCCATAGACAGGGGCCGGGCTTATAGACCACAGGGAGTGTGTCCTGAGCCGGAGGCGACCCGCAGCTGTGCCCTTCTGCCAGTGCACAGTGCGGCTGAGATGAGCTTTGGAAAGTCCACTCGGCTCAAGGCTGGGCTGACTGGGTGGCAGACTGATTTTTAAAAGTTTTTAAATTGTGAAATACATTCCATCTTAAAGTGTATATACGTATTTACAGTTTAAAATAATGAAACGAGGAGGCACGCACCCACCATCTCATTTAAGAAACAGAACGTCGCCCTGTGTGGCCCTCCCCGCCCCCCGAGGGAGCGCTGTCCTGGAGTTTCTGTTTGCCATTCCTTACTCCTCTTCATGACTTTATGGCATCACGTGCGTTCCTAAGTAGAATTTTAGCTGTGCCCATTTTTGAAATTTAAATGTTTCTACTGTATAAATGTGTTTCGTAGTATGCTGGTTTTGTTCCATATTTTTTAGAATTCACCCACATGATGAATGACTGTAGTTCATATATTTCCACATTATATCGTATTCCGCAACATGCATTGATGCGTGCATTTCTCCAGTTTGCTGTTAATGGAGATTTGGGTTGTTCTCAGGTTTTTGTTTTTATAAGTCATGCTGCCATAAATCTTTCACAGCAGCTTCTGGGATACATATGCAAGTGCAAAGCAGTGGTTCTCGACACCTGTGCCCCTTTTATAACAAATAGTTTGTGATGTTCTTCTTACTGTCTTGTAATGAATTTCTTAGATGCTATACTGTAACATATTTACCCATAGAATTTCAAGCACTCAGTCTAATGCTCTAACTGTAATATAAAAGAGAAATAAAACAAAGCAATTTACAATAAAAGATGATTGTACCAATATGTAAATTTGGGGGAGCAATTACACCAGAAGCCAGAACAGTGATGTCAAATTCTTTAGACCTGTATGTAGGATCTCCATAATTTTTCCAGCTACAAATGCAAACAGACATAGGTGTTTGGAATTGTTGACCCAAATGCCATGTGCAGGGTTCCCAACAGAGACAAGATCCTGGGAAACGTGCACCGATTCCTGGCAAAGTTCCCAACAACAATAACAGAGAGCGCAGCCTTTTACTTAGAAGGAAGTTGCATTCCTAGAAAATTCAGTATATTAAAAGTCATGAAAACAACTAATTTTCTATACGGAACACAAAGTTAGAGTCAGATTTCAGGATCAGACAAGTATGAACAGATGCTCCCCTGCGTAAATTACACGATCATGTGGAACAGGCTGATTCCCCTCTGTGTGGGACTGCCCCAGAAACTGGAGGACACTTCGCACTCCTGGCCCCACCTACTAAATGCCAGTAGTGCCTCTCACTCTTTGTGACATCCACAGTTTTCCAAAACTGCCCCCAGGTGTGCTAATGGCCACTTTGGGAACCACTCTTCTAGGGTATTCATTTAGGACTGGAAGTGTCGGGTTACAGGGGACACACATATTTTGCTTATCAGGTAATTACAAATGGTTTTCCAGGATGATTGAATCAACACACTGCCACCATCAGTGCATGAGAATTTCTGTTGTTCTGCTTCCTTGTCTGCACTTGGAATTGTCAGACCTCCACACTTGTGCCTGTCTGGTAGGAGCGAAATTGTCTTTCGTTGTATTTCTGAGCTTCCCACATGGTTAAGCATTTTTTATATGTTTATGGGCTATTTATGTTTTTTCTTCTATGAAATTGTACTGTTCATGTCATTTCTTTTTTATTTGTAAAGGTTCTTTATTTCTCTTTTTCTTTTTAAAGATTGACACCTGAGCTAACATCCGTTGCCATTCTTCTTTTTTCTTTTTTTTTTTCTTCTTCTCCCCAAATCCCCCATGTACATAGTTGTATATTCTAGTTGTAGGTCCTTCTGGTTGTGCCATGTGGGATGCCGCCTCAACATGGCTTGATGAGTTGTACCACGTCCTTGCCCAGGATCCAAACAGGCGAAACCCCGGGCTGCCCAAGCAGAGCGTGTGAACTTAACTACTTGGCCATGGGGCTGGCCCTGGGTTCTTTATTTCTATTGGATAGTAATCCTTTGTCAACTTTTGGTATACAAATTTATTCTCCCAGTTGGTGATTTTGTGTTTTCAGTGGTTTTATGGTGTCTTTTGATGAGATGTTTGTAATTTTAACTTCATACACAAATATATATGAAATGATCTAGTCTTATAACTTTCTCTTGGGAAAGGATCATCCAGTGGGCTCAAGAAGCTCCCTGTTTGTCCGTATTTTTCTGCCTTAGGAGCATATCACCCTCTCCCCATCCACCTCCCCCGCACATGTGCTCTCGGCACTTTTCCCTCCTGAAGGGAGATTTCCGTGACATCCTTAAAATAGCTGTTGGTGTGGTGAGTCCTGCTCCCTCTACTGTCCTGAGTGTTGACTTAACAGACGACCCTTGGTGAATATGGGATAGAAGCGCTTAAAAACAGAGCTGCCTGTGGCCCCAGATACCCTGTGTGGAAGCAGGGGTCTTCCTAAGGATTCCAGAGTCAACTGAACCCTCAGAACCATCCAGCCAGTCTTACAGAGGTTCTGAGAGAGGCCATAGGGCTGAAATGCCACTGTCTCTAGATGTGTGAGTGGAAAAGACAGCAAATTGAGCGAGACCTTGGCATCTTGGCCTCACCTCTTAGGCCCAGCCTTGCCAGCTCGGCAATGCAGTTACCCTTGAGGAAGCTAGGTGGATGCATGAGTTGGTGTGAGCAGGGAATCTCCGAAAGCAAAAGGCCAGCAAAGTTGTGTGAAGGCAGATCCCATCCTTCCTCCCTCTAAAGCTGTATCTCTCGGTGGGAAAAAACATGAAGAAAGTTGGCCAATTATAATGATACAGATCTACAGGGAGCTGACTGCTTCCCGTGTGAGCAGTCAGTTCTGGTCTCTTCCAGGGATCCTCGAACAGGTCACAGGGCGACTTTTCCCGAGCTTACCGGGCCACCCCAGAGCCCAGCTCCACACTTGTGCCAAGGGCTGGAGCCGACCGGCTCTGGCTGCAGCAGACTTCAGCATCAGACCTCTCTGACACCCCCCTTGGTGGGGGGTCCCACCAAGCCTTTAGTTCAGAGATAATTAGATGGATTTGTGCTTGATGCTTTTTCCAATCAATGCAACAACTTGAGAGAAGTAATTTATGAAAATTGAGTATGGTGACAAAATGCTGCATTAAAATCCTATTTATGTTTATGGATTAAAAGTTAGTGTTGGGGGTAGGTTTACAGCTTGCTTGGGAAGCCCACAAGACAGCAGAGAGTTCCCCTCTTTGCTCTTTCCTTAGGGACTGACACTGTCCATGCGGGTGCCAGGAGGGCTGGGAAACTGAAGGCTCTTCCTGGGGAGGGGGTTATATCTCTTCTTTCCAGTATGTTCCAATGCGTTGCCTCTTCTCTTTTATTCTAGCGACAGAACATAGACTCTTTGGTCTCCTAAACCCCTCCCTCTCCCTGCCTCATAAGGAGATTGGAGAATGTGCCTTGATGTCTGAGCCAAACTCCAAGTGAGCCAGTTCTCCAAAGCAGGGCCATTTTCCAGTGGACCCCACCCAAACAGCCAGTGGTTTCCTTCCGGGCAGGAAGGAATCTTGTGTGGGAGCGGAGCACCTGGCCCCAGCCTCTGATGCTGGGAGGGTGGGCCCCGCAGACGGATCTCTTTCCTGCTCTCTGAAAGGCTTTAAAACACAAGCTGACGGCAACCACCACCTCCCTCATTCCCCCAAACTCCCCCCAAACCCACAGAAAACCTCGCGACCCTTTGGAGGCTGCCGGAGAAAAGGGGGAGGCGGAAATGCTTGTTTCACTGCAGTTTGTTCCTGTAGGGCCGAGGAGTGTGGAAGAAGCAGCCGATGGTCTTTGCAGTTGGTGTGAGAGGCGGCGTCCGGCAGAGGAGCTGCTCCCTGGTAGGATGTGGTGCAAATACTCCTGACAATTCCAATCAGGGTGTGTCCTCGTTAGCATTCGCCATGGCTGGATGATAAATTATAGGAATAATTTTGGTTCTTTGTCAGGACTTGGATGAGATCTTCCTGCGACACATCTGTAGCGGCACATACTTAATTACTAACTAAAGAACAGACATGAGGCGTGACGCGCGGGCACATCCTTATGCTACAGAACTGACACAAGCATTCTGTGTGGGTACGTTAGAGAAACAAATGGGAGAGCAAGCTTCTCAGCCAGGCCCTCCTGGGACACTGGGATGAGTGGAGGACCTGGCCCTGTTCCTTTAACCTGGAAACGAGGAGGAAGTTTGATCAGGGCGGGGTTGACCTAGGGGCGGGGGCTGGCTCACCGCAGCAGTGGCATCTCTGACCAGGCTCCCTTCAGACCAACCTGGCGTTTCTGAATTCAGACAGGCATACCGAGGACCATGACAAGTCTGAACCCTTAAAGTGTTCTAAGCATTCTGTGAGTGCTTCATAAATGTCACTGGTGTGACCAGCTTCGTCAGCTTCACGGACAAATAAAGACAGTCCGCGGAAGGAAAATTTACGCAAAACTCTACACGTTCTGTTAGGGGCAAGTCTTCTTTGGCGCAAGAGGAAGAGTCTGATTTTTATTATTTCTGATAACTTATCATTATTTGGTAATTTATCATTTGAAAAGCCGTGACAGATGCTATTCTGGCCCTTATAAAATTAGTCACCGCTGAACAGCCCTCCTTCCTTTGACACTGTCTCCATCCTTCCGACGTGACCATGTTCTTCTCCAGTCTCCTGCTCCTTGTGGGCTGCTGTAAACCTCTGACTACAAAATGCAAACGGTTCAAAGTAAAACCGCAGATCGTGAGAATGGAGCAAAATTTCATGCAGTTAATTAAAGTGATGATGGAGAAATATTCAAATGCCACGCAAAGCCGTTGATGAGTGAGAATCCGGCCGAGGTTCACTCAGTGACAGTGGAAGAGAATTCTAACAGGATGATAACAGAAAAGGCATTTAAAAAAGGAATAATTTGAAAATCAAAGTATGAAGAGAGGCCCCTGGAAAAACTGAATGAAGCTTTTTCCGACAGTTATCTTTTTATAACAGTGCTTAGAAAATAAAACTTGAAACAGAGGACGATACATTTTACTGTCATACTTATTACCAGCTGTGTGGCCCCTGAAGCGCAGCCGCTGGTTGAGGCATGGGGTCTGGAGAAGCTCTCACTGTCAGCCACGAGCTGTACTGAAATCAGCCGCATTCACGCTCCCCTCCTCCACAGAATGCCACGTCAAGAGCCCTAGTGCCCTTCCTAAACACTAAGCCAGGGGCGGCGGGGGTTGGGCAGGGGGAACCATGCGGACCTGCTGGCCAGGCTCGAACCTTTCCAACCTTGGAGAACGGAATGAGCAGATGTAACATGCTGCTTGTTTAGGCCAGTGAAAAATGATTGGCAATGACACGTGCCACTTCAGGGAAGAAACTTCGTGACCCCCATGCAAGATGCACCGTTGCTTTTCCCGCCTTCTGAGGACCGTGGTGGGGCTGCGTCAAGATAAGACCCAACAAAGACATCTTTCTCCAGGGTGATGTGCTCTGACCATCTGTTCTGATACATTCTGGCTGCATCTATCTGTCAAATCCGCTGGCTCTGTTGCGGTCCTCCACTACTGGAAAGTTTCATCGATAGCATGCAAGCGACAAGGCCTCCTCGGTGTCCGATGGGGCCAGGCCCTATCCGCCCGGTGCAGAAGCCGCCTTCCCCTCCACCGAGGGGCCTGCCCCCGGCAGGCTGCCCGCAGTGAGTGCTAGTTACCGTTGAACGGACGGTGGTTGAGAGTGCGCAGTTGTGCGCTCACCACAGCCACCTTGAAAAGACGTGTGTGCCTGTGACCGTGCGCTTATCTCCTTGCAGGTTCTAGGCACTGATTATGTAGCATCTCCGTGTCACCATGCAGCCTGCAGCCTGTGGCACCTGTGGGTGCGGGGGTGGGGGGAGTGGTCACGCAGTTTTGAGCTGCATCAGGCAGAGGCAGAGGCTTGGGTGCCCCAGCCGGGCAGCTGTGCGTGTTTCTTGTAGCTCCCTCCTCACACCTGTTTCCTAGGAAAGAGACAGGACCAGCCTATACTCACAACCCCACTCCAGAGCATCATGACTCTGTAAACCCTGACAAGGCGTGGCGTTCCTGAGGCCATCGGTGTTGGTACCCTTGCACGAGCTCTGGCTGTGTTTGTGTGTGTGTGTGCTGGGGATTGGAAGGAGAACAGCAGGGGGAGCCCACCCATACAGCTCCCTCTCGGGAACGCTTGAAAACGGCTCTGCTGTGGGTCAGTATGGATTGACGTGGAAACCTTTCTAAGGGATAGTCATCGGAAACTCAAAGTGCAGAACGGAATGCGGAGTGTATGTTCATTTCCTGAAAAAAACCTGATTGAAGCAAAATTTGATTAAAGCATCTGCCCCAGGAGCAGTAGGTCCTGTGGAGTCTCGGGAGGAAGCTGGCATCTCTCCCACTCACCTCTGCGTCCGTGCTCTGGTTCTGGCTGCATTATCGCACTCTCACATCCCTCACTTCCTATGGCTTCTCCCCCCAACCCTTCACCACCCCCCCCCGAATGGGACTCAGGCATTTTCCTTGGTGCCCACACCACACCCGCCAGTGCAAGGCAGAGGCCAGCTTGGCCTCCAGAGGGGTAGAAGCTGCCTGCGTGCTGCAGAGGCAGCGAGGATGCGGTGCGGGCGGGCTGCCTTGGGAGCGAGGCCCAGCGTGGGGCAGGTTCCTCAAGGGACCTTGTTCTGGAGAGCCAGCAGGCAGATGGAAGCTCTGCGTGAGCACCACAAGGAACAGCCCCCCGTTTGGAGACTGTCTCCTGGGGCCAGGGGAGACGGGCTGCTGGGGCGCCAGAGCTGGGCCTGCCTGGTCCTCAGAGGCCAGCTCGCCAGCTTGCTCCTTGTTGGTACCACTGAGGAGTCACTGAGAGCTCCTGAGCAGACCGTCCGTGTCCACGTGGCCAGGCTTGAGCTCTGCTGAGGCCAGGCCTCTGGAAGAGCATGCAGGAAAGGAAGGCATTTCCATTGACCAGGGAGGAAAGAGGCCCGGAACAGCCAGGAGGGCGCAGTGGGTGTGCGGGCTGAGAGCTGCTGCAAGCTCGGGTGAGGGGGTGAGGGCAGAGGAGGGCACAGACCAGAGGACCCTCGAGCCCCTGGAGCAAGAGAATACTGCATGGGTGGGAGGAGAGCAGGAGGAGGTTCAAGGCTGGCTGCTGCCGGGAGAGGCTGAGGTCAGGTCCTTGGCGGCCTCGTTGCACTGGGTGCAGGCAGAGCTCACACAGAAAAAGTCCCAGCCTCTAGACCAGACAAACCCATAGGTCAGGCAGGGGAAGTTCCGACGTGAGAGGGGCTGAGGGAGCTGACGCACGGGGAGGATGGAGCTCGGCGCTCCATGTGCTGCAGGTGCTCAACGTTTGTCTCTATTATCGTCATTGTTATTTTATCAGCAGCTCTCCAGAAGACAGAGAAAAAGTGCTCTGCACACATGAGTCCTTAAATGTCCGGGGAGTTCATGGAAACCGTGACACACGAGCCCTGAAGGGTGTGGCGGAGGGATCGCAGTGTGCTCAACACGCAATTTCCTGGCTTCCCTCTAATTCTTTCTGACTGATCTCAAGGACGAGGATGTGTGCGAGTGCCTCGAGTCAAACAGGGGAGGTGTGAATGCTGCCATCCTCTGCGTGTGGACGGCAAGCTTATCTGTTGATTTCATAAAGTTCAAGGAACTCTAGTAGCTCCTGTGCCACGGGAGAGGAAGGAGCATGTGGCATCGCAGAGCTCCGTGAGGCACAGGCTGCGCACAGGGGCTGTCTGAGCAACAGAGTCAGCACCACTAGTGATGTGGATCAAGGCTGCCCCAGGGAGAGAGGCCCAGGGGGTCCTGGCCCACATGCCGATCTGTCTGACCCGATTCATGTCTAAAGTTATACGACCACATGGTAACCAGACCCCACCTGCACTGAGACCATTTTAATGACTTTTTACATGATCTTCTGTTTGTCTAGTAAAAATAACTCGTGTACCCATGCTTTATAAATTTAGCCCTACCCCCAACACATTGCAGCTCTGACTCCCCATGCGTCCTGTCCCCATGCCTGCAGCCCTTTACTGCCCATGGGTCCTGTCCCCACGCCTGCAGCTCTTTACTGCCCATGCGTCCTGTCCCCATGCCTGCAGCCCTTTACTGCCCATGGGTCCTGTCCCCATGCCTGCAGCCCTTTACTCCCCATGCGTCCTGTCCCCATGCCTGCAGCCCTTTACTGCCCATGGGTCCTGTCCCCACGCCTGCAGCCCTTTACTCCCCATGCGTCCTGTCCCCATGCCTGCAGCCCTTTACTGCCCATGGGTCCTGTCCCCACGCCTGCAGCTCTTCTTGCCCGTGGGTCCTGTCCCCACGCCTGCAGCTCTTCCTGCCCATGGGTCCTGTCCTCATGGTATTCCCTGAATAAAGGAGCACTACTGCCAGACCTTGAGAGCCCAAGAAATCTTTCTTTCGACTCCTTGGCTCGCCGAACCCACATCAACTAGGAGCTTACCCACCTAGCTGTGTGATCCTGGATGTGTTGTCTTACCTTTCCGAGCCTCAGTTTCCTCTTGTGTACAGTGGGGCCTTCTATGGACTACAGGAGATCTTGTGCATTTGTGAAGTGGTCAGCACACTATCTGTCATTTGGTTGTATACTTATAACCTGTGTGAGTAGACCCTTTGCCTCTGTAAGGTCATATATTTAAGGTCATGTATGTGATCTTATGTTGATATAAACTGAAGTTTAGCAGCAAATGAGGCTTCATCTTCAGGCGTGCCGAGGGCTTTGTGAGCCCGCTCGATGTGCCAGTGCTTGAAGGAAGCGCCAGCCTTCCGCAGCGTCTGGCTCCTCCACAAGCGCTCCTGACCTGCTTGTCCTGAGGTTCTGTGTGCTTGTCAAACCTGTTCTTCTGCTTCACTAGCAACCTGAATATAAATGAACGGGTCTGGGGAAACTTCATGGCAAGAGTCAACAGAGTTTTAATGTTTAAGTCTGCCCTTGATGTGAGGGGTCACTGCCGCAGCCCCGGGGGGCCGGCGGGCCGAGGAGCACCCGGGGGAGGGCCCCTCCCTTCCCTCTTGCCCTGAGCAGTGTAGGGAGCTCAATATGCCTAAGTGCTGGCCGCTCTGAGTGGTCATTTCACACACCAGTTTTGCCGCAGAGGAAGATTGGATGAACACGCGCTTTTCTGAACAAATTGGGTGACAAGCAGGTCGAGCCGTGTTCAACAGCCTCCCAGGTGAGGAGGCGCCGCGTCCGCCAAGGCAGTTAGGGTTAGATGTATTATCCTGGCGGAACGGGCCGGTGCAGACAGGAGCCTCATTTCCTGATCTTACAGGTCAGAGAACTGAGACTCAGGGAGGGGCGGGAGATTTCTCAAGGTCACAGCCCATCCACCCAGAAACGTTGTGTGAGCAGCTCAGGCGGTAATTGGCTCTGTGGTTTAATTTTTGCAATTTTCTATGAAAAGTTGCTTTATTGCCAATGGAAAATTTTCTCCTGGGCTCTTGGATGTGGAGAAGGTCAAACGGCTACAATTTAAAGAAAACCTTAAGCTAGGAGTTCAACAACGACTCGAGGGGAAAAGTGGGCCAGGCGGGGCTGTGGGCAAGTGCGGGAGGCACAGCCTCGTCCAAGAGAGCTGCCCCTACTTAATGCCAGTGGGTCTTGTCACGAGGGATTTCAGACAGAGTTATCTGTATTTATAATAGTTCCATTTTTCACCGTTGCTCTGATTTCTCTACAGAAACTGGAAATCCAGAATTTTATGTGAAGCCCTCAGTTTTTCAGTGTTGGCAGCTCAGTGGGCCCAACAATCCGCATCAGCAGAAGCCTGCCAGTCCACCACATGTAGCTCGAACGCGGCAGGCTGGCACGCGATGTGCCGCTTGGGCGAGTTTAAGGAGCTCAGTGGTTATTGCTGAGGTGCCATGCTGTCTCTTCGGTGTACACAGCTTCCCCCAGCAAGGAGAAGATGAATGATCCCCTGTTCCCTCTAGATATTGCCTTATGTCACCAAAGATGACACTTTCCCCGTTGATTCTGAAAGCAGAACTTTCAATCATTGTGAAGAGCTCAGAGTCTCAGAGTGAGACTTGAGGAACGTGTTTCACTGTCTACAATGGCAAAATATTGTGGAAAAGCTTTGCCTTCAGCACTCCTGTCTGCAGCTGCCTTCCTGCGACAGCGCGGCTGTGCTCTCTGGCCTTTGCTGCCGCCCTGGTGGGCCAGGAGGGCTGCGGTGCACCAGGAGGAGGGCGGAGGCTCAGGCAGAGCACAGGCCCTCCCTTCGCTCTTGGCTGGAGCTGTATTCTTCAGAATAGTTCCCCAGAGCCTGACTTTGTCCGGAATCCAAACACTGGACTTCCCTTTCTTATTGTGTACACTCAGAGGGATTAGGAGCTGGTCTCAGCAGCCAACATGTGCCAGTGGGGAAGGGCAATTAGCAGAGAACACGCCCTCTGCAAGTTGAGGTGTAATCTACACTGCAGGTCAAGCGTACCCGCCACATGCACATCAGAATGGAACATGTGCCTCCTCCCAGAATGGGTCTCCACGCTCCTGCCCGTCATTCCCTCCACCATCTTGCACGCACCGGAACTTTGCATAAATGGAAGCACACAGCGCACACTCTTTGTGCCTGGCTTCTTTCGCTCAGCCATTTGTAAGATTCGGGTTGTGTGACTAGGTAGTTTCTCCCTTGTAATTGTGGAGGCAATTCAACTGTGTGAATACATCACAGTTTATTTATCTGTTGGTGGACATCAAGGTTTTCCCAAATTTGGTGTTATTGTGAATAAAGCTGCTCTGAACACTCTTGGGAAAAGGCTTTTTGTGAATACATATTTTCACTTATTTTGGATAAATACAGGGGGCAGATTTGCTGGGTCACCGGGTAGATGTATGTTTAACATTTCAGAAACCGCTCAACAGCTATAAGTGGTTGTACTCTCTTATACCCTTGACAGCTGTATGTGAGGGTCTGAGTGCCCCACGTACTCTCCAACAGATATTTCATCTTGGTCATGCTAGTGAACTTGCAGTGCTGTATCATTGTGGTTTTTAGAAGATGCATTTTTTTAAAGTTTTGTTTGCACATTGTTTTTAAGTAGGCTTTTTTTTTGTGTGAGGAAGATTGGCCTTGAGCTCACATTTGTTGCCAATCTTCCTCTTTTTTTCCTCTCCGAGGCCCCAGTACATAGTTGTATATCCTAGTTGTAGGTCATTCTAGTTCTTCTATGTGGGACGCTGCCACAGCATGGCTTGATGAGTGGTGTGTAGTTCCATGCCCAGAATTTGAACCCACAAACCCTGGGCTCCTGAAGCAGAGTGTGTGAACTTAATCACTCAGCCACGGGACCGGCCCCTAAAATAGATTTTAATTTTTAGAGCAGTTTTGAGTTCATAGAAAAATTGAACAGAAGGTGCAGAGATTTCCCGTATACCCTCCGCCCCCACATACACATAGCCTCCCCCAGTATCAGTATCTTGAACCAGAGATGTACCTTTGTTACAATCGATGAACCTACATTACCATCATTATCACCCAAAGTCCATAGTTTACATTAGGGTTCACTCTTGGTGTTGTATATTCTATGTTTGAACAAATGCGTAATGACATACACCCACCATTGCAGCATCATATAGAGTAGACTCACTGCCCTGAAAATCCTCTGTGCTCTGCCCATCCGCATCTCCTTCCTCTGGAAGCCCTGGCCCCCACTGATCCTTTTACCGTCTCCATAGATTTGCCTTTTCAGCTGTCGTATAGCCGGAATCATACAGTATGTAGCCTTTCAGTTTGGTTTCTTTCATTAAGGAATAGACATTTAAGTTCCTCTTTGTCTTTCCATGGCTTGATAGCTCTTTATTTTTTAGTGCTGAATAATAACACATCATTTGAATGTGACGCAGCTTATTTATCCATTCACTCATTCATGGACATCGCGGTGGCTTCCAAGTTTTGGCAATTATGAATGACACTGTTATTAACATTCACATTCATATTTTTGTGTGGACATAAGTTTTTAACTCTTTGCGTAAATACTAAGGAGTGTGATTTCTAGGTCTTATGGTAAGAATATGTTTAATTTTGTCAGAATCCACCAAACTGTCATCAAAAGTGGCCGTACCATTCTGTGTCCCCACCAGCAGCGAATGAGTGCTCCTATCGCTCCACATCCTCGCCAGCATTTGGTGTTATTGTTTTAGATTTTAGCCATTCTAATAGGTGTGTAGTTGTATGTCACTGTTGTTTTAATTTGTAATTCCCTAGCGACATGTGATGTGGAGCATCTTTTGATGTGCTTGTTTGCCTTCCATGTGTCTTCCTTGGTGAGGTGTCAGGGTCTTTTGCCATTTAGTAATTGGGTTGTTTGTTTTCTTATTGCTAAATTTTAAGAGTACCTTGTATATTTTGGATAAGTCTCTTATCGGATATTTCTTTTGCAAAT
This sequence comes from Equus przewalskii, assembly GCF_037783145.1. Lineage (NCBI taxonomy): Eukaryota > Metazoa > Chordata > Mammalia > Perissodactyla > Equidae > Equus > Equus przewalskii. The sequence goes on along the minus strand of NC_091839.1, from coordinate 994,623 downwards.
GCCTTCTCCCAGTCTGCAGCTTGTCTTCTCATTCACTTGACAATGTCTTTTGCAGAGCAGAAGTTTTTAATTTTAATGAAGTCCAGCTTATCAATTATTTTCTTCATGGATTGTGCCTTTGGTGCTTTATCTAAAAAGTCATCACCTTACCTAAGGTCATCAAGGTTTTCTCCTTTGTTATCATCTAGTAGCTTTACAGTTTTGTATTTTAGTTTTGGGTCTATAATTCAGATTTTTTGAAGGGTGTAATTCTATTTCTGGATTCATTTTTACATGTAGATATCCAGTTGTTCCAGCACCATTTGTTGAAAAGACTACATTTTCTCTGTTCTGTCGCCTTTACTCCTTTGTCAAAGATCAATTGACTATATTTATGTCTATTTCTAGGCTCTCTATTCTGTTCCATTGATCTATTGGTCTATACTTCTGCCAATACCACACTGTTTTGATTTCCGTAGCTTGTAAGTAATTCTTAAAGTAAGTCTTGTAAGTAAATCTTGAAGTTAGGTCATGTCACTCCTTCAACTTTGTTCTTGTCTTGCAATATTGCATAGGCTTTTCTGGGTCTTTCCCTCTCCGTGTAAACTTTAGAATCAGTTTGTTGATATCTACAAAATAACTCGCTGGAATTTTGATTGGAATTGCATTGAATCCATAGATCAAGTTGGGAAGAACCCATATTTTGGCAATATTGAGTCTTCCTATCCATGAACATGGAATATCTCTCCAGTTATTTAATTCTTCTTTGATTTTTTTGGTCAGGGTTTTGTAGTTTTCCCTCATGTAGATCTTTTACATTTTTTATTAGATTTATATGTAAGTATTTTTTTGAGAGATGCTAATTTAAATGTTATTGTGTTTTTAACTTCAAATTCCACTTGTTGATTAGTGGTATATAGGAAAGCAAATGAGTCTTGTACACATTGACTTATATGCTGCAACCTTGCTATAATTGCTTATTAGTTCCAGATTTTTTGTTGTTGATTCTTTCAGATTCTCTACAGAGACAATCATGTCATTTGCAAACAGAGTTTTATTTGTTCTTTACCAACCTATATACCTCTTGTTTCCTTTTCTTGTCTTATTGCATTAGCAAGGACTTCCAGTACAATCTTGAAAAGGAGTGGTGAGAGGGGGCCTTCTTGCCTTGCCCCTAATCTTAATGAGAAAGCTTCTAATTTCTCAAAATTAAGTGTAATAGCTGTAGGGTTTTTGTAGATGTTCTTTATCAAGTTGAGAAAGTCCCTGTCTATTTCGTTTGCTGAGAGTTTCTTTTTTTTATTTATCATGAATGGGTGTTGGATTTTCTCAAATGCTTTTCCTGCATTTATTGATATGATCATGTGATTTTTCTTCTTTTAGCCTGGTGATGTGATGGGTTACATTAATTGATTTTCAAATATTGAGCTTCCTTGCATACCTGAGATAAATCCCACTTGATTGGTGACTACAATTCTTTTTATACATGATTGGAGTTGATTTGATAATATTTTCCTGGGGAGTTGCATCTAGGTTCATGGGAGAGATTGGCCTGTAGTTTTCTTTTCTTGTGATGTCTTCGTCTCATTTTGGTCTTAGGGTACAGCTAACTTCATAGAATGAGTTAGGAAATAGTCTCTCTGCTTCTGTCTTCTAGAAAAGATTCTAGAAAATTGATATATTTCTTCCTTAAATGTTTGGTAGAATTCACCAGTGAACCCATCTGGGTCTGGTGCTTTCTCTTTTGGAAAGTCATTATTTACGAATTTGATTTCTTTAGTAGATATTGAGCTATTTAAATTGTCTATTTCTTCTTATGTGAATTTTGGCAGATTGTGTCTTTCAAGGAATTGGTTAATTTCATCTAGGTTCCAATTTGTGGGCATAAGTGGTTCATGATATTCATTATTATACATTTCATGCTCATTGGTTTATAGTGATATCCCTTCTTTCATTGCCAATATTAGTAATTTGAGTCTTCCATCTTTTTTCTTAGTTAGCCTGGCTAGAGATTTATTGATTTTATTGAACTTTTCCAAGCACTAGTTTTGGGTTTTCTTGATTTTCTTTATTGATTTCCTGTTCTCAATTTCTTTGATTTCTGCTATAATTTTTAATATTTCTTTTTTTCTGCTTATTTTTTATTTAATTTGCTCTTCTTTTTCTAGTTTCCTAAGATGGAAGCTTAGATGATTGATCTTAAATGATTCTTAGTTGCTTTTTTTTTTAACATTAAAAAATTTTTTTTTATTGAGTTAATGATAGGTTACAATCTTGTGAAATTTCAGTTGTACATTAATGTTTGTCATTCATGTTGTAGGTGCACCACTTCACCCTTTGTGCCCACCCCCGACCCCACCTTCCCCCTGGTATCCACTAAACTGTTCTTAGTCCATAATTTTAAATTCCTCATATAAGTGGAGTCATACACAGATTATCCTTCTCTCGCTGGCTTATTTCACTTAACATAATTCCCTCAAGGTCCATCCATGTTATTGCAAATGGAATGATTTTGTTCTGTTTTACAGCTGAGTAGTATTCCATTGTATATACCACATCTTCTTTATCCATTCGTCTGTTGATGGACACTTAGGTTGCTTCCATGTCTTGGCTATTGTAAATAATGCTGCAATAAACATTGGGGTGCATAGGACTTTTGGGATTGCTGACTTCAAGCTCTTTGGATAAATACCCAGTAGTGGGATGGCTGGATCGTATGGTAGTTCTATTTTTAATTTTTTGAGGAATCTCCATACTGTTTTCCATAGTGGCTGCACCAGTTTGCATTCCCACCAGCAGTGTATGAGGGTTCCTTTTTCTCCGCAACCTCTCCAACATTTGTTGCTATTAGTTTTAGATATTTTTGTCATTCTAACGGGTGTAAGGTGATATCTTAGTGTAGTTTTGATTTGCATTTCCCTGATGATCAGCGATGATGAGCATCTTTTCATGTGCCTATTGGCCATCAGTATATCTTCTTTGGAGAAATGTCTGTTCATGTCTCCAGCCCATTTTTTGATTGGGTTGTTTGATGTTTTGTGGTTGAGTTGCGAGAGTTCTTTATATATTATGGATATTAAGCCTTTGTCAGATATATGACTTGCAAATATTTTTTCCCAGTTAGTGGGTTGTTTTTTTGTTTCAATCCTGTTTTCATTTGCCTTGAAGAAGCTCTTTAGTCTGATGAAGTCCCATTTGTTTATTCTTTCTATTGTTTCCCTTCTCTGAGAAGGCATGGTGTCCGAAAAGATCCTTTTAATACTGATGTCAAAGAGTGTACTGCCTACGTTTTCTTCCAGAAGCCTTATGGTTTCAGGTCTCAGCTTTAGGTCTTTGATCCATTTTGAGTTTATTTTGGTGAATGGTGAAAAAGAATGGTCAATTTTCATTCTTTTACATGTGGCTTTCCAGTTTTCCCAGCATCATTTGTTGAAAAGACTTTCTTTTCTCCATTGTATGCCCTCAGCTCCTTTGTCAAAGATAAGCTGTCCATAGATGTGTGGTTTTATTTCTGGGCTCTCAATTCTGTTCCATTGAAAATGATTCTTAGTTTTTAATATGTGTTTTCAATGCTATAAATTTTTCTCTAGCACCAATCTCATTGCATCCCACAAATTTTTATAAGCTGTGTTTTCATTTTCATTTAGTTTAAAATATTTTAAAAATTTATCTTGAGATTTCTTCTTTGATCTATTTGTTATTTAGAAGTATGTTGTTTAATTTTCAAATATTTTGGGATTTTCCAGCTATATTTCAGTTATTGATTTCTAGTTTAATTCCATTGTGGTCTGAGAGCAGACATGGCATGATTTCTATTCTTTTAACTGTGCTGAAGTGTGTTTTATGCCCATAGTATGATCTATCTTGGTGAATGTTCCACGTGAGCATGACAATAATGTGTATTCTATAGTTGTTGGATGGAGTGGTCTATAGATGTCAACTACGTCCAGTTGATTGACGATGCTGTTGAATTCAACTACGTGCTTACTGATTTTCCACCTGGGGAATCTGTCCATTTCTCATAGAAGGGTATTGAAATCTCCAAGTATAATAGTGGACTCATCTATTTCTCCTTGTAGTTCTATCAGTTTGTGCCTCACATATTTTGACACTGTATTGTTAGGCATATACACATTAAAGATTGTTAAATATTCTTGGCAAGTTGACCCCTTTATCATTATGTAAGGCCCCTTTTTATCTCTGATAACTTTCCTTGGCTGAAATATGCTGTGTCTGAAATTAATCTAGCTATTCTGCTTTCTTGTGATTAGTGTTAGCATGATATATCTTTATCTATCCATTTACTTTTTTGTTTGTTTTAATCAATTTTCTTTTATTGGTCAACATTTAAATATTTTGACATATTTTGTCAAAGAAGGGTTATATCCTTATAGCAAAGAAGCTCCTTAATCAATTTTAAGGCATCAATTGATAAAATATAATTTTGATTTTTAGCACTCATTGGATAATACAGTGTATCTGTAAATGAATGATAATATTCTTTTCTTTGTAGCCATTATAGCAAATTTTACAGAGGAAGCTTTAAAAAATATTTTTAAAAAACTACATTATTGAGGTATAATTGACATGCAAAAAAGTTGTACATGTTTAATGAATACAACTTAACGAGTTTGGATATAAGTATACGTCCATGAAATCATCACCATAATCTATGCCATAAACATATCCATTGCCTCCAAAAGTTCCCTCCAACTCCTTTTGTTTACTATTTTTTTTTGTAATAAGAACACAGCATAATATCTACTTTCAGCAAATTTTTAAGTATATGATGCAGTATTGTTAACTACAGGTACTACATCTGTATGAGTCTTAAAGTGGGTTTCTTGTCAACAACATATAGTTGAGTCCTGTTTTCTGATCCATTCTGAAAATCTCTGTCTTTTAATTGGTGTGTTTAGGCCATTGACATTTAAAGTGATTGCTGATGTAGGTGGATTAACATCTACCATGTTTGTTACTGTTTTCTATTTGTTGCCCTTGTTCTTTATTTCTCTTTTTGTCTTCCACTCTTTTTCTGCCTTTTGTAGTTTTAGTGGAGCATTTTATGATTCCATTCTCTCTCCTTTATGAGCATATCAGTTATACTTTTAAAAATCTTTATTTAGTGTTTGCCCTAGATTTTGCAATATACATTTACGACTAATCCAAGTCCACTTTCAAATAACATTATACCAATTCATAGGTAGTGCCAGTATCTCCTAATAACAAAATGTCCCCAATTTCTCCCTCCTGTTCCTTATCACTGCTGTCATTCATTTCACTTACACGTAAACATACCTAAGCACATAGAGAGAAACAGACATAGATCTGCATTCATAATTGAATGTATAGTTGCTATTATTATTTTGAATAAACTGTTATCTGTTAGATCTATTAAGAATAAGAAAAATAAAAGATTTGGGCCCAGCCCAGTGGCACAGCGGTTAAGTGAGCGTGTTCTGCTTTGGCAGCCCGAGGTTCACTGGTTCAGATCCCGGGTGTGGACATGGCACTGCTCATCAAGCCATGCTGTGGTGGGTGTCCCACATATAGTGTAGAAGAAGATGGGCTAAGATGTTAGCTGAGGGCCAGTCTTCCTCAGAAAAAAGAGGAGGATTGGCAGCAGTTAGCTCAGGGCTAATCTTCCTCAAAAAAAAAGAAAAGAAAATATTTTATTTTACCTACACTTATTCTTTTCTGACGCTTTTCCTTTCTTTACGTAGATCTGAGTTTCTGACCTACAGTAGCTCCCCCTTATCTGCAGTTTTGCTTTCCATGGTTTCAGTTACCCACAGTCAACCACAGTCAGAAAATATTAAATGGAAAACTCCAGAAGCAAACAATTCATAAGTTTGAAATTGCACGCTTTTCTGAGTAGTGTGATGAAATCTCACTCTCTCCTGCTCCATCCCATCCGGGACATGGTCCACCCCTTTGTCTTCTGTGTCCATGCTGTGTGTGCTGCCCACCTGTTGGTCACTTAGCAGCCGTCTCAGTTATCAGACCGACTGTCACAGTACCACAGTGCTTGTGTTCAAGTAACCCTTATTTTACTTGATACTGACCCTAAAGAGCGAGAGTGGTGATGCTGGCAATTCAGATACGGCAAAGAGATGCAGGAAAGTGCTTCCTCTAGGTGAAATGGTGAAAGTCCTCGACTTAATAAGGAAAGAAAAAAATGATATGCTGAGGTTGCTAAGATCTACAGTAAGTTTTATTACAGTATGTTGTTATAATCATTCTATTATTGTTGTTAATCTCTCACTGTGCCTAATGTGTATATTAAACTTTCCCATAGGTATGTTTTCCTATGAACAAACCTAGTACATATAGGGTTTGGTACTATGCGTGGTTTCAGGCATGCATCGGGGGTCTCAGAATGTGTTCCCTGTGGATAAGGGCGCTACTGCATATCACTTTTCTTTTCTCTTAAGAACTTCCCCTAACGTTTTCCATGAGGTGGGTCTACTGCCAACAAGTTCCCTCGCTTTTGTTTGTCTGAGAAAGTCTTTCCCTCTTCGCTTTTGGAGGACAATCTCACAGGGTATGGAACTCTGGTTTGGTGGGTTTTTTCTCTCAACACTTTAAATATTTCACTCTGCTCTCTTCTTACTTGTGTGGCTTCTGAGAATTCAGATGTAATCCTTATCTTCTCTCCTCCATAGGTAAGATCTTTTTTCCTCTGGTTTCTTTCGGCATTTTTTCTTTATCTTTAATTTCTACAGTTTGAATATGATGTGCCCAGGTGTAGTTGTTGTTGCTGTTCATTTGGGCATTTATCCTGTGTGGTGTTCTCTGAGCTTTCCGGACCTGTAGTTTGCTGTCTAACAGTAAATTTGGAGAAATTCTCAGTCATTATTGCCTCAAATATTTCTTCTGTTTGTTTTTCTGTTTCTTCTCCTTCTAGTCTTCCCATCACACACACATTACACCTTTTGTAGTTGTCCCGTGGTTCTTGTGTATTCTGTTCTGTTGAGTTTTTTCAGTCTTTTATTCTCCTTGCTTTTCCGTTTTGGAAGCTTCTATGGACATATCCTCACCCTCAGATTTTTTTCCTTAGCCATGACCAGGCTACTAATGAGTACATCAAAGGCGTTCTTCATTTCTGTTGCATTGTTTTTAATCTCTAGTATTTATTTTTGATTCTTTCTTAGAATTTCCATCTCTCTGCTTCCGTTGCCCACCTGTTCTTGCATGTGCCTTATTTTACCCATTAGAGCATTTAGTATATTAAACAGAATTGTTTTAAATTCCTGGTCTGATAATTCCAACATCCTTGCCATATCTGGGTCTGACTCTGGTGCTTGCTTTGTCTCTTCACGCTGTGTCCTTGGCCTCTTAGTATGCCTTGTAAGTTTTTCGTAATAGCCAGACACGATGCGCTTGTTAAAAGAGCCTGCAGCAGCGAGGCCTTGAGTGATAAGGTACTAAGTGCATTCTGTAGTGCTGTGTTTAGGGCTCAGGCTTTTAGTGAGCGTGTGCCTCTGGACTGGGAACGTCGTGTGTGCTTCTCAGGATTCCCATGCTCCCTTTAGGTGTGACAAGATGGCTGCAGTGGGCTGGGTTTGGGTATTTCCCTTCTCCTACTTGGGAGTCTAGAGTCGGCTGTCATGCTTGGTGCCGTTGAGTTAATTCTGACTCCTAGCCACCCTGTGTCCAGCAGACGGAACCCTGCCCGGTCTTTCTGCGCCATCCTCTCACCTTCCAGCGCTCTATCAGATGATGCTCCACTGCTATTCACAGGGTTCTCATGGACAGTTTTTTCAGAATTAGGTGGCCAGGTCCTTCTTCCTAGTCTGTCTTAGTCTGGAAGCTCTGCTGAAACCCATCCACCATGGGTGACACTGCTGGGATTTGAAATAGCAGTGGCATAGCTTTCAGCATCACGGCAACATGCAGCCATCACAGTGGGACAACCAACAGATGGGGGTGTGGCTCCCTGACTGCAAATGAACCTGGGCCATGGCGGTGAGAACATGAATTTTAATCGCTAGACCACCAGGGCTGGCCAGGGTTTGGTATTTCCTTGCCTCCATGTGGAAGGCTAGAGGTGGCTGGAGTCGCGTAGTTCTTTTCCCTCAGTTTGGTTTGGCTCTAAAAACACCCCAATAGTCTAGGCTCTGGTGAAATAGCTTCTCTTGAGGTCAGGCCTTAAGAAGGACAGAGTGCTCTGGTGCATTTCAAAAGGTTTCTTTTTCCCTTCTCCCTGTTGGAAGTACATGGGGTTTTTCTGCAGTATTGACTGTGAGACCCAGGTCCAGCTCCTGGAGGTAAACTCCCAAGTGTGTGGGGGCCTCCCCGGAGCGTGTAACTCACAGGCTTGTCTGTGCTGAGCCTCCAGAACGCATCAGCGACAGTTTGGGCTTCTCCATCCTGGCGGTGCTGCTCGTGGGTGTCTGCTCCAGGCACGTGTGAGTGTCTGTGTTTGCCCGTCTGTCTCCTGAGTCTGGGGGCAGTGGTTTCCCTGTGCCCTCACTTCTCTGATGGATCTAAGAAGAGCAGTTGGTTTTTCAGTTTGTTCAGCTTATCACTTGTTGTTGGCACAGAGTGATGACTGCCAGTCTCCTTTCACGCCAAACCAGAAACCGAAAATCAGAACATTCATTTAAAAAAATTATTTTAAACAACTCTATTTACAAAATCTTACCCTAAGAATTATAATTGTAGAGCTTCCATCCATAATCACTTAAGTAATAGTAGTTTCCTGAGTTAAGATGAGACAGAATCCAAAATTTACCTTGAAAAAAGACAAAACATCTTAAATTTATTTCTGTGGTTCTAGATGTTTATTAGTTGGTCATTTGAAGACTGAAATTCAACCATAAAGGTAACTCAGTGTTATTTGCAGAATGGCAGGGTGGTGGGGTGAAATCTAGCACATGGGAGAAGAAAATGACCCACATCTCTCGAAGGATGCTATTCCTGTTGTCAGTGAATGGTGAGGTAGGCCAGAAAGAACCCTTGGCAGAAGCCATTCTTGGGGTGATGGAAGGGAGGGATCCGTGCTTGTTTCTGGAAGCTCAGGAAAACATAGACACCTTCATCTTGTGGTTCCTCAGCAAAAGAAATGCTGAATTTGTAGAAGCTGGAACAACAAATTCTGGGAGCAAAGGCTAAAATATGATTAGAAGAGTGACAGCATCTCCTTGAAGATGAATGGCATCCTTTGGTGAAGGGCCATGTGGGAGGGACTCTCCGTCACAATGATCTATTTGGAAAAGCCCCTGATTATTTGATGGATTATGATTCATGTTCTAGTGGCTTTTGCTTCTTGAATATCAGCAATAGATCCAGTTTTATGCATTTATTTTTCTATTTTTAAATTCTTTTTCTACAGAATCGGTTTCACTCTGAGGCATAGAGGCGGGCTCTTCCGTTTTCACAGACTGCCTCTGTATTTTCTGCTCATGATGGCGCTTTATGAAGTCTGGCATCTTTTGATGATGACTCTAGGCTATCAAATCTCTTTCAATTAGTTTAAGTTGAAAAACAAGTTATTTGTCTTTCTATATAGCTGTTAGTTGTTTTTTTTGTTTATTTTTTTAACAGAGTGCAAAGATCTCCAAAACCAAATAGCTGTGACAACTTTTTCTGCTCATGCCTTCATCTCCCAAGGAACTCTACACGTCAGGGACTAGACTCCGTTTTCAGGAAATGCTGACACGACCTTGAAAACCTCCTTCAGGAAGAGCCCAGAGCACAGCTCGGAGCCAGTCTACAGGCCCTTAGAGTCCTGAAGTCACCACCGAGAGGCCTCTGGTTGCACCGCCCTGCCAAACCACAGCACACCCCATGGAACGCCCTGCACGTTTCTTTTCAATTCAAACCTGCACACATTTACTTTTTCTGGCATCGTCATTCTTTCCTGTGGATCATAGTCTCCATCTGGTACTATTTCCCTTGAGCCTAAAAAATTTCTGTCACATTTTTTGTAGTTCAGACTTGCTGGCAATGGATTTATTCTCCCAGCTTTTGTATATCTAAAAATGTCTATTCTGTGTGCACTTTTGAAGGACACTTTTGCTAGATATAGAACTCTTGGCCGAAAGTTTGGTGTTTTTTCCCTTCAGAATTTAAAGATGTCTTCTGACTGTCATTGTTTCTGATGAGCCATAATTCTTACCACTTTTTCCCTGGAGGTGGTCTGACTATTTTCACTGCGTAGTTTACATTTGCTTGTCAGGAGTTTGAATGATAAGCCTAGGTGTGATGCTCTTTGCCTTTACCGGTTTTTTTTCCCCTTTTTTTTTGCTTTAGCTGAGCTTCTTGGGTCTGTGGATTGAGGTCTTTCATCAAATTTGGGAAAATAATAGCCATTATTTCTTCAAATACCTTTTCTTTCCCATTCTCTCTCTCATTTCCTCCTGGAACTCCACTCGCCTGTATTTTACATCATTTGATATTTCTTGGACTGGTTATAGATGCTTTACTTGACTTTTTTTCCTCTTTGATTCTTTTTCTCTTTGTGCCTTGGTTTGGATCATTTCTGTTGATCTGATCTAGGTTCGACACTCCTGTCTTCTGCTGTGTCTAAATGCTTTTAAGGCCATTGAGTAAAGTTGTTTGTCTCTTAAGCCAACAATATTGTGCTGCAATTTACAGACAATAAAATGCATCAATTTTAAGTGTCTAATTTGATGAATTCTGTCAGATGTGTGTATCTGTCCTAAGTCAAGACAGAGCACTGTGATCACTACAAAAAACTTCCATGGTCTTTTATCAAGTCAACCGTCTGGCCAACACAACCATTTTCTTGATTAATGTAAGTTTTGAAATCAGGTAGTAAAAGTCTTCCAACTTTGGGGCTTTTCTGTTTCAAAACAACTTTTGCCGTTCTGAGTCTTTTGTGTTTCCACATAAACTTTAGAATAAGCTCTTTAATTTCTATTAAAAAATATTAATGAGATTTTCATTAAAATTGTGTTGCATCAATATCTTTTTAGTCAAAAGCTGACATTTTAACAATATTGACTTGTTTTCTGTGAGCATGATATATCAGTATATCTCTATTTTATTTAGGCCTTCTTTAATTTTTGTTAATAATATTTTGTTGCTTTCAATATGTAAATCTTGAGCATATTTTAATACATTTAATCCTAAATATTTCATGTTTTTGAATGCCATTGAAAATGCTTTTACACTTTTTTCTGTTTTTATATTTCTTTTAAGAACAGCTTTATTGAAATATCATACAATTCACTATTTAAAGTGTACAATTCAATATTTTTTCATATATTCACGGAGTTGTAACACCATCACCACCATCAATGTTAGAACATTTTCGTCACTCCCAGAAGAAACCCTGAACCCCCCAGCAGTCACTCCGTCCTTTCCCCTTTCCCTGATCCCCTAGTCCTGGGCAGCTACTTGTCTACTGTGGGAATTTCATATAAATGAAATCAGAGAACAAGTGGTCTTTTGTAAGTGTCTTTATTCATGTAACATAATGTTTTTAAGGTTCATCCATGCTCTAGCATGTATCATAACTTTATCTCTTTTTGTTGCAGAATTATATTCTATTGTATGGGTATATCATGTTTTGTTTACACATTCAACAGTTGATAGACATTTGGATTGTGTTCATGAATAAAGTTGCTATGAACATTCATTATATGTTTTTGTGTGGATATGTGTTTTCATTTCTCTTTGGTATACACCTAGGAGTGGAAGTGCTGGGTCATGTGGAACTCTATGTTTAACTTTTTAAGAAATTGCCGGATTGGTTTCCAAAGTTACCGCACTATTTACATTCACATCAGCAGGGTATGAGGGTTTCAATTTTTCCGTATCTTCATCAACTCTTATCCTTCTCTGACTTTTTGATTATAGCCATTCTAGTGGATGTGAAGTGGTATCTCATTGGTTTGCATTTCCCACTCCTCATTGTGCTGCATTTTCCACTTAGCTAGTGATATTAAACGTCTTTTCAAGTGCTTATTGGCCATTTGTATGTCTCCTTTGGAGAAATGTGTATTCAGATCCTTTACTCACTTTTAAATTGGTTTATCTGCCTTTTTATTACTGAGTTTTAAGTGTTATTTATTTTTTCCAGATATAAGTTCCTTATCAGATATATGATTTGCAAGTACTTTCTCCCATTCTGTGGGTTATCTTTCCACTTTGTTGATGGTCTCTTTGAGGCACAACAGTTTTTAATTTGATGAAGTAAAATTTATTGGTTTTCTCTTTTGTTGCTTGTGCTTTTGGTGTCAAAGCTAAGAAACCATTGCCTGATTCAAGGTCATGAAGTTTTATGGCTATATTTTCTTCTAAGAGGTTTATAGTTTTAGCTCTTGCATTTAGGTTTTTGGTTCATTTTAAGTTAATGTATGCATACAGCGTGAGGTAGGGGTCCAACTTCTTTGTTTTACATCTGGATAACCAGTTGTCCAAGCACTATTTGTTTAAGAGACTATTTTCTCACCATTAAATTGTCTTGACACCTTTGTCAAAAATCAATTGACAGTAAATGTGAGGTGCTGTTGCTTTCCAAATCTTAATTTCCAAGTATTTGCTTCTAGTATGTATAAGTACTATTTTAAAAAATATAGACCTTATATTCTTTGACCTTGCAAAACTCACTTATTAGTTCCAGCGACATTTTGTGTGTGTGCAGATTCTTAGAATTTTCTACTTAGATGATCCTGCCATCTTTGAATAAAGATAGTTTTACTTTTTCCTTGCCAAACCAGATGCTTTTTATTTCTTCTTCTTGCCTTATTCTATGGCTAGGGTTTCCAGTATATTATTGACTGAAAATATTGAACACAAACATCCTTGCCATTTTCCCAGGTTGAAGAAATTCCCTTCTATTTTTAATCAACTGAGAATGTTTATCATGAATGGTTGCTGAATTTTGTCAATATTTTTTTTTTGTATTTGTTTAGATGATTATGTTTTTTTCTTTTTTAATATGTTAATATGGTTAGTAACATTGATTGAGTTTTTAATATTAAACCAACCTTGAATTCCTGAATTAAATCCCAATTGGTCATGTTTCATTATATTTTTTAATATATTGATAGATTCAATTTCTAAAATTGTGTTAATGATGTTTTTATCTACACTAATGAGAGAGATTGATCTATTGTTTTCTTTTCTTGAAATGTTCGTGTCTAGTTTTCAGATATCAGGGAAACACTGGCCTCAGAAAATTAGGGAATTTCTCCCTCCTCTTCTACTTTTTGAAAGAATTTTGTAGAATTGGTACGAGTTTGTCCTTAAATGTTGGGTAGGGTTCACCGATGAAGCAGTGACTCCATCAGGGCCCGAAGTTTTCTTTGTAGAAAGAATTTAAGCTGTGGATTTAATTTCATACTTTAATTTCAGATGATGTATTTACTCTTAAATGAGGTTGGCTACCTATAGTAGTTTAGTAGTTGTGTCTCTTAGGAATTTGTCCATTTTATGTGTATTAATTATTTGGTATAACTTTTTGTTTTACAATCTTTCATCCTTTTGTGAGGCAAAGGTCTAACCTCAGAACATTTCCAGATCTGAGGACCTCCTGGGAAGAAGGGAGCAGCTCTCTTCTTTGTGACTCCAAAATGCAGAATCCTTGGTGAATACCTATAGGAAGCTCCTTTGTCTCAATAATAAAGAAATATTTTTCTGAGTTTTATATGGTTTGACAGTAGAAGAGAGAGGAATGTGTGGTGAGTCCTTCATCACTAGAAGTCATCCAACAGTACAGAGGGGCACTTGCCAGAGTGCTGTCTTCCACAACGAATATCGTCATTTTGTGGGGGAATGGGACCAGGGGAGATGAGGTAACCTTTGCAGACATTTCCATCCAGGGGAATATATGATATCAGGAGCAGAACAACGGTGTTTAAGGGAAGCAGAGATCATGATGTTGAGGGGGACATTTATACTTTTGAAGAATTATTCTGTGTTGTGTACCTCACACAAGCTGGTTTCTATCTTCAGAACAGTGCTAGGAAGCAGGTGTCATCCAGTTTTACAGATGAGGAAACTGAAGCTCCAAGAGTAAAGCATGCTGCTTGCTTTCTGTCCTCACTCCTTCCCCCGAGATGTTCCTCCTCCACTCTGCTTGGTGACCCCAGGAGGCTGACTCCTGGGCACTGCAGTGGCCAGTGGGAGCCACTGTTAAGGCTGAAGTGTGGGAAGGGAGAGGGGTCAGGGTATTTCTTTCTCGGCTCCTTGTGCTTCCGCACCTTGTCTCTTAGAGTGGCTAGACCATGCCTCCAACACTTGGTGGGCCCTGGGAACACTCTTTTCTCCCTTTATCCCTTCAGGCCCGTGGGAGGTAATGTTTTCTTATGGTTACCAGGTCGTGGCTGCCTCCAGCAAGGAGGTGACAATCACTTGTCAGCTCTTGTAACCTCTCAGTCTCTCATCCCTGTAAACAATCACTGCATTGAAGTCTGACCAGTGAACCGTCGGAGTTGCACCATCTGAGCGACGGATCCCTAACTGACATGGTAGGTGGAGTCCAGGATTAGTTAACTAAATCTAATTGTGGCTGAGCAGCTCTCCCTAAGGGCTGGTTTGGATGAGCATCAGTCGAAAGACATGGCAGAGAGAGTGTCTCCTTCAGCTGGCAGTCTCATTCTCTCCTCCAGCCAGCAGCGAGATGAGGCGCTGGCTGCAGCAGCACCGGGATGTGTCCTGGGTCTGGAAAGAAGAGGCAGTGGGCTTAGACTCGAGGTCTGGAGACCCTGCTGCTCGTCACAGCTCTCAGGGCAAATTGCAGAGCAGCCTTGAGCTCTTCCTGCCCGAGAGCCCTCTGCGCTCAGATTTCAAGGGCAGCTTCCCCGCCTCTTGAGGTGTCAGTGAGTACCAGTAAGGAAATGATTTTGAAAAGCACAAAGCAGAACAAATTTATGAGGCGGCTTTGTTTTCAGGGTTATCAGTAGTGGAGTCTGCGGCCTATGGGGTTAACTGTTGTTCTGTCCATTCCAGTCCTGAGCTTGGAACAGGATGAGAAAAATTGGGGGGGCATGGATTTCCATCTCCTGCTCTCTCAGGGCCGCCCACTTCTCTGCCCTGCTGGGTGTGGGGGAGGGGTGGCATCTGCCTGACGTGGCCTCACATGGCCTCATTTAAGGCTTGCTCAGGTCCTGCTGCGCAGAGTGGGGGATTGCTAGCTTTCAAGAAGAGGATGAATTAAGCCTGCAGCAGCAATGAGCTCACCTTGGCGTTTTTCATGATTTTCTGCAGCGTTAAAAACTTTTGCCAATGTTTGCATTTAATAGCTTCGGCCTTGGTGAAATTATCGAGGTTCCCAACTGTGATTTCAATGGTTCTTAGAGTAGTGGGGCGTTCGTAAATTGCTGCCAGAAATTAACAGCGACCTATGAAAGAGAGAAAAAATAATCGAACGGGAACTAGTGAGTGAAGATTTAAGTGAAAGAGAGGAAAATAAAGTGTATATGTTTGAATAGATAGCTAGACAGATATGGATATATGTATTTTTTGCTTTGATGGTTTTGTTTATTTGATAAAGCAGGAAAATCCGATAGAAAAATTAGTTGCCTTGCTTTCTGCCACGGGGATTGTTTCACAGACGGTGAGAGCAAGCCCTGCTTCAGAGCAGCGTCCCCTACCCCCACCCCCACCCCCACCCCCACCCCCACCCCCACCCCCACCCGCACCCCCACCCCCTGCACGTCTGGAAACCTGACCCAGCGTCTCTCCAGGAGCTTGTTGGCCTTTCGATTTTATTGCCTGAGTAAGAAGAGGGCTACAATCAAATGCCTACAGCTGGAGGTCAAGTGCCCCACCCCCACACCAAGGCTTCTGATCGGAGCCAAAAGTCCAGAATTTTGTGGAAAATCTTGCATTTTAAAGGTTGGGAACAGATTTTTGTTAAAAGCACACACTATGCAGACCCGGTCAAAAGTATTAGGGTGAACCTATGAAGTTGGCACCTTGCAGGGCCATACATTTGCTGTTTGTTACCTTCGGTGTAAGCGAATAAATTTTTTGAGGGGGGTACACGTTTTTTAAACGGAGCCATAACACACTGTAACATGTGCCTAGTGCGGTAACGGTGAGTGTGCCTCTCCTTGAATCTCACATTTATGCACACCTGTGTCTGTGTGAGCACCACCCACGTGGAGACCGAGAACATTTCAGTACCCAAAAGGCCCCTCGTGCCCCCTGCCAGCACTCACTCCCTCATTGAGGGGATCAGGGAGGGAGGAGATGGCCTCACTGAGGCTGGGGAGTGAGCCCCTGAGGGCTTGCAGTGCGGCTGGGGGATGCAGACCTGCTGGCCGATGGAGACCTGCGCTGCCTTGCACAGAGCTGGGACGCTGGGGAGGGCAGCCCCGGCTTTCCTAGGGCAGCTTCCCAGATACTGGCTGCCCTGAGTCCGAAAGGGCCGAGGTCCTGGGCCAGGGTGGTGTGGAGAGACGGAAGGACAGCCCTGGGGTCGACCTCGCAGGCCATGGTAGACAGGGAGCCCGGACAGTGCCACCCCCCAGGGACTGAAGACATTTGAGGGTGCGGGCTGTGCAGGTCCCAGGGTTCCTGCAGACCCTGAGGGCAGGGAGAGGCCCCCCAGCACTGTGGAGGTGCTCTAGCCCACTGACCAGAGTTGGGGAAGGAGTGGGTAGGAGACAATGAATGAGTCAGATTCATTTATTTCTGATAACGCACACGTGTGCTTCTCTTTCTTGCGCTGCATGTAAAGGAGCAAAATCATATGTGTTTTATTTGTTTTGTCTGAATTTTAGTTGGCAGGGCCCAGCCTGCCAGGCTGTGTGCCAGGTGGCATTGGCTGGAGTTCTGGGCCAGCCCTGTGTCAGCCTGGGAGCGGATGCGTGAATGAGGGGAACTTTCTGCTGCTCCTCACCCCTCGGTGAACTGGCTTCCAGATTTTCTTTATTCCCACAAGTCTTAGAGGCTTTTGTTCTAATCCACAAAAGGGAGGTTCTGGGAGGGGAGGCCAGGCAGGGGAGCCGAGCCCATTAAAGAAGAGCCACTAGGGGCTGGAACTTTTTCCTAATCCTGGAGGGAACTGGCCCCCCTCTGTGGTGAAAACAGATGCAAATGCCTTCTCCCAGTGATGTCAGCAGTGGCAGCAGAAGCCCAATTTTCACCTGGTGACTGAGTGGCTGCATTAAGGTTCTTTGGAACTGTCTTCTGGCCTTCCTCCGGTTGACAGTGGCCTGTGAGCTGCTAGAGGAGAGGCGGCTTTGTTTACGGAGCACTAAGCCTTGTCCTCTCTCCTCTTCCCTCTGCTCCCAAGGAGCAGACGTGACCTGTGCTCTCATTCAAGGTGACTGAGTAGGCAGTGTGTCCCAGCGCTCAGGGAGGCCCCCACCACTCTCCTGACCTGGCCATGTGGTCGGGGCTGTCTGGGGCCAGCTGCCTCGAGCCTCCCTTCTCTCTCTCCATGGGCACCCATGAGCATGGGGGCTGTCTGGTCAGATATGGACCCCAGCCCTGCACCTGGTAGGCACAGGTACCCTATTCCCCAGCTTAGAAGGTCAAGCGCTGTCTTTGGACGGGCGCGGTAGGAGCAGGCTGCCCCACAGAATGCAATCACAGCAAAATGGCCCTGACCATTGTGGGAACACGGGGCGCACAGTGCTGGGCCACCCCCTCTAGGTCCTGGTTCACGTCAAATCCTCCACACAGCCCTGCGAGAAAGGAGGTTTCACCTCTTCTAGCAGTCGAGAAAATTGAGACCAGAGGATGCTAAGTAACTTGCCCAATAACTCTGAGCTTGGATTCTGAATCTGGGTCTTCCTGCTTCTCTGATTCCATGTGTTTTCCAGTTCACCAGGAGCTGCAGGCACAGGTGCACAGAAAGAGGAGGCCAGGGGGACTAAATGATTGGTGGAGCCCACTGCAAAATGAAACTGCAGGAACCTTTGTTAAAAATGGAGACGGTGACAGCAGAGTTGAAAACCAAGCCTGGGGCCCTGTGAGCATGCACACTCACGTGCCCAGGACGCTGGCCCTGGCTGAGGCGGCCCGGGAGTGATGGGCATACACACAAACAAGCAAACACAGCACTGGAGGGGACACTTTCTAAGGGGAGGAGACAAAACTCACCTCCAACGGACTTTGCCATTGAGAAATGCAGGCCCTATGTTATCAGATCTTCTCAATTTTCAAAAGAACCCACTAGAAACTTGCTTAATATTTAACTGCTTAATTTTCCTACTGAATATCCATCCTCCCCTTCTTACTTGATAACAGAATCACAATTTCTTCAAGGCAGAAATACGCTCAGCTAAAAACTATTTCCCAGACTTTGTTGTGACGAGAGTGGTCATGTGACATGGTCTTGGCGGATGAGACATCAATGGAGGTCTGCCGGACTTCTGGGAAAGTTTCGCTTTCCCGACACAGACACCTCCCCTTCCTTCTATAGGTTTCACTTTCCTTCTGTCCTCTTGATGGAAGTGGAGCCAAGGAATGCCTGTGAAGACGAGGTGGTCTTGAGAATGAAACACAGGCTGAGGATGGTGAGATAGAAAGACGAGGGGCCTGGGGTTTGGGCAACGTCTTGGGGTCACCATTCAAGCACTCATGGCCTTCCCTGGCTTTTCTGTCACACTAGAAAAATAAACCCCAGGGGGTTAGGCTGTGTTAGTGGCTTTCTGATGCATGCAGCAGCAATCTCTAACAAACGGCAGGCAGTGGAAACAATTGAGGACACTGGGACAAAGGAAAGCACACCCTGCCGTGGGCTGGATTTGTCCCCCGGTTGTACGGCACGGGGCACCGAGCGGGCGTCAGCAACACGCTTCTCCTCCCTTCTGAGCCACGTAGCCTCACTGACGAGTTAAAGGGCAGCCTTGCCCTTGAGCGGCCACACTCTATCCCACCAGGGTGGACGTCACCGGTGCTCGCCCATGACTGGTGTCTTCTCTTTTGAGGCACATGAAAGACACACTCCTAGACCCCATGCGGTTGGGCAGGGCCTTGTGAGGACTGTTGGCCAATTGGCGTAGGTCACGTCTGGCCTGGAGCTCAGAAGAGTGGACAAGACAGGTCCATGTGAGTGTGTGTCCTCCGACGTGGTACCTGAGGAAGCCTCAAGGGACTGGTGGCTTCAGAGATCAGGGCAGCCTGGGTCACTGAGCCGCCACAGAGGACAACTGTCCTGGAGAGCCTCCTGGCTGCATGGTGGACTTCGCAGCGGTGAGGCATAAGCAGCTTTGTGGTAGACATCTTCACCACAAGCATTTTCGCTGCAAACATTTTTGCCACATAACTAATTGGCCGTAAGGCAATTTTTCTGTGAAAGATAAAATGAAAAATAAAAGAGGGACATTAGAAAGGACACAAGAGAAATACGTGTTTTAAGCTGCTGACATCCTGGGGTTATTTACTCGCCCAGCTCAGCCTGGCCCAATCTAACTAATTCCTCTCCTTCCCCATTGCAAAGTCTGCCCCCACGTGCAGGCCTGAGGGGCTGCGGTGAGACTGTCCCCTCAGGACGTCCTCCTCAGGTGGGCGCCTCTGCCCGGCTGGCCGGGAGGTCTGGGCAGTGGGAAGGCTGGGGCGGGGCTCAGGAGGAAGCGATGGTCGTCAGGTCCCTCACGTTACGGGCACCGGTCACGAGCTGCAGGCCCTGCGCTTGGTGAGCTGGGGCTGGGTCACCGCTGGTGCCCACACGAAGCTCTTTGCCTCCGTTACTATCTCGCCTACGCATCGTCACTGTTGGCAGCGTCAAGGCCTTGCTTAAACTGGCTGAAGCCGGAAAGGGAGTGACCTGGCTGAGCATCAAAGCGGTTCGGGGTTCCAGGTGCGACTGAACTGAGAAGCTCTGGCTGATGTTATAAACCCTTCTCGGGTTTCACTGCTCCTTCTCGCATTGTTTCCTTTGGCTTGGCGTCCCTCTCAAGCAGGCTTTCTTGATACGCTGGCTCTCGGCAGCTCCAGGCATTCATCTGACCAGTCAGAGTCAGCACGACTTCCCCACGCGCCTTCATGCAAAGGTCCTGCCAGCCCCCTGACCAGTCAGCACCAGGCTGGGGCTTGGGGTGCTCAGAGCACCTGCACAGCGATGGCCCTCCACCTGCAAACCTCCAGCCAGGGGACCCCTCCTCCCCGAGCGTCTTCCAGGTTTCCTTGTGTTCTCCTTGGCCCTCTCTCTGTCCTGCCAGCCTTTCCACAGGGGCCTGGTCAATCAAGGGAAACTTGAATGTCACAAGTGACTGTGCTGCTTGTTAACCAACTTGTGGACACACTGGGAAGCTGCCTGCTCCACTGTGCCTGTGGAGAGCGTCCCAGATGACTCAGCTCTGTGCTTGGGGACAGGTCTCAGAGCAAGAGGATTAAGTTCTTGCCTTAGCCTCTTGGAAACGTTTCCATGGGGTCATCAGACAAGACTTAGAGGAGAATCATCTATGCGACGTTTGAGGGATGTTCACAGTCTCTCCAAGGAGTGAACCGTGTGTGTGTACATGTTGGAAAGCACGTGTGCATCTACCTTCCAGGGACTTACGCACTGTTTGTGCTTATGTAGCCAGAGTTGCCCCTTGATGGGCACTCGGTAACAGTGAGGCAGCAGTCACTACTGGGGCTCCAATTGTGTGTAAGTCACTCTGTCAGGCATTAGACCGTGACTTAGTAGAAGCTGTCCCTGGGAAAATCCAGGAGGAAGGCAGGAAGTCGGGCTGGGAGGGAAGGATGTGGTATCGAGCCAGCTCCCACAGAAGAGGACTTTGGGAACAGTGGGCATCAGGTCTCGGAGCGGCCCAAGTGCAGGGCAGGAGGCCTGGTGCGTTCGCGCCGTTCACACGCTGCTGTGGCAGGCCTTGGTGACGGGCTGACAGGGTGAACATGTGGGAGGTGACCGTCAACCAAGTATTTTTGGCTCTTCTCCTTTGACAGCAAGATGAAGCAGTTTCCAGCAGCCTGAGGGGAGCCTTCCCACAGAGAGACAGAGGCCTGGGGCCAGCGAGGGGATGGGCCAAGGGGAAAGTGACCCCAAGGAATATGGGCAGAGCCTGACAGCATCTGCTGCGAGGTGTTGCTAAACCTGAGAAAATTCAACCCAACCCAACGTAAGACACTCACGCCTCATGCTTATTTCTCCCATTACCTGTACGGGGAAATTGAAGCTTTGAAAGGTGAAGTAACAACATCACACAGCTGGTGAGTATAATAGCTGGCATTTGGACCCAGGCTCTCTAACTCCTGGCTCTCTCCGCGAGCCCCAGGGAGGGTGGTTCGCTGAGGCTGACCTCGGATGAATGGAGAGTGAAATGATGAACAGGAGCCATGTTCTCACAAAGACCACAAGGGTTGCTCCAGCAGACAGAGGACTCCCAGGGCAGGGCCCCAGCTCTACAACGTGTAAAGTGAGGTTGGGCCACATTGCTCTTCCTAGACTGGTCCCTGGAGGTGGGACCAGGGACAGGGGGATCTGGCCTTTGTGAGGAAAGCCTGGCGTTGGGGCTCAGAGTCTCGGGGACAGAGTCTCGGGGACCTGGGGATTGGATGGGAGTGCCTAGCACCCAGGGCAATTCTTAAAGGAATTGTCCAGAGTCCTCGACTGAGAGCTCTGCCACCACCTCTGGGAAATACATAGTGCAGACAGGGAAACGGGCACAGAAAGGCGATGGCCCTTGACCCGGCTCACTTAGTTGCCAGAACTCCAGACAATGAGTCCATACTCTACGCTGTGTCACGCATCTCAAGAATAGACGATTTCCTAAAAGCTGGTTCTCACCAGGCCCCTATCGGGGATGTTAGTCAGGTGAGGGGCATTGGCTGTCAGTTACAGAAACTCATCCCCAGGTGCCTGGCGCAGTTCCCCACAGTGGAGAGGACTGGAGTGGCTCACATGACTCAGAAGTCCCGGGACTGCCCCAGGGCTCGTGTGCTGTTGTCTGAGGTCTTTCACACTCTGTTCCTCCGTTTCGTTGGCTTCTGTGATTGCCTCCATCTTGGGCAGAATCTTCCTATTTGAGGGCAGATGACCTTCAGAGAGGGTCTTATTTCAGGCTGATTTCTGCAGGCTAGCTATCTCAGGGGAGAGGGCACAGCATCATTTCCCAAGGGTTCCAGAAAACATCAGGGCTGAGGCTCCCTGGAGAGTTCCTATCACGTGCTCATCCCTTGACTCCGGTTGTCTGGGCCTGGCTCAAAGGGCCCCCACTGGAGTGTGTGTGCATGTGCCATGCCCAAACTGAACAGACTGAGATGAGGGAAATTTGACTGCCCAGAGGAAAGTCAGGCACTGTCACTGGGAGAAGGGAACCTGGGTGCACGGTGGCGGGAGCAGCAGAAGCCCACGGCTGCAGATGCCCACCCACAATGTGGACTGGAGACGGTCTCAGGATGAGGGCAAGCCGGGGGTCACCAAAGCAACTGTAACTCTTGAGCACTAGACCATAGGGTGTCCTAGGTTGGGGTTTAGGAACAGGTGCCTTTGAGGAGGATTAATATGCAGGCAGTGCTCCCAGGAGGCAAGATAGGGAAAGAGAAGGATGGGGAGGAGAGAGGATAGGGACAAGGAAGGATGGGGAGGGACAGGATAGGGACAGGGAAGGGTGGGGAGAGACAGGATAGGGACAGGGAAGGGTGGGGAGAGACAGGATAGGGACAGGGAAGGGTGGGGAGAGACAGGATAGGGACAGGGAAGGGTGGGGAGAGACAGGATAGGGACAGGGAAGGGTGGGGAGAGACAGGATAGGGACAGGGAAAAAGCTGCGATGAGGGTGTTTGCTGCCCTCCTTGCTTCCCTTAGTGAGCTGGGATTGGTTCCCGTGGCTGCTGTGATGGTGGGCTGCTGAGGGCTCCCAGGTGTCTGGAGAACAGCCCTGGACTGGCATAGTAGGCACCCCAGGGGGGTGGCTCACAGCTGGGGATAACTGATATCAGGATATAACAGTCCAGCCCCTTTCCCTCAAGATGAGACCTGGTGAGATGAGAGGAGGCCAGCCCCAGCTGAGCCCACCTCTCTGCCTGTGCCTCCGTGCTCCTCCCGGCTCCTCTCTGGCAAGACCCTCTCCTTGACCAAGCGTTGGTTAGGCCCTGCTGAGTCCTTTTCAACTGGGACCAGTTCTTGGGCCCTGTCTTGGGCCTTCCCAGCCCAGTGGTATCAAGAATCCTGCTAAGTCGGTTTAAGAAGCACTCCCGGACGCTTGATGTCTTCTCTTTGTAACCTCCCATCCATGGTCCCCTCACTCTGCTTGTTGGCTGTGAATCCCCACGTGTGTTTGTAGTGTAGTTGAGCCAGATCTCTCTCCCTTATTGCAACAGTCTTCACGCCCGTCAGAATAGTCCTGCGTAGCCTTCCTTACTGTTTTAATAAGTGTCAGAATCAACTTTTCTTTAATGCCCTACTTCCCCATGAGTTTCACCTGAGAGCACTTCCTCTAAAAAAGATTTGCATGCGACGACTCCTTCCAGGCTCTGCCTCAAGGGAAGCAGACCCAGAGCAGAGGCCAAGCACGCTGCCGTCTCAGGTGAGGCCTGGTCCTCGCCCCAGCCCGTGCGGAATGCTGGAGCGTAAATTATAGCCCAGAGTTTGCCCACCTGAGGCCAAGGCGCTCACACCAGTTGTTGGGTTAGGATCACGGGGGCGGGAGTGCAGGTGGGGAGCATGACCTCCTGGGCACCCCTGGCTGGCCGGGGGCCGAGGTGCCTCCAGAACCCCCAGGCACGGTGCCCGAAGACCACTGCAGGTGGGAGGCGCGGGCCTTTAGTAGTGAAGTCCACAAAATAGGAGATGGGCACACGGAACCAGCAAAAGGGGCTCCATGGGACTGAGTGGGTTACCAACACCATTTCCCTCCGAGGGTGAAGAAATCGGGCTGCAGAGAACTTTGAGGAACAAGAATTCTAAATTGGTACCAGCTTAACTGTTGGCAGCCATAGGTATTCTAATGAGCTGACAACAGGTTGCCGTTGATCAATTTGTTGCTCCTTACGTAACGAGAAGTACAGAACACAGTACTTATAAATCCTTGTAATGAAATCTCTCTCCTTCATTGAGGCAGTGTTTATATAGAGGCACATTAGTTTAAACTTTCTGACCTCATCTGCATTCTAAAATCATAGCACCATCATTTCCTTTTCCCAAATGCGTTCGCTCTTAATTAATCTTAACCCCTCTCGAGCTTTCTGATTTCTATTATCACCATTTAAAGTTGAGAAGACTTTTAATGGGCCTAAATCACATATTCAAATTAGTCTCTTTTTCTAAAGTTATAATGCCCTGAAATTTTATTTGATTTGGGCCCAAACTATCACCTAAAAAGTAATTTGTTTTACAATTTAAATCATCTGTGTGGAATAAAATTCATTAACCTTATTTACATGTGTGTAAAAATTATGACACTCGATTCAATTAACATTTTTTTAAAGTGTGTAGTATTTTACAGCATAAACGTTTTTATGCTGTATGTACTGAAAGCTGGGGGAGGTGTCGATTTCCAGCTTTGGCTAAAACTTGAGTATTTTGGCCTTCTGCCCAGACAATGTTGTATGTGGAAGCCCTGCCGTCTCTCCCAGGGACAGAGGGCACAGTGGCTCACTGAGGCTCACTTCAGCATAATTCCCCTGGGACAGTGCGGGGGAGCTCACCCCACAGGGCCTGGTCTGGGGGCCATGGGTTGGGAAATGTCAAACCCCGGGTATAAACTCCTTTCCCTCTGAGCCTCGCTCTGGAAAGGCACAAACTTGCCATCCTCTGGAGGCGGCAGCCCCCCCTCCCCCCCCCCCCGAGTAGTGGAGCAGGACAGCCCCTCCTGGCCGGCCACAGAGGAGTGGGAGATGCCCTCCAGGAAGGCTCATGGCAGTTCATGGGGAGGGTCAGGCCTGGCGCCCTGAGGCTCTGTCAGTGCACCCATCTCAGCCTTGGATCTTTTTTTTTTTTTGCCACTTTTGCCACTTGCTACCGCTGTGATACTATAGTTCGATCCCCTGTCCCCTGGACTATTGACCCGGCTTCCACACAGGTCCCCTGCACCCACGCTGCCCCTCCCTGCAAAGTTTCCTTCACCTTACAGCCAGGATGGTTATTTTGAAGCACGAGGCTGATTCCATCAACTATTGAGTGAGCTTGCCGTATCTTCCTATTGCTGCCTGTTTAGACAACCCCTGACCTGGACCCACGTGCCCCTGCTCCCCTGCCCTCAGCCACGCCGCCCTTCCTTGACCTTTGTGTTCACATTCTTCCTCGTGCTTCCAAACTTTTGCACGTGCCATTCCTCGGCATGGAGCCCTCTCCCTGCCTTCTCTGCCAAGTCATCGCTTACGGTTCTGGCCTCAATGTGAGGGTCGGGTCACTTCGGCTTCCTTGGCTGGATCACGTTCCCTCCCGCAGGCTCGCGCGTAGCTCCCAGAGAGACTTGCTGACGTTCCTCTCATTCGTGGCCCACATCGCGATCGGAATTTTTCATTTAGCATCTCTGCCCCACTCGAAGGCTCTGGAAGGCCAGGACCAGTGGCATTTTGCTTACCCTTCTGTACCCACCACATAGCTCAGTGTCTGCCTCCTTAGTTAATAGACATTGAATTAATGATGGACAAGCTTGACTTCACGGTTGCCTCACTTTCAGACAGGGAGAAGTTATTCTCGCCATGTCCCCATGAGGTCAACAGTAAATGAGAAAATGCGTGTAAGGCGGTGAGCACAGCCGTGTGCCCCTGGCTATCCCCATCCTCCCTTGGGGATATTTAGGTTTCTGAGGTGGGAGCCAGCAGTGGTGGGGGCGGGCCAGCAGTCCAGTCCTGCCTGATCACAGCGGGGTGTGAGGGAACCACCGCACAGCCCCTGTGCACACCTCTGCCTTTCGTTTTCTCTAACACTCTGGGCAGAGACACACATCAAGAATGAAGAGTGAAGAGAATGAAACAGTTCATTGCTCTCGGAAGCTTCGTTTTGAATCCAGTTCCTTCTGAGGTCAGAATTAGCCATTCGAGATGAGAAAGCTAGGTGGAAATCTCCCGCCCAACAGGTATGCCCCTCACGCCCCAGCCTTCCCCAGCGGTCTGGGGAGAGCTGAGCCTCATGTTGCGGTGTGAGGTGGGTCACTTATTCAGGAACGTGACCGACGAGGACTTTCTGCTGCTCTTTCCTGGACTTTGGCTGAGCTGGCGTTTTGGCCGTGCAGGCAGGGGGAGAGTGAGGGTAACAGTGAGTCCTTGGGAAAGTCCCTGCCGTCTCTGGTCCTCAGTTTCCCACCTATCAACGACAGGAGTGATACTTGGTTCATACCTCCAGGCAGCTCATGCGCGTGTTTTGGGGGACCCTTCTGCAGGACACACAGAAGCTCTGAAGACTGTTACTCAGTCCGGGCACATCGCAGAGCTGGGCAGGCTGCACTTTCTTTTAAAGAGGAGACAGCAGGCTGAGTGGTCCAGCTTCACAGAGGACACGGCCTCGGCCATGCCTGCTGATGACCAGATGCCTGACCTGATGACTTTGGCCTGTCGCTTCCTCTCTCCTGGCCGTGGGTTTTCCTTTTGTAAAACAAACATCCTCATGTCGGGTTAGATGTCCTCTGAAACCCCTTAGTCACCTCTCTTCTCCCACGCCTTCGGACCTGGCCCTTCCCACAGTAGTCCAGGAAGCTCCGAGCCTTTGGAAGCTCCCCCAGCCTCCTGCTAGATTGTGTGGGTGAAGGCAGAGCGCTTTTCATTCACAGCTTTGAGGCACGATGGCTTTATTTCTGCTAAGATGCAAACTCCCTGTTCTTTTCTGTCAGGGGACCCAAAGCATCTCTGTTTCCCATCAGGCCCCTCTCCCTGGTCCCTGCAGGAGCTGAGGAGGAGAGGAGGTGAGCCTGGCGCTGTTGCGCACAGTGCTGAGTACACGCGAGTTCGTGCAGCTCATTGAGAATGACATCCCACGTGACCCTTCAGCTCTCCTGTGCCGTTAGCTCTCTGCCAAGGCCCGGAGGCCCCGCTCCTTTTCAGTTTGGTTGCTTCTGTGACTGAGCAGAAATTATGACTCTGAGATCTCAGTGGCGTTTCCAGGTCTTCATTAGTCCTGAAAACATGACTGCCTTGCAACTCAGTGCAGGAGAAGCCTGAGTTTCTCCAAGCCTCACGGCTCACGGGTTAGAGGGAGATTGCAAAACAGTAATAATTCAGACTTCACTGGCCCTGTGAAGGACCTTGGTTTTCTGGAAAGTTTCCTCTCTAAGCGGTTTGGAAAATACCTGCAGTGTGCCTCACGGGCACCTGGAAATAGTCATCGTGTTGGTAGAGTTGACTGCTGCCCCCCAAATTTGTGTCCACCTGAACCTCAGAATGTGACCTTACTTGGAAATAGGGTCTTGGTAGATATAACTAAGATGATGTCCCACTGGATGAGGGTGGCGCCTAAATCCAATGACCAGTGTCCTCGTAAGAAGAGAACAGACACATGGAGAGATGCACGGAGAGACGCATGGAGAGACACAGAGAGACGCACAGACACATGGAGAGACGTGAAGACGAGGCAGACTGGAGTGATGCTGCCACCTATGGACTTGGGACTTCTGGCCTCCAGAACTGTGAGAGAATAATTCTGTGCTGTTATAAGCCACTCAGTTTGTGGTAATTTGTCACGGCCTCCCTGGTAAACCAGCACCCTGTCCTTATTGCATCAGCCCTGTGTTGATGTCCTCCTTCCACAGATCCTCTTGTGGGGGGCTCCTGAGCCTGGCGTCATTGCCATTCTCTGTGGCAGCCCGACCTCCCTGCTCCGTTAGGAAGTACTTGGTTGCAAGTAAAGTTTCCTGGGATAGCAGTAGCTTAACCAATAAGAATTTACTTCTCTATTGCGGCCATAAATACAAAGGCAGGACTTTCTAGTGCAGCCTCAGCAGCCCAGAGGCCTCTAGGCTGGCTTGTCATGGTTCTCTTGATCTTCCCCTTTGGTTGCAAAATGGCTGCCAGGATCTAGGTATCGTCTTCACACAAAAGCACTTGCAATCAGGAAGGAATAAGGGACTTCCCAGTCATCTCTCTTTCTCTCTCTTTTAAT
Organism: Equus przewalskii; assembly: GCF_037783145.1. Taxonomy (NCBI): domain Eukaryota; kingdom Metazoa; phylum Chordata; class Mammalia; order Perissodactyla; family Equidae; genus Equus; species Equus przewalskii. The sequence continues at coordinate 966,728 of NC_091839.1, read as the reverse complement.
CAGAGAAGAAAATATTGTCCAAAGCCCCCAGAAATTCTTCGAGTCCCCTTGGCCAGAACTTGGTCACATGCTCAAGGCCCTAGCTGCAAGGGAGACTCACAAAGAGCATTTCTGTGACTGACAGCCTCTCTCATGGAAGGTGGGGTGTTTGCTGACTAGGATTACAGGTTGTGTTATGTTACATGGCAAAAGCAACTTTGCAGATTTTGTTAAATTAAGAGCCTTGAGATGGAGATATTGTCCTGTTGGGTCCAATGTAAACACAAGAGTTTTTATAAATGGGAGGCAGGAGGATCAGAGTCAGAAGAGACGTGACTGTGGAAGCAGAGGGTGGAGCGAGGTGGCCGTAAGCCTGCAGAAGCTGGAAACGCAGGCAGCCTTTAGAATCTGGAACAGTGTCTCCCTGCGAGCCTCCAGAAGGAACACGCTCGGCCCACACCTTGAGTTAGGCCAGCGAGACCCATTTTGGACTTCTGACCTCCAGCATGAAAATAATAAATCTATATTGTTTCAATACACTAAGTTTGTGGTAATTTGTTACAATAGGCAATAGGAAACTAACATAGCCCCGGAATCATGCTGCCTGGGTCCCTGGGCCTCACAGAGGGCCCAGAAAATGGCCCCTTTATCTTTCAGAACCTCTCTCTCCCTCCCTCTGCATATCCATAAAGCTGGGCTACAAAACTGGAACATGCCATCTTCCCTACCCACCCATCTCCCACCCCCCCTTCACTCCATCCTTCACACCCCCCCATCCTCCCATCCTCCCCTTCCTCCACTCCTCCCCATCCTCCCCATCTCCCTTCCCCCATCTTCCCTAGCCCTCCGATCCATCTGTCTTCCTCATCCCACTTCCCCCAGGCTTCCATTCAGATATGTCTGCCCCCTCAAACCTGGGGGGTTAATCTGGGCTGCACAGGGTACTCAGTCAGGCCCACCTCTGCTGGGCCCACCTGGGAACCTTTATGTACAGCACTTGTCACTTGTGGGAGTCTGGCCCCCTTCCCTCTAATCTTCACCGTACAAGCCTCTCATCGATGTGACTCGCCATCCCCAGCAGAGAGGAACCTGCAACTAGAAGGCCACTGGGGGTCTGTGCCGAGTGGCTGGGCAGTGATGGGTGAATCAGCCAGGCCCACAGGCCCTGGCTCTCCTGGAAGGAGCAGTCCAGGGCGGAGGAGAGCTACTCTCCACATGCGCTGGCCCGGTCACAGCACAGCAGCAGAGGCATCTGGTGAGAGCAGCAGGACCGATGGCCTTCTCTCCTGAGGGGCACTTGCCCCGACCCCTGGTGAGTAAGAGCGATGACCCGATCGCTGCGGTGCTGAGAGTGAAGACACTGGTGAACTTACCAGCTCTGCGGAAGAGCATTCCTGGTTCTGAGCATGGGACAGCGGCTACTGGCAGGGGAGCAACGGGGAGATGGTTCCTCAGGCCCTGCTGACGCCTGCTCTGTGGCCCTGAGGCGCAGGCCTCCCCCGTTGGAAGAGGCTGGTGGCCACCAGGCTGCCGGCGGAAGGGCGGGCCTCCTGGAGCGCTCCGTCCTCAGCCCCTCTGCCTGGAAAGCCACCTGGTCAGAGCTCTGCCTTTTCTAACTGTCTCAGGCCGCTGGGTTCTCTTCTTTCAACTTTAGCTCCAGCCTCCCCTCTCTGCTTCCTTACCACCTGCTCCCGGCCCAAAGTGGAGGCTGGCACTGGGGCCTTTCTAGGTCATAAGTGCTCCGCTGCGGGCCCCACTGCCAACCAACTCAGCCCTCACTAGTCCATGCAGCAGAGAGATTCCGCTGGCCCAGCTCGGGTGCCTGTCATGTCAGTGTCACCACCCATCCAATCAATGCCAGGAGATCAGTGCCCAGCAGGGCTGGTGGGCGGGGGCAGATTTTGTGAAAATGCAGGGCATGTGCCAGGCAAAGTTTGTCCACCAAGCATTGTCCAGAAAGAAGGTGAACTGTCCAGAGAACGGACAAGTCTCACCTACGCTGACTAGATGATTAGGGAATTTATCTATCTCACTTAGGTGTATTAAGAGTAAAGCAAAATTTTAAAAAACCAACTGAAAGGCAGCTGGGCAGGGCAACGCTCACCCTCAGAACATCCACCATGCTTTTCTCAGCCCGTGACCTCTTCTCCCCCTTCTTTCCTTAAATCCACCTCCTGTAAAGTATAGTAGACCTTAAGTGTTTTAGCCGAAGTCTCGGGTGTGGTCATTTCTACAGAGCACTCCTGGACATACTGCCAGAGCCCCAGAGAACATTGAATTCCAGGACCTAGGGCCTAGGGAAGCTGGGCAGGCCCTGTGTGTGCACCCAGCACCGCTCCAGCAGTGAAGGGTTAGGAGGCTGTGGTAAGGTAGTCCTCAGCTGTTCCTCTAAGGGAGGGATCTCTGAAGAAAACAGCCTTGCCAAGGTCACGCACCTTCCCCAGAACAGCCCACGTTTAATGGCTGGTCAGCGGAGAGTGTGAAGTCCCAGGCCTCAGCGTAGCCAGGAACGTCTCTGCAGGCCCACAGCTGAGGCCTTCGTGGGTCCGGCCTCCCAGCCCAGTGTTTTCCTCTGCATGATCCTGCTTCTTTCTCTTCCCTTCAAACAGATGTTGATTCCAACAGTTCCTCCTAATAAACATGCTGCCTGTTCTTCTCCCCTCACAGTCTGCTCCCCAGGGAACCCAATCTGTGACGGAGTTCCCCCGGGTTTATGGTCTTAGAGCCATGAAGTCAAACCGATGCTCAGATGGGCCCAGAATCATGACAGACACCTCCAAGCTGAGGGACAGTGACAGAGACTGCTGATGGACAATAGGCCTTGTCCCCGAGGCTTACTTTCTCTCTGGTTCCTTCCAGGAAACCTTGAGAAAGAGTGATCAGGCAAGCTGCTGCCAGAAAGGCTGGCTGCCTGCCCAGGTCCTATGGCAGGGACACAGGTGTGTGACCTTGTGGACAAACACTGGTTTGTGCTATGCTATTCAACACCATGAATGTCCGAGGAAAATGGTGGAGGAGATGTTAGTCTGCAGCATGGAGAGCCCTGGAGAGCAGAGCTTGCCCTCTTCCGTGGGATGAACCCTAGCCGAAACGTTGGCCTTCTGAATGAATTGTCCGGCTCCTTGAGGTGGGCAAGTAGAAAACTCCATGCAGGGAGCACTGGGAAGTACTCCTGAAGGACCCCAGGAGTTGTTTTGGTGGGAGAATCTTGGCCTACCCACTCTGCTGATCACAGAGAATTAAACTTCTTCCTGCCTATCCACTGCCCCCCCAAGTCCCCCCAAAAAAGAAGAGAAGAAAGAAGCAATAAAGGCCCAGGAAGAATCCTTCATTCGTGCTGCTTGATTTGCAAAATCAAGATAAGGGCCACCAAGGGTCTTCGTTATTTTTATGTGACACCGATAAACCATCTTGTACTCCTCTCTGTCGCCCCCCAAGCTCACAGCCACTCATCTTTTTGCACAGAGAAGCAACTTTCTGGAACTTGATTCATAAACAGAAGCATTAAAACTGGTCTCAGCTGGTCTTGGTCCTTAAGCGAATGTGGCTGGTGTCCCGCTCCTTCCTGCAGCGTCCTCTCCCTCTGTTTTATGTTGGGCGGGGCCATCAAGGGACATTACGCCAGAGATGAATCTTAACTGGCTGTGGATTTCTAAGGCTTTTCATCTTAAGAATTCCCCAAACATAAAAGGTCTGATTCCTTATGAGACTGGAAAGATACGCACCTAGAGTTCTAAGATTCCCAGCCTCATGGAGATTTGAAGACTGGGGTATTGGTGAAAGGCGGCACCCTCCGACCTGCTGCTGGCCTTGGGAGGGCAGCCACCATTCTCCTTCTAACCTGGGGCTTTGTCTTGGGAAGTGTGTTAGTCTGGATTCTCCAGAGGGACAGAATCAATAGGATGTATATATCCTACGTATAGTACACACTATACACATTACTGTATACGAATTACTACAGGGGACTTTTCCACGTGATCACGGAGGCTGAGAAGTCCAAGATCAGCTAGAGATCAAGGAAAGCTGATGGTATAGTTCCGGGCCGAGTCTGAAGGCCTGAGAACCACGAGCGTTGATGGCGAAGGTTTCAGTTGGAGTCCAAAGGCCTAAGAACTAGGAGAAGTGATGGTGTAAATTCCAGTTGGAGTCCATGTCCACAGTAGGAGAAGCATAATGTCCCGGCTTGAAGACAGTCATGTAGAAACTAAGAATTCTTTCTTACTCAGCCTTTTGTTCAACTCAGGCCTTTGACAGGTTGGAGGAGGCCCATCTACCCTGGGGAGAACAATCTGCTTTACTCAGTCTACCAATTCAAATGTCAATCTCACCAAGAAATATCCTCATAGACACACCCAGAAGAATGTTTAACCAAATATCTGGGCACCCCGTTGTCCAGTCAAGTTGACATGTATAATTAACCGTCACAAGAAGGAAAAGCTGATCATGGGATGAACAATTCAAAGAAAGTCACACATGTGCAAGTCCCTTGGCCAGATTGGGACTGGAGAAGCAGAGAGCTCCTGAGTGAGGAAGAGACGGGCTCTGAGGCTGTAGGTGGACACGCGAGAGTGCGGTGGTGGCCTCTTGGTGCCTTCAGTCTTTGCAGAACTGGAAGGCTGTTTGTGGATATTGCTTCCCCAGACTCGAGCCTACCTTCAGGATCTGCATGCCCCCAGCTTCTCTGGCCCAGAGTCCTTTGCCAGCTCATGGCCCTGGCCCATGATCCACAACCAGATTAGGATCCTCACATTCCCTGGGTTCGCCCTGGCCATAAAGAAGACATGGCAGCTGGGGCCTCCTCCTAGGGTCTGATGGAGGAGTGGAAGGTCAAGATTTTCATTGGGGTGAAAGACATCAATAAGAAGGCAGGCACGATGGATTCTTTGTTTAACAATTAGGCCTCCTGATCAGCTCTGAATAGGTAAGACTCGAAAAATAGTAGCTTAAATAACACAAAAGAACAAAACAACAACAACAACAAAAGACAATATTTTTCTTTGGGGTAATGAGAGCTGTAAGTAGGCCAGGGCTATCTGGTGGCCCCATACCGTCATTAAGGACTCAATCGCCTTCCATCTTGCAGCTCTGCTCATTTCTAGGGAAGGGCCCTCAGGTTCATGAATTCAAGATGGAAGCCACTTTTCTGTGTTGCAGGCAGAAGAAAGAGGTTGGGCGCGTCTGGAGAGTGGGTGGGTGTAGCAAAAGGACCCCGCCACCTTCATCAGCCCCTCCTCTCTTTTAAAGAATTTCCCGAAAGCTCTACCTCATGACTTCTGCTTGTATCCCATTAGCCATCCATATCCGTAAGGAAGCTGGACACTCTTGGTAAAACCATGATTCTGCACGTTGGCATCCCAGCCACCCACTTGCTGGTGCCCATGATCTACAGAGCCACCTTGCCTTGCCCCTCCTTCTCCTTAGCAAAAGTTCCAAAAAGATGCCAGGCCCTTTCTTCTCTCCCTTGCTTGCTCGCAACGTATCTGTGCTTTAGTGATAAGGGACAGAAACCTAACATAATACCCTAAGCCAAAAGGGAAATCTGTTGGCTCGAGCAACAATATTGTGGAAGAGCAGAGGAGTTCTCCTTAGTAATTTCTGGAACCACAGACTCGGAACCCCTCTAGTCTCCTGTCTGTCTCTCTTTCTCTTTGCCTCCCTCTCCATATCGACTCTGGCTATGTTTTGTCCTACTAAAATCACTTTCTTCACACGTCAGAGGTCAAGGACAAGGGGCGCATACAGACTCACATGCTCACAGCTCTACAGCCAGAGCAGAAAGGACCATTCCCCACCAGCTGCAGTCTGAAAAGTCCTGGCAAAGACTCTGATTGGCCCAGCTTGGTCAGATGGGCTTCCTTTGCGTGATCACAATGGGCAGGAAATGAAGATATGTAACAGGGTCTATTACACCTCTTCAGATCCCATGGCTAGATCAACGCTGCGGAAGGGAAGTCAGGAGGGAGTCTGATGAAGGGGTCCCAGAGCATGAGGGGATGGCACAGGCAGAGCCATTGAAGGAAGGGATTGTGTTTAGTTAGGCAGCAGCCCCAAGTCCTGTGTGCCACAGCTCCCTGGCTCAGTCCTGTGCCTGTTTCCCATTGGTTAACATTTCGCCCTTCCTCCGCTCTGCTCTGTACTGTGCAGACCTACAAGTCTGACTCCTGCAGGCTGCTTTCTCGAGACTTCCACCTTAGCTCCCAGCTGGGCTCAGCCAATGGTGTGGATTGGAGGACGGCAGAAGCAGGCGTTTCTTCCCCTTTCTCACTGCCCTCAGCAGTTTCTCTGGCCGCAGTTAGTTCCCCTGTGGCTCCAGCTCTGGCAAGTGCAGCCTCTGTGGTTTGAGTTTCCCGGGGGCGACTTTGGTCCCTGAGCCTCAGAAACTCTACCTCCTCCCTTACTCGCCAGCCTAGGGGAAGAAGTGACTTTCTGCTCCTGTTAATCTCTGGGCTTACATCATTTATGCAACCAAATGGCTGCATTAAATTTCTCCTGTTGTAAAAGCTTGAAGGCAGTTGTCTTCCTGGATGGACCTGATTTATACACACGCCACCTTTCTCCACACATGCGCTTCCTCCCCCACCAAAGGTCATTTGCTATTGAAACCTTTCTTTGACCTGGAAGCAAAAGGTTGTGTCTCCTGTAAATGAATCTGAAACCTCCCGGAGCAGGTGCAGGAAGGATACTCTGAAGGAGCCACCCGGCCTCCCACCAGGCATTCAGCCATTCGAGCGCGTGGGAAACGCAGCCGGTCTCCAGCAGCTGTGCGTGGATGTGCCTGGAGAAGCCATGCCGGCCAGAACTTCATCCCCGCCTGTCTCCACCTGCCTGTCAGCAGGAAGGAGACTTTAATGTGAGCAGAAACAAAGCCAAAACCAGAGCGTAAACTAGCAGCCAAACAGCCAGCGCGGGAGAAGAGCAAAGCTTGCAGGTTCAGGCTCCTGGGCGACCTGCAATCTTTGTTACTCAACCCACTGCAAGGTGACACAGAGATGGGTTTTTACGTTTAATTGCATATGCCACGGGATGTCCATCCAGGTAACGGTCACACTCCTGTGAAGCTAGCTGGAGAAACAATACTAGACTGCTTTTTTCCAGCAGTTGGTTTTGGGGAAAGAAATGGTGCTTGTACCGGTTTTCCCTCTGGAATATCACTACACGTGAACTTGAGTATTTTCTCAACATCAGACCCAAAACTACCTTAAATTATGTCCCTCATGACCTTCTTCCTTCTTGTCTTAATTAAGGAAGGATTCCTGTACCCATCAGGAGAGTACAGTTTCTGCTGTGGTAACAACATCCTGAATTCTCAGAGGCTTATAACAATAAAGACTCTTCTCACCTGTGGGACACGTCCGTTGAGGGTTGGGGCCCTGTCCCAAGTGTCGTCGTTCTGAGACTCGGGCCAACAGAGCAGGAGGTATCAGGAATATTGCTGGTTACTGTGGCAGACACAAGTGACAGACATTGCTCTGACCACATTTCAAGGTCATAGAAAGTCATATGGTGACATTCAACTTCCTGCAACCATTTCTATTTTCCCAAAGTTGTAGCTCCAGCTTTCCATCTTGGTCTCAAGTGAAATCTCTGCTTGTTGTTTTATAGAAGTCTCAAATGTGATGTCAATGAAATGGAACTCCATGGGGCCAGCCTGGTGGTGCAGCGGTTAAGTTCACAGGTTCCACTTCAGCAGGTCGGGGTTCAAGGTTTGGATCCCAGGTGTGGACCTACCTACTGCTTGTCAAGCCATGCTGTGGCAGGCGTCCCACATATAGAGCAGAGGAAGATGGGCACAAATGTTAGCTCAGGGCCAGTCTTCCTCAGCAAAAAGAGGAGGATTGGTAGCAGATGTTAGCTCAGGACTAATCTTCCTCAAAAAAAAAAAAAAAAAAGAAATGGAACTCTTGATTTTCTATGCCTCTAATTACCCTCATCTGAGTAAATGACACCACTTTCTGCCCAGTTACCTAAGTCAGAAATCTAGGGATTGTCCTTGATTTCTCTCCTTCTTTCAGTTGCCACATTCAACCCATCTGCAAGTCTTACTGATTCACCTTTCACAATAGTTTCAGAATCTGCCTCATAGCCTCAGCTCACGGCCAGCGCTCATGGCCTCCTAGCCTCTGCTCACGGCCAGTGCTCATGGCCTCATAACCTCTGCTCACGGCCAGTGCTCACGGCCTCATAACCTCTGCTCACGGCCAGTGCTCACGGCCTCCTAGCCTCTGCAGACGGCCAGCGCTCATGGCCTCATAGCCTCTGCTCACGGCCAGTGCTCATGGCCTCATAACCTCTGCTCACGGCCAGTGCTCACGGCCTCCTAGCCTCTGCAGATGGCCAGCGCTCATGGCCTCATAGCCTCTGCTCACGGCCAGTGCTCAGGGCCTCATAGCCTCTGCTCCAAGGCCAGGGTGCCCATTGGTCTCAGTTTAGGTCCCCCCAGATGTAGACCCTGATACAAGGATTAAAGTGCAAGTTGTTTTTCTGGGAGATGCCTGAAACATTGATGGAGGAATAAGAAAGTGAGACAGGAAATAAAAGGTAAAAAAAAAAAAAAACGGGGTGGGGGACGTGGTTCATTATTGAGAGAAACCCAACTGCAGCCAACTGGGACTTAATCTTACAGGAAACCTCCGGGAAATGACGGAGAACAGAGGTCTTAGTGCTATTCCACTGGAATGAGGCGTATGTCATCAATGGAGAGCTGCTCCTGGGGACACTAAAGTTTTGGACTTCCAGGCTGTGCTGCAAGCAGGCAGAGTGGCTTTACGTGGCTTTGGAGGAAGTTTTCCAGAAAAAAGACACAGATATTGGTAATTCGAAGTCAGCTGCTTCACTGCAGTGATATGCCCAGAAGGAGGGGTGAGACAGGAAAATGGCAGAACAAAAAACGGCTGTCCCCAGCATTGGGATTAACCATCCACCCGCCACTCACAAGTTCCAGGAGCACCACCCTCCCTGAATAACCCCCTCTCCTTCCCCAGAGAGCCCCCTCCCCTTGCCTAGACATCCCCCTCCCCTCCTAGCCAATCAGAAGTCTGGTCACAAGCTTGGCACCTCGCCTGCAAGACTTGGCCACCTGCTCTGGAGACTGACCAGTGCCCAGCTGCCGACCCGACTCCCTGCTTCAAACTGACCAGTGCCCAGCTGCTCACCTCAGCCACTGTAAATGAGGACCCCAGACCTCACTCAGGGCTGGTGGGTCAGTTTCAACCGGGTCAATCTGACCTGCTTTCCTTCCTCAGTTTCTTTCTAATCGGCCTGGCTTTTGCCTCCCGATAAACTAGCATAATCTCTCCTGACCTGCTCTTGGATTCCTTCCTGCACGAGGTCAAGAACCCACACTAAGGACCGGGTCTCAGCCGGGACCTTGGTCCCAGTTGGTTCCATTTCAGGAGTGTGGGTGGGGAGCCAACGGCATCTGCTATGATCTATCCCTTGACCTCTCATTTCCACTTGTTATCTGCATTAGGCTCACCCTTATAACAACTCCTCTTCAGGCTGGAGGCCAGTCTCAGCTAATAAACAGACAAACAAACAAATGTATAACTCAATAGGAAGTTCATGGGCCAAGTTGTGGCTGGTCAGTTGGGCCTGAGGTCGGGTCTTGCTATTCAGCATCTCACTCCTCCTCCACCACGTCTGGAATCCCTTCGCCCTCTGCCAGCCTTCCAACGGGAACAGGCTGCTTTCCTCGTAACCTACACTTTCATGCCTAATGGATCTGAGCATCTGGTTATCACACCCTTGTCAAGCCATGGTTCTGAAGTTACCCATTTACAGTTATTAATGAGCAAGTAATCATCAAGAGTTACTAGCCAAATAAATTCCTGAGTTCCAGAGAAACTCCTCCTGCCTTCCATTATACAGCAGCAACTCTATCATTCCTGAGAAGCAGGACCAATTACTCTACCAGGTTAGTAACTCCTTTCTTTGCCTACAGGTCTACTGGTGTAAGGAACCCCAAATGACAAGGCAGCAGCAGCTATAGCTTTAGATTTGGTGGAACCCATACTGGGTCCCCTAGTAGAAATCTCTGTAGGATTTCCAGTCCAGCAGAGCCTGAAGTTGTGGGGACAAGAAACACAAATTCCCCCAAGTGGGCCAATGGGCTTAATCGGGAGAGGGGTCACCTCTTATTTTTGCTCCTTGGTTCTCAGAAAAGTACACCCTACCTATTGTGGACACAGCACCACACAGGGTCTTTGGTTCAAAATACATATTGCATCTTGAAAAAGAGCACACTTAAGCCCACAAAGGGTGAGTCCCAATCCAGTGTCCACCTGCTCCTCGAAGCGGTCATTCCACTCTGAGGCTGCCTGTTGCTCTGAGTGATGCAATACATTAGCACAAGCTAGATTCAGTGGTATGTTGGTAAATTGGCTTGTGTGTGTGGGAGGGATCTCTAATTTGTACACTCTGCCTGAGTTTTGTTATTTAAATACTTTCACAATGGCCAATTTCAATCTGCCAAAGTTTTAACAATTGCCTCTCAAAATTCCTGAATACTTAACAATCAGTTCTCCTGAGTCAGGACTCCCGGCTGTAACAAACATAACACTGACTGGAGCCCTTGGTCGTCTGCCATGTTGAACCTCTTTCATTATAAATTTGGTCCCTTGGTCAGAGGCAATGTTATGTGGGATTCTCCCGACAATCAGACTTGGCGAGAAGGCAAATCCTTACCTAGCATCTCTAACAGTCACAGATGAGGGTGAAACACTCCCCCCCTCATCTTGTGGTATGCCTGATGTAATCCACTCGCCACCATATGGCTAACTGTGGCTGTTATGGAGGATCCCTGCTCAGATCTCCCTTAAAGAGACGGCCTGTGGTTAATTGACAATAGACTCCACCTTTGCCTCAAGCTGAGGGTACAGATTTCTCAGGCAATGGTATAAGGGCTCACAATTCCTGACCAGCAATTTTTTGCCCAAGAGGTGCCCCTGGGCTGGTGGAGACTTTCTTCTCGTTCATCTCAGCCTGAGTCTCTTGCTACCTACTCTCCCTTCCTTCTCTCTTTCCTTTCACTGGTGTCAGACTTGCATCACAGTTGGCAGCCTCTTCCTGTCTACTCTACTCCCGCTTCCCTTTATCTTTGCAGGCATTACCCCCAATAATCTTCCTGAGGCCCCTTTGTCTCCTCTCTTCCAAGTCCCCAACCCCACCGAAAGTTCCTGAACAACTAGCTAAGCCATCAACAACAGCTACGAGTCCTGAATGTCCTTAGCTCTGGCCACTTCTCCCTCCAGTCCAATAACCAGTTAATAACCAGATGTACTGCTTAAAGCTCTAACCGCTGAGACGTTTTCTCTCTGCCGCCTCTGAAATGGTACTAGCGTAGCAGTGGTCCACTTTTGGCTTGCACCAACATATTGTACTAATCCATTGATGAACCAGAGATTTTTCTTCCTTTTTCTTCTAGTTAAAGCAAAAACTCACAAGGCCATAGGTATGGAATGAAGGAGACTCACCTGTGTGACAGAGATAGGTGATAGGAAGGTCTGGGTCAAGTGTTGGTTTATTTGTGTTCTCTGGATCTACTCTGCGTGATCTCAAATGTATCACTGCCATTATATGATGAAATTATGTTCTGCCTGCCCAACCTTATGAACTGGTGGGTCTGACCATACTCGGCTCAGGAGGCAAGGCTCAGATCGTGTTGGGAAGCAATGTGAGGTCTCCTGGTCAGGTATGAGGTCTCTCCTAGAGCCTAGTAGTATGCCAGGAGCTGCTGTTCAAATGGAGGATATATTTCTGTCGCAGTGTTATGGACTGAATCGTGCCCCCCAAAATTCACGTGTCGCAGCCCTAAGCCCCAGTGTGACTGCACTTGGAGATAAGGCCTTTAAGGAGGTAATTAAGACTACTGATGGCTCCTTAATCTTGGGGTTCTGGCCTCCAGAACTGTGAGGAAATAAATTTCTGCTGTGTAAGACCCCCAGTCTGTGGCGTTTGTCGCAGCAGCCCTGGTGGACTACCCACAAGACACCGCGGGCTTGCTGCAAACCCCGGCTCTGCGCTGAGACTCTTCTGGTGGGACTTGCCCTAGACACCTCACGCGTGCTGGTTTACGGCAGATCCCTCCAGCACCCTGTCGTGTGGCCCGTTGGCTAGACGGATGGCACTGCAAGCTGAATGTGCTCTAGAGCTCTCTCTTGCCGTGAGCTCCTCTCAAAACTGGCATCTTTCTGAGTCATTCAATAAATGGATTGTTGCAGTTTTTCCAAGTGTGGTGTGTGCTCCCTCCAAAGTTAAGAGCCATATTGACTGTTGTTCATTTTTCTCAATGGTAGGAACTACAGGTTTTAAAACCTCCCAGCATTCCTCAAATCACCTTGAATCCATGCGTTATCTCCATCCCTCTGGTGTATCCATTGTTCTTGCCACTTCATACTCTCCAGGCTCAATTAACACTGTGCCGTTGATATAGTGACTACGGAATGTCAAAACGACCAAAGTCTGACGGGACCGTACTGTGACAGAGCAGGAGAGTAGACCCTGACTTCTGCCAAGGCTGGGAGTGAACGCTGCCGTCCACTCCAAAAGAAGGCGGATGTCTTTTCATTGCTGCCTGTGATGGAATCGAAAGGAAGGCATCTGCTGGGTCAATAGTTGTTACTTATGCCCGAGATTGGGTTGTTCTATTCCAGTAAAAATACAGCTGCTACAGCTGGGGTGACAATTTGATTAATTGTTGGCAGTTGTATTAATTTCCTATGGCTACTGCAACAAATTGCCACAAGCTTGGTGACTAAAAATAACACACATTTATTCTCTTACAATTTTGGAGGTCAGAAGTTTAAAATTAGTTTTACTGGACTGAAAACATGGTGACAATAGGACCATGCTCCCTCTAGAGGTGCTAAGGGTGAATAGTTTTCCTGGCCTTTTCCAGCTTCGAGAGCTACATTCCTTGGCTCACGGCCCCTTCTTCCATCTTCAAAGCCAGCAGTACAGCATCTTGCTTTGTCCCGCTGCCTTCTTCTTCTGTAGTATAATCTCCCTCTGCCTCCCTATTCTTAGGATATTTGTGAGTATATTCAGGGTTGACCCAGATAATCCAGGATAATCTTTCCATTTCAAGAGGCTTAATCACAAATGAAATTAATCTGCAAACTCCCTTTGTTATAGCCAACACCATTCACAGGCTCCAGAGATCAGGACCTGGCTGTCTTTGGGGGCCATTTTCAGCCCACCACAGTAGTCTTTCCTCATCTACCATGAGCAGCTGGTCGCTGTTTTTTCCAGGGCCCTATTAAAAATCAGGGTAAATCCCAGGTGAATTAAAACTCAGGGAAGTGGTAGGAGCCACCCTCGCTGCCTCCTTCCATGTTCCAGCCACTTAGAACGCGTGCACTGCATCTGACTTGCCATCTTGGCCAAAGGTGCAGGGTGAGGAGTTTGTATCTGGACTTCCCTATTGACCCTTAATGTGACCCTGAGGCCACATTTTGCTGGTAGCTCCCTGTATTTAATGTCCACCCAGGTTTTAACTTACTCAGAGGGAATTTTTGTGGTTGAAGAAACTGAAGATGAGAAACTTTTATTTTCTCTTTTATTTCCTCTAAATTCTGCTTGCAAACTGGGCAGTTCCTTTTTCAATTTATCCCTCTTTTTCTACACCTTACAGAAATATACAGATGAGAAATAAAAAGCCAATTAATACATTCCACATACTGCCTGGAAATCTCCTTAGCCCTATCTACGAGTTCACTAGGTCTATTTTCTCTCTACCAACTTCCCACAGGCGAGCCTTTTCAGTTACTCCACCACTATGTAACAGACCCCTCCTCCCTCCAGCTTCCTGTAGGAATTTTCAGCCTCCACCAGCAGCTTTCCAGAATCCACTTTAAAAGCCTCTGTCTGCTTCTCAAAGTTAATGCCACATGTTTTACATTTTTGTTAACGCAGGAGACTATTTCTGATATGAAATTGAATTGTTTCAGTTAGCCTTTATCGTCTAACAAACCATCCCAAAATTAGTGGCTTAGAATAATTTTTTCCCCCACAATTCTGAGATGCTTGTGCTGTTCCTTTGCTGATTTCTCCTGGGATCCCTCACGTAACTGAATTCAGCTGGAGGGTAGTGCAATGGGCAGACTTTAATTTGACCCACAATGATCCCCGGTTCCTCGTATTCACACCTTTGTGAAATCTTTTCCCCTGGAATGTGGGCTGGCCTAGCAACTTGTAACTTGCTTCTAACCCGTAGAACATGGCAACGGTGATGGGGTGTCACTTTAATGATTAGGTTATAATGATTGGTTAACAGGAAAGATCAGGCTATGCCCTAAAGGGGACCAGCTTTCTGGCCTTTCTTATGACCCTTTGTATAGAGAGACGCCCAAGGAATTCCTCCAAATGCTCAGCATTTGTCTGTTGTGTCCATGTGACCTAGCTTACTGGTAACACACCTTATCTATTGACTCGCCTGCCAGAGAGAAGCAGCTGGGGCTCTGGCTCTGAGCTGCCCTCACCTGAAGAGGCTCGGCAGCCAGTGCAGCAGAGATTATCCTGAAGAAAGCCGTTTCCCTTTCTCCCGGCCCCCCAGGGTTTGGAGACCTGGTGGGTGGGGTTGGGAAATGTTTTGATCAGGCCCCGGGAGTGAGGAATCAGGATCGCAAGAATGTGCAGGCCGGCCTAATTTTGCTCCAGTGTTGCTCAAAGAGTGTCTAGGAACCCTTTCTTCATCTGCTGCCTGCAGGCAGGAAGAGCAGCCCTCCCTGACCGCGGCTGATTGGGCCTCTCTGACCCCTAAACGGACCCGGGAAGGAGAGGCTGCTGTTGGCTTCTTTAAGAGGAAATCTCTCCCCAAACCCCGGCTGTCTCCCTCTCTGCACGTTTTGCCTCTGGATCTCTTTCTCTGCATTGCATCAGACAGAAACATAGCCAGCTCTGTGAAAAAAAGCCAAGATGGGTGCCAGAAGCTGGAAACACATGTGGGGCAGGAGCCGAGAGAGCAACGTGAGAGAAGAGCAGACATGACTGACACGTCTGCCAGAGGCCCCTTTACGAACCAGCAAGAAGACCAAGGTCAGGGCACAATTTAACTCAGGAATAATTCAAATGGAGTTTTTCATTATTTTTTAAAGGAAATCTTCTACTGGAATAATAAGATCTTATTAAACAGACTGATATAATTAGATTAATATAAGCATAACCATTCATAAACCTAGTTTTCAAAATCATGAGTTCTTGATCTTCTCTATGAAAAGGTTAAGACTTTCTTGGCCTGGTCTCTTTGTAAATGAATGGCCTGTCACTCCTGGACCTTGCTATACCAGGCTGAAGGAAAAGAAAGTCATAGAGTGGCACCTTTTCAGTGGCGCCTCCCCTGACCAGCCTATTCAGAGTTGTGTCCTCAGCACTAGGGACATTCATCTGGCTCGTTAATGGTCCAAGTACCTGGACCAGTGCCTGGCATACCGTAGGTACTTAATGCATGCTCTTAAGTGAATGAGTGAAGAAACTTTGGGAAGATATTCTGCCCCCTGATTATGCAGGTGAGGATACTGAGAGTCGGAGAAGTGACACCATGCTGAATGAGACATGGCTGGAGCCGAGCCTGGGAGCCGGTGTCCTGGCACCTGAGTCGGTGCTCTCTGTGCTGTGCTGGCAGGATCCTTTGGCTTCCCTTCCCTGCAGAGCCTGGTAGTCTTCCCCATCACCATGGCGATCGTGCCCCACGCCACACCCCTCTGGGCGATCTAAGGAGTGAGAAGACACCGTCTGTGCCCTGAAGACCAACACCTACCTAGTGGGGTCAGGGGGAGGGGCCAATATGGCAGTGGGGAGCTTCTTCTGAGCACGCGCACCCAAAGTGACCTCATTTCAGTAAGGCTTTTGAAGACAGTGCGTTGCCACGCTGCTTGTTATGTCCATGATGAAAAGTGTGTGGAGGAGGCAGAGTGGACCAGGGGTCCTGGAGAGGATGGTGGAAGCATGGTGTCAACCAAGGTGGGGAGATCCCAGAGTCCTCACCAGGCTCATGTCCCCTGATGTTAGAACCTGGCGACGCTGCTGCTGAAAATGGCCCTTGCTGCATACTTCTCAGCTCCCCTGCCTTCTCATCTCATGGGGTGTCTGCTTCCCCTCCTCACTCGGCACCTGCTCCTCGCCTCTCTCCCTGCCTCACCCTAGCCCAGTCTGGCAGGCACGAGTCACCTGCAGACAGACCCTCTGTGGCCTCCCTGGGCAGCTCTGCTTTTACGGGGTGAAATGGACCCATTCTGGCCCCAGTCCTTTCCTCTGCAGGGACCTGCAGACTCACACTGCTCCCCTCGGGACTGGTTTCCCTGCTGGGAGGGTGCCCCATGCCACAGCGTGCTCTTATTGTGCTCTGTGCTCCACGGCGTTCATGAATTTATTTTTTTTAACTAATCTGGAAAATACTTGGTTGTAGATTTCTAAAAGCTCTAGTGAAGTCTCACTCTACATCCCCTCTGTGCCCAGCCTTGAGATGGGAACTGAGAGCAGCTGCTGGCCTGGCCCAGGAGCTGGAGATGTCCTGGGCAGGAGGAGGCAGATAAGCAGTGTCCACCAAGAACTAGAAAGGAAGCAGGGAGGGGTGTGAGCTGAAGAAACCCAGGAAGGCTCCCGGGGTTGGGGGCGATGGGCCGCCACCCAGCTCTGACTCAGTCTGCTGGCTTTCTGAGAAAGCTGAGGCTTACCAGGTTTAACCACGAAAGGGAACAGCACCCCCACACCCAGTGTGTAAGCGGCAGGGGCAGCCAGAATTCAGGGCCCATGAGGCCCCCAGCCTTGCTGGGCATCACCAAGCCCAATGCAGCCCGTTGGTTCCTAGCACCTGCACTGGGGACCTTGGTGGGGCTCTGTCTGCCACCTCAAGAGAGGCAGCATGGGAGGGTGTGTGCTGGACTGTAAAGCCCGGGCAAGGAGGGTCTGGTGGGCAGCCTGCCTCATGCTGAGCAGCTGCAGCATCTCTGTGTAGGTGTCCCCAAGGGAAGAGCTGACACGACGGCTCAGGAAACAGTTGTCACGTACGTCATTGGCAGTGTGGGAGCAAACCTGTGTCCGTCGGTCCCCCTGCTATCTATCCAGCGATCTGGATACCGTAGTAGACCAGCTAGCTTAAATTGACCCTGCTCCTGATGACCTGCATCCCCCGCAGGCTTTATTTTCTTTAAAAACAAACGCACAGATTGTGCTCCCCGCTAAGGAAGGCAGTGTCTGCAGGATCTGTTGGCAGGTGTGGGAGGGGGGTGGAGGCCTGACCGTAACGTCTGTGGTGGGGCTCCATGCTCTCTGACAGGCAGCGGGCCCTGCCCATGGCCCCACTACGGCTCATGTCAGCGCAGGGTAGCGGCACTGGGGGAGGAACCTGCTTTGCTTGGTGGATCTGTTCCTAGAGAGGCAGAAGGGACCAAATGAATACTTCCGCTCAGTGGAATTCAATAATCATATTGTGAGAGCAGCAAGAATTCTGTGTGGTGTTTGATTTAAAATGCTTTGTGGTTCACCAAATATTTTCCTAGAATTTCTCATTTGTTCCTGACAGCTGGTGGTGAGATAGGTAGACGAGACACTATTGGTCCCATTTTACAGATGAGGACACAGAGCTTTAGAGAGGTTCTGTCCAGCAAAAGTGAAACTAAACCCAAAAGGCCCGACTCCCAGCATGCTGGGGTTCGAACTGGGCCCTGCAGGGGACACAGATGACATTGGGACACAGGAAGCACCTCTGGCTTCAAGCAGGAGTCTCAGCAAAGACCTTGCTAGGCAGACACTGATGAAGACAGGGTTCCATTTGTAAGCTCGTGCGTGAAGAGGTGGCTTTGGTACAGCGATGACACAATTCCTGGTTTTCGTTGTCTGCTCCTTTCCCCGAAAGGCTGGCTCATTGGGAAAACGCTGGGATTGTAGCTCCCTGATCTATTGACAAGACGCTCCTGGCCCTCAGCGGCTGGGGTTGCCAGACTCAGCAAATAAAAACACAAATGCTCAGTTAAATTTTCATTTCAGATACATAATGAATAACTTCCTGGTATAAGTATGACCCAGATATTTCATGGGACACACAGAAAAAAGCTGTTTGCTTATATGAAAGTCAAATTTAACCGGGCATCTTGTATTTCATCTGGTAACCCTATCAGCAGGTTAAGGCATTTAAAGAAACTTGTTTTTCCAACTACCCACTTCCCCTGTCTGGTGCCCCGTGTTCTGGGCCTTCCTCGGCAGGGCCAGGCAGAATCTCCCACTTGACAAGGGCCCTCTACAGACAAGGGGCTGGCTGGGAGGAGTGAGCCCCACGGAGAAATGCCAAGCCACGTTAGCTCCGGCCATGAGGCTCTACAGATCCCGAACTCACGTCAGGGGAAGGGCAGTGGCCCTGCTGCCTCCGCCCGGTGGGTCCTGCCTCGGCTGGGCAGGGAGCGTTCTGCAGGGGCAGAGTCACACATCTCTCAACTCTTTCCTTCCTTACTTCTGAAACCACTGGACAGACTGTTTTTAAACACATAGCATCTGGAATTCCAGGGCCCTCATCAGAGGTGGGCCGGGTGTCACAGTCCCTGTTCCCCCAGACACGGGCACGTGCACCCTCCATCCAGCAGGGCGCCCGCCAGCCTGGGCTCACCCACTCATGGGAGCACCTGCTCTCCTTCACAGGCTTGCCAGCGGCTGGCGGGGCTGGCCAGCTCTTACGTGCTCTTCCCATTTGCAGATTTAATTTAGATTAACATGGAAAAGTCATGGACTGCTTTTCTGCAGGCTGAGTGAATGCTGCTTAATTTCGGGAGAGATAAGGGGGGTGGGGGTCATCCTCCTCTGCGGTCTAAGGAAAGGGAGGAAGCTGGTGAGCTCCTGGGATGATTGCTGCCCTCCCGGGGTCTGCCCCACACCCCCGCTGGACTTACAGAATACGGTTCCTCAGGGTGCTGGCAGGCTCGGCCCTGGAGCCCGAGCAGTCATGGACAGAGGAGAGCGTTCTCTCTCTGCAACGGCCAGTGACTCAAGGAGGCCTCACAGTGGACAGACTTGGGCTGGCCTGTCGGCTTCCTAGGCACTGCCCTTCTCCAGCATCCTCTGCCTCCACAACTGGGGCTCGCATGGTTGTGTCCCGGGAGCAGAGGGGCTGGGACATCAGGGGCAGAGAGAAGTGACAGTACCGGCCCCTCCTGGCTGGAGGCACACGTGATGGGTGTCAGCTCCTCTCTCTGTGGGGGGGCCTCTGCACCTTGAGAAGCCTGTCCTCTGGAGGGAAGAGCGTGGATGCCAGCCTCAGAGGCTCCTGGCCTCGGCACAGTTGCCCGTGGCCAGCATCTTGGTTCCTTAGTATCATGAAGCGATTCCTGGCCTCTGCTCCACAGAAGGGCGTGAAGGAAAGTGAAGTAACGCTGGAACCAGGACCAGCCATCCCTCCTCAAAGCTCCAAGACCATTGCCATTCTGATCGGTGTGATTTTGAAGTGCGCTGGGTTTTCACTCCCATCCTGTCACCTTTCCACGCCCAGATTCAATCTAGATTATGAAGAACAAAGGCAGCGCGTGTTTGCCTTCGGCTCAATCAGCGGAGCCACACTCCAGCTGTCACCTCACCCTGTGCCTCTCACCTTGCAGTCTGGGGGGCCTGGAAATGCAGGGGGACTCCTGGGGGTGGGTGGGAGGCCCTGGAGCCGTCACACCCCGAGGCTAAGCCATTCCTCCTGGTGTCCCTGTCCACATGGTACCCTCTTCACCCACACCCCTGACTCCTCGTGTCCCTGCGGGTACCCTCTTCACCCTCATCTGTCACTCATGGTCTGTGTCTTCCCCCAGGGAAGAAGCTCCAGGCCTCGGCCGCCTGACTTCTGCAGCTTCAGTCCCTCCATAGTCCCCCACTGTCGAGTTTTCCTACACAAACCAGGATAGAAAGGTCTTTCTTGCTGAGGAAGTCACAGCCTCCTCGTGCCTTCTCAACACCCTCACTGCTTCCTGCCTGACTCCATGGCAGCTGTGACGGAGGATGGCTGGTACACAGAGGCTGCCCAGCGCCTGCTGTGTGCCAGGGGACGCCCTAAGGTGCAGTGACTATGGGCATGGACCCTGAGCACACGTTGTCCATGTGAGACTCCTGACCCCATGCTTACAAGCTGAGCAGCCTTACACAAGCCGCTTACTCCCTGGGCCTCCTGTTCTGGTCCATCAAGGGAGAAACCAGGAGAAGTGCTCTCAGGTGCCATTCCATTCCAGGGCTCCTTGCTCTTCCTCTCACCCTCCAGAGTCCAGATCTGGCAGAAGGGATCTATTGGCTCAAGCTGAGGGCAGGACCACCCTCAGATCTGGGATAGACGGAGCCCCTCTCCTGTTCTTACACTGTAGCAGGCCCTGCTCTGGCCTCTCCACTTCTCATGGGTAAGAAGACTAGAAGGGTCAAAGGGGATATGACTACCAGAAGCCCATGCTTCCCTTCCAATCCACGCTTTGTCTACTCAGGGCCTTGGACTTCCTGCTCAAGTGGCTATGAGACCACTTCCAGGGTCTGCACAGGCCACTGCCTTGGGTCTGTCCTCTGGAAGGTGCAGTGTTCTGCAGGCTAAGGGAGGACACAGATTGGACAGGGGGTGGACAGGTGGTCTGCAGTATCCACACACGTGCATGTGAGACCACGCCTCTCCCACCCCCCTGCTGCCACGGAAAGTGGCAGAGCTAGGAATGGAAAGATAAGGGATGCAGACGGTAAGTAAGGGATGGAGGCTGGTGGCCCTGTTTCCTGCCTGCACTGCCATGTTCCTTCCAGCATGGAATTCTGAGGGGTCCAAGAATTCTCAATTCTAACCTGGCCTCCAGGTCATGGGAGGATAGAACATCTTTCATACAACAGTTTGTTGGCTTGATTTATAATTTAAAAATATTTAGACATACGGTATGTGGGTCTCTGCTTGTGCTCACGCCCTGGTCTCTGTTTAGGATATTTCCTACATGTTATCAGGCGCTTCCCCAGTTCTTGAGAAGTAGGTTGTTTTCCTTCAGCATCCCATCTGCATGTCCTGGGAAAGGCTTCAATTCCCCCAAGATTTGTAGTAAGACTCAAACACTCAGGCTCTTAGGTTCTTAAGGTGCTCTCACTCCTTAGGGACTCAGTTTCCATCTTAAGAGGGCTTCCCACAGTAGTCCTTTGTGTTGTGATAAAAAAATATGTATTTGATCTTTGTCCCTGGCTCATGACAAAGACCTCCTAAAACTCTGGGAATTTCCTCAGCGATAGGGACTAGAGGAGTATCTTTTGTTCTTGACACAGGGCTCCTAAGTCCCTGGAATTTCCTGGGTGATGGGAGCCTCTTTCATTCTCATGGGGTGGCTCTGGGTGGGGCTCCAGACAGCATCAGGGTGGGGGTGTTTGCCAGAAAGACCAAGCCTTGATTAGAAGCCTAGAACTTCCAGCCGTACTCTCCTCAACCTGCAGGAGTGGAGGGGGCTGGAGCTTGTTAATAAGCAATCACGCCTGTGTGACAAAACCTCCATCAAACCCCTAAATGATGAGGTTTAGTGAGCTTCCAGGTTGGTGAATGCATCCAGGTGCCAGGAGGGTGGCTCATGCCACCACCAAGGTGACAGAAGTTCCTGTGCTCGGGACTCTCTTGGACATCACCCTGTGTGCCTCTTCATCTGGCTGTTGATCTTTGTGCTTTATAATATTCATCATAATATAATAAACTTATAAATGTAAGTAAAGTGCTTCCCTAAGTTCTGAGCTGTTCTAGCAAATTATAGAGCCTGAGGAAGGGAGGTCATGGGAACCCTGATTTTAAGGCCGCCTGTCAGAATTAAGGGAGGCCTGGCACTTGTGACTGGCGTCTGAAGTGGGGCCAGCCCTGTGGGACTGAGCTCTTAGCTTGTGGGGTCTGATGCCAGCTCCAGGTGGTTAGGGTCAGAAGTGAATTAAACTGTAGGACCCCCAGTTGGTGTTTGGAGAGCTGGAGAACCGGTTGCTGGTGTGAGGAGAAACCACATACATTTGATGTCTGGAGTGTTCTGTGGGTAGAAACAGACCATAGTGTCCTTCCACACAAAGACCTGAGCCCTTCCTCCCAGGAATTCCAGCCACTGACACCTCTTGCATCTCATTAGGGAAAGTTGGGCTTTTGGGGCAGAAGTGTGGTGGAAGAAGTGCCGAGGGGAAGCCAGAGAGCACTTCCTATTCTTCTCCAAGCCCTGGAGTCCGCCCAAGTGAGAGACACTCTGGATAAAGCCCTGCACTGCCCACTGCCCTGCCGAGTCTCGACAATTCTAACCCCTCCAGGCCTGGCCTCTGAAGCGTCCAGAGGAGGGAAAGATGCAGCCCACACACTCTGCCAACCCCCGGACTGCCTCCTAGCATGACTGCGTGCATCTTGGGTGCCCTGGCTGCCTTCCACCTGCTCTGCAAGCTGCCAGCAACCCGGCCTGAATCACGTCTGAGCATCCTGGTTCCCCTCTGAAGCAGCAGCATAAGACCCTTCCCGGAGCAACGGCCTGCATGGAGCACATGCGTCCTGAGAACACACAGGTAAGTCTTCTCTCCCAGTCAGGCTGTGCATGCCCCAGCCCGGCAGGGGGAGGCCTGGAGCATAGGAGGGCCCTACTCTGTGGTTTTTGAGACCTCACTCTCTGAAGAGGATATAAAATAGCTATATCCAAATTCCACACACCTAGGGACCAAATGATGGATGTTTGCATCCAAAGTTTTTAGCTGCCCTAAGACACTCCCTACTCCGGTTTGCAGATCGGAACCCCCCGGAGGCACATCCGGTGTAGCAAGGGGCGGGGATGGTCTCAGTCTGCACATAGTCAAGGCTTCCGCCTCTCCAGGCCTTAGACTCACGAGAGATGAATGACCGTGGCTGGTCTGAAGGGAATGGAGTATTAATAATCTATTCCTGATGGAATCAGGCTTTGCTTGCCTCTCCCGCTCCGTCGCGGGCTGGGCCCCATCAATCACCCTGTCCTCATGATCTGCCCGCTCAATAGTCACAGGATGAACGCACTGCTCGGAAAACAGGTGAGGGATTGTTACAACAGACACTGTGAAGGCTTCATTTCCACTGTCAGGCTGGTTTCATGATTTTAATAAAAGAACTGGGGTTTAGACTTGAAGGAGCGATTAATAAAGGAGTCCACGGACGCACGGTGCCGGTTGAAGGCTCTGGCGAGAGCAGGCTCAGAGCTTGAGGGGTCCAGCCCCCGCCCCCACCTCCGCTCTCCCGGGACAGAGACGGAGCCCCTTGCTCAGCCTTGAACCCCCTTCCACCCACAGGGCGCTCCCGCTTGACGTCGAAAAATGAAGTATTTGCACCTTCTAAATGGACAGAAAAATAAACAAGAAGCTTTTAGTCACTTGCATAGTTAGGACTTTCTTGGATGTCTGATAGAAACCTAAGTCTGATGGAAGAAAAACCGAAGAAGTGGGGTGGGGAAAGGCAGACGGATCCATCTGAAGAACAGCAAAGACCAGGAGAGTAGGAGGCCCTTCGGGCATGGCTCAATCCAGGGGGAAAATGAAGGGGTGGGGAGTGGGGCAGCTTCCCCTGGGGCTGTGCTTGGGGCCCAGGGAAGAGGCGCCAGCCCCGCCTGCCTCTGCCTGCCTGCGGGCTCCGCCGCTTCCTCCAGCAGCAGCTCTGACTGCCCGTGGGTCCTGTCCCCATGCTATTCTATACTATTCTCTAAATAAAAGAGCACTACTGCCAGATCTTAAGAGTCTAAGAAATCCTTCTTTCGACTCCTTGGCTCACCGACCCCGCATCATTTCTGGTGGCCCGTACGGGGCTCGAACCCGTGGTCTAGTCAGGGCCTCCAGAGTGCCAGACCAGAGAGGGCCTCACAGACTGGTTGCACAGATGAATAAGCCAGCACCTTCTAGATCAGGAGGCTGAGGTTCAGAGAGAAGGCGGCTCAGCTCACATGGGGCAGAGCCCAGGTTTGAACCCAGATCATGTGACTTTGGACCCTCTGATTATGACCACTGCATGTTAGAGGGTAGGCACTCAGTGCCCACCTGAAGGTGAGCTAGGAGGCCCTGGAGAGAGAGAGAGGGAGGGACGGAAAGAGAGGGGTCGGCGAGAAAGAGAGGGAAGGAAGAAAGAGTGGGGAGAGAAAGGAGAGAGAGAGGGAGAGAGAGGGAGGGGAAAAGGAAGGAAAAAGGGAAGAGAGGAGAGGGGTCCAGGTGGAGGGGAGAGGGGGGCAGAGACACCAGCTGGCAGCTCTGCTGGCTCAGCTCCCTCTGAGCTCTGCTGCAATGGGATGCACTAGGTTGGGAAAGCTGGAGAGGGAACCTATTAAAGGAGCACTTAAGATCATTAGCAGAATCTAATTATTGAACAATTCCACTTTCCATGGGCCCTGCCTGATCGGTTACCTCCAGGCACTGATTCCTTTCATATTTACCTCATTAGGAGAGAGCAGCGGGGTGCCCCACCCCAGCCCGCGCCTCTCCTGCCTGCAGGGACTCAGGGTCAGAGCTGGATGGAAGACAGCCCAGAGGTGGCTCAGCCCCAAATTCACTTTCCCTACCCAGCAGGCTGATTTCAGAGCACCAGCTCGGGCATTGTGACAGGCCGAGGCCGAAGCAGGCTCTGGCGTTCTTAGACTCAGTGTCTTCAGACTTAGGTGCTTCAGGCTCTTCCTTCGCAGGCTCACTGAGGAACAGGTGACACAGTGTGGGTGTCTCCCTCTGCACGTGGTCACTGTGCCACTCCTTTGTGGGGTGGCAGTGCACACATCGCAGGACTGAGTACGCGAGGGCATGTATATGGGGACACCTTCCCTGAGCCCTGCTGCTGAGGCTGTGGCCCCTTGGCTTCAAGGTGACAGGGGACATCCTCAAAGTTCTTAGCCCTCCCTCTCTGCCCTAGCCTAGCCCCAGAGTGGGCCATCTCGTGACGTAGCCATTAGAGGCACAGGAAAGTGGCTGCTACCAAGCCCATCGGTTGATAATAAAGTAATAACTTAATAAACTGAAGGAATGTGTGTTTGATTTATTCTAGTTGCTTGGACACACTTAAGTTCTCCCGATTGGAGTGTGGGCCTTAGTGGGATGGCAGCTTCCACGTCCAGGGCCCCTCACTGAGCTGGGGTTGGGGTCCCAGGACTCACGGGCCCACAAACAGTGAGGTGGGCAAAGATCTGGCCTCCAGTGCAGCTTTCACGGAGCCCTCCGGGGCTCAGGGATGGAACTTTCTTTGGGATCTGCTGGTGCCTCTGTTTGGGCTGCTGAGCAGGGGCCCAGGGTAACACGTGGGACGTGTGGAGGAGGAGTCCCGGGGCACAGCCAGCCCCCAGCTCTGCTAAGAGAATCTGTGCACTGGTCCCCGCCTGTTCCATCCTACATGTCAGGCACAGTTCTTCAGACACTTTCTATATGAGTGTTCGCGGGCTGCCGTAACAAAATGCCACAGAGTAGGTGGGTTTAAACAACAGAAATGTGTTCTCTTACAGTTCTGGAGAGCAGAAGTCTGAAATCAAGGTGTGGGCAGAGCCACGCTCTCTCCGAAGCCTCCAGGGCAGGGGCCTGCCCCGCCTCCTCCAGCTTCTGGGAGCCCCAGTTCAGCTCAGCTCAATCCACAACATCTTACCTATGTCATATTTGTCACAACAGGAACATCATTTTGTACCCTTTAGGGCAAAAAAGGAAAGGAAATGCTCTCACGAGGGCCACTGATCCCCTGAATGTGCGGCAGGGACCGTTCCCTTCTTGTCCCCCTCTTCTCTCCCTGCCCTCCACGGTGCCCTCATCCGTAACATGGCAGGATGAGGCCAGCAGCAACAGGGTTCAAGTGTCAAGATGCTCTGCCCCAACTGGCCGGTGCCAGGGCATTGTGGGTCAGTGTTAAGTGTGGCGTGTGTTGGGATCTTGGTTCACATAACCTTATAAACCTGGCTTCCCCATACCCTTGGGTTGGACCCCACCTCTCTAGCCCCCTGAAGGTCTCTGCATCTGCTCCCACATCAACCCAGGAGGAATCTGAGAGAATGAGACCCTGCAGCCCTAACAGACCAAACGCCCCGCCTCGGTCCCGAACAGCTGGCACTGCCAGGCTGCACCAAAGAGGAGGCCCTCCCCAGTGACGGTCTGATTAGAGGGATGATGCCTTAGCAGCCTGGCAAAGTGGGTCCCTCCTTAGGTATCAAGGCAGGTCAAGACACTGGTATCAGATGCCAAGATACCAAAGGTCAGATATCAAGTGTGTCATTTTCCAGAATGGGTGACTCTTCAATTAAAACCACCACGTTTCGTTTCTTTTCTTTCCTTACACATGACCTGCCTTTGGAATGATGTTGCAGAACAGAATAAGGGTATTTCCACTCCTGAGACATTAACTGCAAATTGACTTGTATTTATTTTCTCGTTGACTTTCATCATGAAACCAGAGCTGTGTTCTCTGACCCCCATGGGCCTACAGCTTCCTCACTTCTGCTCCTTTCTCTATCTGTTTGCCTCCTATGGCCTTAATGTTTGGCTCACATGTAGTCTGGTGAGATAGGCTTCAAACAGGCCATCCCTCCTTTGTCAGCTCTGCACTGTGCCCCCCCGGCTCTGGCCTTCCCATATGGCTTCTCTTAGGCCGCCTGTTCACCTGGATCCACAACCTGCAGGGAAAAGGCAGACTCTCAGACTAGTGTCTCCATGGCCTGGTGCTTTTGTGTGTCAATCAATGGTGCTGTCTTCTTCCCAGGAGGACCTCACGGCACCAGCGTGAATGCCTTCTTCACTGTGCTGTGGATGTGCCTTGGGAAACGAGATGTTTTCTTTGCCTGGATTACTTTGCTTCCAACCATCTGAATTCCCTTTGGATCCTTCATCCTTCATAAAGCCTTTGGTGACCACCCCAATGACAAGGGCACGCTTTCCCTTCCCTTAGTGGACTCCTGCAGCCCCCAGTAGGTGGCAGGATGGAACACGGCGACAACAGGTGACAGGAACAAGATAGAGTTGGGCACGAGTCTCCGTCTTTGAGTGGGCTTGGTGCCTCTTCCCATTTCTTCCCAAGTAGAAATATCTGCAAAGGGAGCAGTGGCCTCCATAGGGTGAGATGAAGGACCGGCTCTGGCCAGTAGGTCCCCAAGGCAAACAGGTACATTCTTGGGCTCTCCCCAAAAGTACAAGTTTCCTTCCCAGAAAGGAAGCAGGCCGCGTTAAAGGGTGAGAGTCAAACATTGCTCTTGGCAAAATGATACTTTGAGTGGTGTGGTCTCTGGGCTGGCAATAGCAGCACCACCTGGGAGCTGGTCAGAAAAGCGAATCCTCAGGCCCCTCTCAAGAGCCCTGAGAGGAGGGCCCGGCAGTCTGTGGCTCACCAGCTCCCCGGGCGATTCTCACAGCCTGGTAAAGTTTGAGACACACCCATCTGGAAAATGACGCAAAGATTAAACACTGCGTCAAGGTAGCAGCACCCGATCAGACCACGTTTGCTGGGTCCCCTTCTCACTCCCCCCATTAACCTGGCCCCTCAGCTCTAATCGATGCCCATCCGCCCCTGCTCCTCCCGCTTCCTAGAAGCTTGTGTCTTTGCACTGCTTGCCTAAGCCTGGCTGGCCCAGGGCTTGGGAGCCCCCGCCCTCCACGAAGAAGGAGAAGAGCCATGATTACAGACAGAATCCGTCGGATTTCAGCGCAGTGGGCAAGCATGCATCCAGAGAGCCCTCACGAAGCCTCCCGTGTCAGCAGGGTTTGGCCTCTGTGGTGGCCACGAGAATGCGCCAGGCGCCTCTCCAACCACAGAGGAGTGGAACAAGCTGCTGTGCTCTGAGCAGCGTCTGCACCAGGCCTCCAGGAGCTACTCCTATCCGATGCTGGAGCCAGGCAGGCATCCCAAGGCAGACCAGGTCCTGGGAAATTGGGAGCTGGGACTTGTTTGATGGCCGACTATGGCTGGGGGCTGGCTGGACACCCCCTAGATTGTCCTGTAGTCTGGAACACCCTCCTGCTTCTCTTCACTTAGGGTCAGATTTGCATCGCTGTCTGATGACTTTGCCAGCTTTTCCCACTCCTTCCCTATTTTCTCCCACAAGTATTGCCTCTAATAAAATCCTTGCATGGATAATCTCATTTTGGTGTCTACGTTTCCAAGCGTATGAACTAACATAGTCTCAGACTAGAAAATATCAGAAGAAATCTGTGGGGTGTGAGTGTGTGTGTGTGTGAGAGAGAGAGAGAGGAGAGATTACAATGGCACAGGAGACCTACGAGCTGAGCTGAGGATAGAGACTCAGCCTAGAGATGTAGACTGGGGGTGGGGTCGTGGGGGTGGGGGTGGTATTAGCACATAGGAAACCTTGGGGAAGGATTAAATCATTCAAGGCGAGTGCTACAGGGAAGAAGCTAAGAGGCTGGGGATGGAACGCTGATGCTCACCAAGTTCCACAGAACAGTTATGGGAAAATGAAGCTCAGAGGCCCCAGAGGGAGTGGGAGAGGAAGGAAGCAGGAAAAGCGGGGGACGGCGGGGTCAGGGCACCTGGAGGAGAGTGGAGTGGAGTTCCAGCTCTGGGGCAGAGGCCGATCCGGTCGCGGGCGTGCTGACAGCGTCTTTACTAAGAGAGCAGGGGCTCTGCCCTGCCTGCTCAGAGACCTGGGCACTAGCCAGGACTCAAGGAGGGGGGACGTGGGTGAGCGGGGAGCTCTTCTGGAATTTGACTTGGAGGCAGATGAGGAGTTGAGGGAGGGCCTTTCAAGGTGGAGGCTCCTGAAGACCATTTATGAGCTGGAGGAGAGGAGCCATGGTGGGCCAGGCGTGGGAGGAATTAGCCTTGATGAGGAGGAGAGAAGTGCTGCCTTAAGACAAAACCCGAGGAGAAGAGTCTCACAGGTTCACATGTTTGCAGGCCAGTCCAGGGGCGGGCGGTAGAAGTTGAAGGGGCTCCCATCCGGAGCCTCTGTTTCATCCCATGTTCCTGTGGAGGGGGACTGGGGAGCATCTGCTGAGCAGCGCAGGGAAACGGAAGCGGGCAGTGCGCTCAGACTGCGGGGGTGAAAGACTGATGAACTAGTGTCCCGGAGAACAAGAGAGGGAGGTTAATTTTGTGTGTCAACTTGACTGGGCCACGATGCCCACATATCTGATTAAACAGTATTTTCTGGGTGTGTCTGTGAGCATCTTTCTGGAGGAGTCCAGCCTTTGAATCTACAGACTGAGTAAAGCTGAGGGTCCTCCCCAATGTGGATGCGCATCCGCCAACCCACTGAGGGCCTGAACAGAACAGAAAGGCAGGGGAAGGGTGAATGTGCTGTTTGCCTCGCTGTGGAGGTGGCACGTTGACCTTCTCTTGCCCTTGGTGCTCCTCATTCTCAGGCCTGCAGACTGCACTGCCGGCTCCCCTGGGTCTCCAGCTTGTAGATGGCAGATTGTGGGACTTCTCAGCCTGGACTCCACGGTCACGTGAGCCAGTGCTGTAAATAAGTCGCTTATATACATAAATACGTCTCCTATGGGTTCTGTTTCTCTGGAGAACCTGACTAATTCAGCAAGTAGGAAGATCCATGGGCAGCTCTGCGGGCCCAGGTGGGCGGTTTCCCTGAAATCATTTAGTGGGTTTGACTGACCAGGGATAGGGTTTGACAGAAAGGCAAGAGTTTTCCCCAGAGAGAGTTGACATGGTGGACCACAGCTCTGGGGTGCACAGGCAGGCTGTCAGTCCAGGAGTGGCAAAGGGAGAAAGCAGAGACCTGGACAGATGTGTGGGGGCGGTGGCCAGGCAGGGGAGCAGGAAGGATGGGAGGTGTGGTCTGAGAGTAAAAGAATGTGAGGGAGGCTTCTGGGGGGGAGGGGCTCTGCTGTGTAGCTGGCTCACTGTGGACCCAGGGGTGATGTCGCGGGCAGCTGGGCGCCTTGGGGAAGAGCATCCTAAGAAGGTGCTGGCGGGAGCGCTGAGGTCCTCACTCGCGTGTCTGCGGAGGAGGAGCCACGCTTCCCTGGAGCCTCCGCCCGTCGCTTCAGGTGGAGTGTGGAGCAACTGTTTTCTTAGGATTGTTTCGAGATGTAATTGTGTCCTCCCTACTCAGGAATTTACATTCAGAGAATAATTACTGTTGGATTAACTGCACTGAGGATCTTTGAATTCTACTATCAACACTGTCTGCGTCTGAGCTCAGCTTCCTCCTTGCCAATCTGATGTGTCTGTTACACTGTTTCAACTCAATTAGCATCTCAGTAACAATCAAATTATCTTTAATACGATGTAATTACTTTTTTTTATTAGGCTAAACTGAGGATCCTGAGCTGTGAATGTCTAGCATAGCTCTGAGAAGTGGTTAAAACAAACCCAGAGGCTTTTCCAAGATGGGTGTATATTTTCCAAAAGTCCTATTAAAACTCCTCTCATCCACTCGGAACACGTGACGTGCTCAGTCCGCTTCCTGCAGGAAGCCCTCCTGAGGCGGTCACCACCATCCCTGCCTCCCTCCGCGACCTCCCTGTCTCGCCCCTGTGCTCGCCTTCGGGGCCTCCTCCGGCCGGGCGTGTGGACCTCGGGCGAGGCCGAGCCGGAGCTGGTCGCCCTGAGAGGAGCGGCCGTTCGCTGAGCTCCTCCTTTGCAAAGCCCTGCTGGGGATTGAAGTGTGTCCCCAGTTCATACGGTGAGGTCCTGACCCCAGGACCTCAGAACGTGCCCTTATTTGGAGACCGGGTCTTTACAGAGGGAATTAAGCTAAAATGAGGTCATTAGGGCGGGTCTTCATCCCGCACGACTGGCGTCCTCATGAGAAGGAAATCTGGAGACAGACACAACAGAGGGAAGACGACACGACGACGCGGGGAGAAGCCTGCAGCCAGCGGCGAACCAAGGGGCGAGGCCTGGGACGGACCGGCGGGCGTGCAGCCTCCGGAGCTGCGGAAGGTGGGGGTCCCGGCCTGAGCGCCTCGTCCGGGATGCGCGCTGGCAGCAGCCGGTGGGGAGGCCAGGATCGGGGATCGGCGCCCAGGCTCCCGAGGAGCAGCGGGGAGTTAGATGTGCCTCGACCATCTCATCCTCGGATGCGGGAGGAGCCCCGCGGCTCAGGGCGTTGCATCCTGGAAGGAGCTGTCCGCCGACTGCACGGCCCGCGTCTGCAGGGCGTGTGGGACGCGTGTGCGTCTTCCCCGCCCGCGCCCAGGACCTGGAGCTTTACACGCTCGCCCTGTCCATCCACGCACGGTCTGGGGAGGAGCGGCTTCCATTCTTCCGTGAGGAGATGAGTCAGAGGCGACACGCGGTGTCGGGGTGGAGCCGGCGCTGCACCTGCTGCCTGGACCCGCAGGAGACTGCCTCGTGCTGGCCTAGCGGCACGAGGGCTGACTACGGGCGGCTACTGTGTGTGCTTTTTAAAAATTATCCACTTATTTACTTTGGCTTTTTGATTTACTTATAGTTTATGTAACATGTGAATTCAGTCTCATAAAAAATTCAAACATAGGTACAGAAATCAAATGCAGATAAAGAGAAAAATCCCCTTCAGCAGGAAGTGATTTTTTTTCCTGCTTGACTTAAAAATTTTTTTATCCATTCATTCAACACATTTACCGACTACTCACTATGTGCCAGTCACTGTAGTGGATGCTGGGAGCACAGTGACGACTAAGACAAACGTGGTTCTTGTCCTCAGGGAGCGGAAATCCAGGGGTAAGTTACAGATAATTAACAGCGGAGTAATATGTGTTGCAAGTTAAAAAAAATAAACCATAATTGTCAAGGAACAAATAATTAGGGGGAAGGGATAGTACTTCAAAGATGTACTTTATAGAGGAAGGCGGGCACAGGCTTCTCAAATTTGACCTTAGACCTGCGGACGAGGGGTGAGTGTCCAGCCATCCAGACTGCTCCCAGCAGGCAGCGGTGGGGCCACGGCCCCGCCTGCGGGGGACACGGGCCGTGAGGGCAGGACATCCATCTTCTGCTTCGGAGGTTTTGTAGTCTTTAACCTCAAGAGGATACGTAGTTATTATTATTATTTACTATTTTCAGTGTCTTTCAAATCAGAATTCTAACGTCAGCATAACGTATTTGAAAATGTTTTATTGTCCAATCGTTTTGTTGTTTTCTTCATTTCTTCAGTCACACGAATTAGCTGTATCTTGGATCTCTGTTGCTTTTACTTATCCATCATTTTCTCTTTTTTTGTTGACCTTTCCCTTTTTGTGTCTGTGTAATTTTCTCAAGCCTGTCCTCTACATTATGGATTTTGTTTTCTCTGATTCTCTCCTCCTTTACATTGCTTCACATGCTAATGTAAGTTCTCCAGTGGTGTTTTTTCCCCTTAATTTCTTGCCTTTCTTTTGCTACTTCTCTCTTTTTTTTTTTTTTAAGTTTTTAAATTTTTTTCCTTTTTCTCCCCAAAGCCCCCCGGTACATAGTTGTATATTCTTTGCTGTGGGTCCTTCCAGTTGTGGCATGTGGGATGCTGCCTTAGCGTGGTTTGATGAGCAGTGCCATGTCTGCACCCAGGATTCGAACCAACGAAACACTGGGCCGCCTGTAGCGGAGAGGGCGAACTTAACCACTCGGCCACGGGGCCAGCCCCTTTGCTACTTCTCTTTTAATCTTATATTTTTGTCATGTTGTCTCATCTGTCATCTCTTATATTATAGAGAGAGTTCTTGATATTTGTAATTTCCTTTAGAGGTATAAGTAATTTTCTTTTTTGCCTTTTAAATTCTTTCTTTTTCTTTTTTTCTTTTGAGGTATTATTGAGGTATAATTGATGAATAAAAATTGTATACCTTTAAGGTGTACAACTCAATGCATATTTATTGTGAAATAATCACCACATTCAACCTAGTTAACATATCTATCATCTCACATAGTTATTTTTCGTCCTGTGTGTGTGGTAAGGACCCTTGAGACCTACCCTTTTAGTAAATTTCAAGTATGCAATATTGTTAATTATAGTCACCATGCTGTCCATTATATTTCTAGAACTCATTCATCTTGCTTGGTTGAAGCTTTGTACTCTGACCACTATTTCCCCGTTTCCCCTTCCCCCAGCCCCTGGCAATCACCATTCTACTCTGCTTCAATGAGTTTGGTTATTTTAGATTCCACATATAAGTAAAATCATGCAGTATTTTTCTTTCTGTGTCTGGCTTATCTCATTTGGCATAATGTCCTCTAGGTTCGTTCCTGTTGTCCCAAATGGCAGGATTTGCTTCTTTCTGAAAGCTGAATAATGTTCCCAACAACAGTTTACAAGGGTTCGCTTTTCTCCACATCCTTTCCCACACATTATCTTTTGTGTGTTTTGGGGGTTTTTTGGTGAGGAAGATTGGCCCTGAGCTAATATCTATGCCAATCTTCCTCTATTTTGTATGTGGGATGCCGCCACAGCATGGCTTGATAAGCAGTGTGTAGGTCAGCACCCAGGATCCGAATCCACGAACCCCAGGCTGCTGAAGCAGAGTGCACAAACTTAACCACTATGCCACCTGGCCGGCCCCTCTTTCGTCTTTTTGGTTATAGCCATCCTAACAGGCATGAGGCGATATTCTATTATGGTTTTGATTTGCATTTGCCTGATGACTGGTGATGTTGAGCACCTTCTCATGTACCTGTTGACTGTTTCTATGTCTTCTTTAGAGAAGTGTCTATTTAGGTCCTTTGCCATTTCTTAATTGGGTTATTTGTTTTTGGCTATTGAGTTATATGAGTTCCTTATATATTTTGGATATTAACCCATATCAGATGTATGATTTGCTAATATTTTCTCCCATTCCATAGGTAGTCTTTTCATTCGATTGGTTGTTACCTTTGCTGGGCAGAAGCCTTTTGGTTTGATGTAATCCCACTTGTCTATTTTGGCTTTTGTTGCCTAGGCTTTTGGTTTCAAATCCAAAGAATCATTGCCAAGACCAATATCAAGAAGCTTAGCCCCTACGTTTTCTTCTAGCGGCTTTACAGTCTAAAGTCTTATGTTTAAGTCTTTAATCAATTTTGAGTTATTTTTGTCTATGATAAAAGATAAGGGTCCAGTCCAATTTCTTTCTTCTGTGTACGGTTTTCCCAGCCCATTTATTGAAGAGACTATCCCTTCACACAGTGGTTGTGTGTTCTTGGCACGCTTTTTGAAGATCAGTTGACTGTACATGTATGGGTTTATTTCTGGCTCTCTATTCTGTTCCATTGGACTCTATGTCTGTTTTTATGCCAGTGTCATACTTTGGCACATACCGTGTTTTGATTGCCATACGTTTGTAATATATTTTGAAATCAGGAAGTGTGATGCCTCTAATTTTGTTCTTTCTTCTTAAGATTGCTTTAGCTATTCTGGGTCTTTTATGGTTCCTTATGACTTTTAGGATTGTTTTTTCTATTTCTGTAACGAAAGCCATTGGGATTTTGATAGCGATTGCGTGGAATCTGTCGATTACTTTGGGTAGTATGGACGTTTTAACAATATTAATTCTTCCAGCCATGAACATGAGATGTCTTTCCATTTATTTATGTCTTCTTCAATTTCCTACATCAATATTTTATAATTTTCAGTATATAAGTCTTTCACCTCTTTGGTTAAGTTTATTAAAGTATTTTATTCTTTTTGATGCTATTGTAAATAAGATTGTTTTCTTAATTTTTTTTTCAGATAGTTTATTGTTTATGTATAGAAAAACTGTTGATTTTTGTATGTTGACTTTGTATCCCATAACTTTACTCAATTCATTTATTAGTTAATAGTTTTTTTTTGATGAGTCCTAAGAGTTTTCTATATATATGATCACGTCATTTGCAAATAGTGATCATTTTGCTTATTCCTTTCTGATTTGGATGACTTTCTTTTTCCTTGACTAATTAGTCTGGCTGGAACTTCCAATACCATGTTGAATAGAAGTGGTGAGAGTGGGCATCCTTGTCTTGTAGTGGATCTTAGAGGAAAAGCTTTCAGTTTTTCCCTGTTGATTATGACATTCGCTGTGGGCTTTCTATGTATGGCCTTTATTGTGTTGAGGTATGTTCCTCTATATCTATTTTGTTGAGAGTTTTATCATGAAAGGATGTTGAATTTTGTCAAATACTTTTTCTGCATGTATTGAGATGATCATGTGATTTTTATCTTTCATTCTGTTGATACAGTGTATCATACTGATTGGTTTGTCTATGTCGAGCCATCCTTGCATCCCAGGGATAAATCCACTGTATCATAATGCATAATCTTTTCAAGGTCCTGTTGAATTTGGTCTGCTAGTATTTCCCTGAGGAGTTCTGCATCTGTGTTCATCAGGGATATTGGCCTGTAGTTAATTATTATCTTGCAGTGTGTTTGTCTGGCTTTGGGCTGGCCTCGTAAAATTAGTTCGGCAGTGTTCTGTCTCCAATTTTTTGGTAGAGTTTAGGAATGATTGGTGTTAATGCTTCTTTGCATATTTGACAGATTCACTCATGAAGACATCTAGTTCTGCGATTTCCTCTGTTGGGAGGTTTTGGATCACTTCTTATATCTCCTTATTTGTTATTCACCTGTTCGTACTTTCTGTTTCTTCTTGATTCAGTGTTGGGAGAGTGTGTGTTTCTAGGAATTTATTCATTTCTTCTAGGTTATCCACTTTGTTAGCATGTAATGGTTTATAATAGTCCCTTATGATCCTTTTTATATCTGAGGCATCTGTTGTAATGTCTCATCTTTAATTTCTGATTTTATTTATTTGGGTCTTCTCTCTTTCTTCTTTATCTAATTGTCTATTTTGTTTATTTTTTCAAAAAGCCAACTCTTAGTTTTGTTGATTTTTTTTTTCTGTTTTCTATTTGATTTATTCTGCTTAATCTTTAGTATTTCCTTCCTTCCACTTACATTGGGTTTGGTCTGTTCTATTTTTTAAATTTCTTGAGGTGTAAAGTTATGTTGTTTACTTGAGTTTTTTTTATTTTTTAATGTAGGCATTTATCACTATAAATTTTCTTCTTAGTGCTACTTTTACTGCATCCTATCCCATGTGTTTTGGTATGTTGTGTTTTTGTTTTCATTTGTCTTGAGATATATTTTAAATTCCATTTTGTTTTCCTCTTTGCCTCAATGGTGGTTTATGAGTGTGTTCTTCAGCTTCCATGTATTTGTGAATTTTCCCATTTTATTTCTATTATTGATTTCTAGTTCCTTTCCATTATGCTGTAAAAAGATACTTGGAATATTTTCAATTTTCTTGAATTTGTTAACACTTGTTTTGTGAGCTAATGTGTGATAATGTGGAGAATGTTCTGTGTGTGCTTGAGAAGAATGTGTATTCTTCTAATGTTGAGTGGAAATTCTGTATGTATCTATTAGATTTGCTCTATAATGTTGTTCAAGTCAGATGTTTCATACTGATTTTCAGTTTGGACATTCTATCCGTTACTGAAAGTGGGACATTGAAGTATCCTACTATTATTACATTGCTGTCAATTTCTCCCTTTAGATTTGTCAATATTTACCTTATATATTCAGGTTCTCTGGATATATATATTTCATATTTACAATTGTGAAATTTTTCTGTTAAATTGACCATTTTATTGTTTCATAATGACCTTCCTTGTCTCTAGAGACAGTTTTGGACTTAAAGTCCATTTTGTCTAAGTATGGCCGCCCCTGCTTTCTTTTGGTTTTCATTTGCATGGGATATTTTTCCATCCCTTCACTTTCAGCCTGTGTGCCCTTAAATCTGAAGTGAGTCCTTTGTAGACGGTGTATGGCTGGATCTTGTTTAGTTTTTTTTTTTAATCTATTCAGCCACTCTGTGCCTTTTGATTGGGTAGTTTAATCCGTTTACATTTAAAGTAATTATTTATAAGTAAGGAATGCTATTGCCATTTTATTATTTCTTTTCTTTCTGTCACAGTTTTTTGTCCCTGTTTTCCTTTCTTGCTATCTTCCTTTGTGATTTAATGATTTTTTATAGTGATATGCTCTGAGTTTTTCTCTTCATCTTTTGTGTATTACAGGTTTTTCTTTGTGGTTACCTTGAATCTTGCTTAAACTGTTTTGTAGTTATAACCATCTGTTTTAAGTTGATAACGACTTAATTTCAGTTGCATGCAGACACTGCACGTTGACCCTCCCTCCCCACGTTTTTTGTTCCTGTAGTCAGAGTTTACTTCTTTTTCTTTTGTGTATTAACGCATTCTTTCTTTTAACTTTTATTTAGGGTTAAAAGTAATTTACCTGCCACTATTACAGTGTTGCGTTATTCTGTATTTATCTGTATATTTGCCTTTACCAGTGAGATTTATGCTTTCATGTTATTGTTTAGTGTGTTTTTGTTTAAATTTAAAGAATTCCCTTAAAATTTTCTTTTAAGAAAGGTGCAGTGCTGATGAACTCTCTCAGTTTGTTTGTCTGGGGAAGATTTTATCTCTCCTTCATTTTAAAAGAATAGTTCTGTCAAGTATAGTATTCTTGGTTGACAGTTTCTTCTTTCAGTGCTCTGAATACATCCTCCCACTCTCTTCTGGCCTACGAAGTCTGCTGAGAAGTCCACTGACAGTCCTACAGGGGTTCCCTGAGGTGCGGTGGGTCCCTTTTCTCTAGCTGCTTTCCAAGTTCTCTTTTCGTCTTTGACTTGTGACAGTTTGGTTATACTGTGTCTCAGTGTAGACCTTTTCTATTCATCCTATTTTAGGATTCTTGAATCTAGATGTCTATTTTCTTCCACAGATTTGGGAAGTTTTCAGTCAATCTTCCTTTAAATAACTTTGTGCTGCTTTCTTGCTCTCTTCTCCTATTAGGAATCTCATGATGTGTGTTGGTTCATTGAAGGGTGTCTCATATATCCCTTCGACTTTCTTCATTCTTTTATCTCTTCCGATTAGAAAACTTCCCCTGTCTTTGAGTCTGCTGAGTCTTTCTCCTGCTTGACTGAGTCTACTCTGAAGCTTTCTATTGCATTTTTCATTTCATTCATTGTATTCTTCTGCTTTAGAATTTGTTTGTTTCTTTTTTATGATTTGTATCTCTTTGCTGAACTTCTCATTATTTTCATGTATTGTTTTCCTGATTTCATTGATTTGTCTATCTGTGTTCTCTTGTAGCTCACTGAGCTTCTTTTTTAAAGACTTTTTTTAGGACAATTTTAATTTCACAACAAAATTGAGAGGAAGATACAGAGATTGCCTATATATCCCCAGCCCCTGAACATGCGTAGCCTGGATAGACCAGCATATATTCATCCATTCACCTATTGGAGGACATCTTGATTGCTTCCGAGTTTTGGCAGTTGTGAATAAAACATCTGTGTGTAGGTTTTTGTGTACACGTAAGTTTTCAATTCATTTGGCTAAATACCAAGAAGCACAATGGCTGGATCATATAGTAAGACTACGCTTAGTTTTGTAAGAAATTGCCAAACTGTCTTCCAAAGTGGCTGGACAATTTTTCATTACTGCCTGCAATGTTGCTCCGCATCCTCAGCAGCATTTCATGTTATCAGTATTCTAGATTTTGGCCATTCTAGTACATGAGTAGTGCTATCTCATTGTTGCGTTAACTTACAATTTCCTGATAACATTTGATGTGTTTTCACATCATGTGATGTGACATCTTTTCACATGCTTATTTGCCATCTGTATCTCTTTTTTGGTGAGATGTTTATTAAGGTCTTTGGCCCATTTTTTAATTGGTGTGTTTGAGTTTTTTATTGTTGAGTTTTAGAGTTCTTTGTGTATTCTGGATAATAGACCTTTATCAGCTATGTCTTTTGCAAATGTATTCTCCAGTCTGGGACTTGTGTTCTCATTTTCTGGAGTTGAGCTTCTTTAAAACAATGGTTTTTAATTCTCTGTCAGGTTATTTGTAGATCTCCATTTCTTTTGGGTCAATTACTGGAAATTTATTTTTTCCCTTTAGTGGTGTCGTGTTTCCCTGATTTTTCATGTTCCGCATGGTCTTGCATTGGTGTCTGCGCATTTCAAGGAGGGGTCCCTCTTGCAGACTTAGTAGACTGGCTTTGGTGGGGAAAGACGTTTACCTGTGAGTTGGCAAAAGGGTACCAGCTGAGTTGGGTGCGTGGCAGTGCCAGGTTCTGCACTGGTTTTGGGGGCACATGGGGGCACTAGTTTCATGGGTGTGCAATGATGCTGGCTCCAGTGGCACACGGGGTGCTGAATCCAGGGGGCACACGGTAGCACCAGGTCTGGGGGATGAGCACACATATAGAGCCTTTTAAAAGCAATTGTGATCAAATACAAAACAGAAAATTTAGCCTCTCAACCATTTGTAAGTGTACAGTTTTCGTTCCATTTGAATAGTTTCAGTTTTGCAAGGTTAAAAAATTTTAGGGCTCTCCATGGCTTTTAAGACTGATGTGTTTAAAGCTCGGTACTGTCTTGGTAAGGAAACTCTTAAGGCTGTTTCTCGTGCGGCAGTGAATTCCCTGGGCTGAGGGCCAGGGCAGGAGCAAATGCTGTGGTTCTTGGTTTTCTCTTAAAGTCTGGGACATGATTATGAGCGTTCCTGTTGCCTCAAGGCCCTTCCCAGCCTCTGCCCCCAGTTCTTTGTGTAGCAGATGAGGTCTGGGGGATGAGGACACGTACATTTGAAACTGAGCACTACACAGTGTGTGACCTGGGTGGAGCCCTCTCGCTCTCTGTGCTGTTGCCATTAATGGTTTTTAGGTTTGCAGCCTAGCCACAATTTAGCACCGTTTTTTGTATCCTCCTGCCTTTTGCATTTGCTTCAAGCCATCTCCCCAGAAGACTTGCAAACTCCTGGGGCAGACTCTCTGGCCTCTCTTCCCACATGACGCATTTTGGAGTGGAGCGCACAGTAGGGCTTCCATAAGGATGTACCTGTTGCTTTATTTCTCCTGTGCTGTCCAATATGGTAGCCACTGGCCATATGTGACTATGTAAATTAATTAAATGCAAACTTAAATGTAAATTAATTAAATTAAACTAAACATTTAGTTCCTTGGTCACACCCACCACATTTCAATTGCTCAATAGTCACATGTGGCTAGTGGCCACCACGTCGGACAGTGTAGATACAACCTTGCTTCATCATTTGAGAAAGTTCTCTTGTTCAACTGTTGCCTGGCTACGGGTGTTCTGAGGCTTTGTCATTAATTAGCCAGTTTCCCTCCCTGGAAGGATCACCCAGGAGGCAAATCCAGGCTCCTCCTTCCTGACCTTGTGACACTGAATCTCTGTTGATTCTGTCCTTTAAGAGACACCTCAGGGCATGAGGAATCTTTGGGGGCTGATGGAATTGTCTGGTAGGTTGATTGTGGCAATAGTTTCAAGGATGCCTGCGTCTGTCAAAATCATTGACTTGTACACTTCAAGTGGATATAGTCTGTTATATGTAAATCATACCTCAAAAGTTGATTGAAAAATAAAGACCCCTCCCCCAAAAAATAACAAAGAAAATATCTTTTATTTGGGGACCAACACTGACCTAAAGCCAGCTATTTTCACTAGAACGAAGCCAGAAAATTCCCAATTAGGTGGCATAACTAATAGCAGTTAGGAAGTGCCAGAAAGGGGAGGATAGAATTTTCTCCATTTCCTAATTGACTTGGAGAGAAGGAGGCAGATGTGCCAGCTCTTCATTCACCCGTCGATGCTGGCCACGCCCTGGGAGGGAATAAGACAGGGCTGTGCTTCGGGAGCTTCCCTCTGCAGTCGGGGAGGAGAGTCAGGTGCTGGCGCAAAGTGCTGGGAGAGCACACTGATGCTGCCTCGGTGCGAAAAGCACGGGTTAATCTTGAGAAAGCTTCATGGAGGAGAGAGAATGTGATTTGAGACTTGAGCTTTATTTCAAAAGGGTATCAAGATAGGGAGGAAGCAAAAGAATTCCTTGTGGATAAGAGAGTGAACAGCACTGGGAGATAGAAGAAAGATAATATCCAGGAATGTTGTTGAAGCCTGGTGTGTGTGTGGGTGTGTGAGAGTTAGGCGGGTATATGTATGTATGTATGTATATACGTGTGTTAGGGGTGTGTATGTGTGTTGTGTGTGTGTGTAAGGGGGGGCTAACCAGAGAACAATGCTACTTGGGAACAAGATAAACATTCCACAACGAGAGCCCCCTTTGGCCTTCAAGTCATGTAAATCCATCAACCGGAAAATAACTGATGTTTTCAGGAAAACACATCACTAATTACCATGATGTCCCACATTTTTGAGGCATTTAGCACCTGTGCTAAGTGCTGGGTAAACTGCAAAAGTATTCACCCTCACAACAGCCCTGCCAGGCAGGTGTCATTATCTCATTTTGTGACTAGGAACTTGGGGTTCCAGGGGAGAACCACATAGCCCGAGGCTCCATATCTAGGAAGTGGCAAAGCCAGGTCTTTGATGCCGGGCCTCTGACCCTCAGCTACCTCTCAACCCTGACCCCAGAGCTTAGATTTTGGCTCCATTCAGCAGCTACAGGGCCTAGGGCAGCTCCCAGCCCATGCCTTCCAAGAAAGGTCCTCTTTACCCATCAGAATCCTCAATGGTTCTCAACATTTAGTATGCATAAAAATCATCCAGGAACTCATTAAATGACAATCCCTGGCCCCTTCCTTAGCAACTCTGACTTGGGGGGTTAGGCTCAGGGCCTGGGAATCAGCATTCTAACAAGAGGTCTTTGTGATTCTGCTGAGCTAGTCCTTGGACCAGACTTTGAAGAACACCAGCCTCGAGTTTCTACTGCATTTGCTGCTAGTATGCAGAGATGTATGGAGAGATCTCTGGCTGCAGTTTACATAATATTCCCTGGGGCACAATTAAGGAAGCAGAAAGACAGTCCGGAGGCCACTACAGTCATCCAGTTGAGAGGGGACTAGGCCACCGTCACAGCAGTGGAAGTGGTTGGCTTGGACAGAAATTTTGCACTTGATGTTGACATGTTGCCAGTGGAGTGGAGCAGCACTGAAGCCAAGGTCGCCTCTGATGCTGGGTTGGTGAGCCAAGGAGTCGAAAGATTTCTTAGACTCTTAAGCTCTGGCAGTAGTGCTCTTTTATTTAGAGCATAGTATAGAATAGAATGGGGACAGTACGCATGGGCAGTCAGAGCTTCTGCTGCCACCATGGGGACACGACCCATGGGCAGTCAGAGCTGCTGCGTGGGGACAGGACCCACAGGCAGTCAGAGATGTTGCTGGCATGGGGAGCTGCTGCTGCCGCCGCTGGCATGGGGACAGAACCCATAGGCAGCCAGAGCTGCTGCCGGCATGTTGCTGCTGCCACTTCTGCTGCTGCTTCTGCTGCCAAGTTGGGTGGAGAGTAAGGCTAAATTTAAGGCATAGGTATGTGAGTTATCTCTTTACAAGACAAAGAATATGTAAAAAAGTTAAAATGGTGTCAGTGCCCCTAGTGTCCGGCCATTTGGCGGTCCCACAAATTTTAGATAAGAATCAAACCGGATTGAGTAAATGGCAGAAGTCACTGCTTGAATTTTATCCTCAGCCAAAGACAAAGGAGGATTTGGGGGGGGGGGGTCCAGTTACAGGAGGTTGTCAGACAGTAACCAACTTAAGTTCTTGCCTCTGGCATTAAGAGTTTCTAGAGATAAGGCCATCCCCCTTCTTCCTGGCACAGAGAGGGAGGCATCTTTACAGATAGAGGTTTCCCTTAGAAATGTAAATGTTTCCCAACAAAGGAGCAAGCAAATTCCACTCCTTGGAGCCTGCTTCTCATCTGTAGTTTTAAAATTAAGCAGCCTAAAAATCGTCATCAGCCTCCAGGGTTCCGCCTGGTCATCGGGCTGGAGTGGGATGCTCCTGCGTGAAGTGGTTTAGGGGCAGGATAAAGTGTTTGGTTTTGGACGTGTTGAGAGAGTGTGAGGAGGACGGGAAGGGGCTTGGGTTGAGTGAAGATGGGTAGCGGGTGGGAAACAGTGGAGAAGCTGGGTGGCAGTTGTGGGTAGAGACTGGGCCAAGAAGAAACGGTAAATAGCCCAAAGAGAGAAGGGGTCATATGATGAGAGGAAGTAACGCAGTTGGTGGAGATCACAGTCATTGCTGCGTGGTGGAAAGAGCACCGATTAGCAGTCTCGGGTGATGTGGATTAAGGCTGCCCCAGCTAGAGAAGCCCAAGGTGACCTGGCCTACATGCCAAACTATATGACCCAGTGGACTTTTTTTATGGTATGAATTAGGACTGCCCCAGGGAGAGAAGCCCGGGGCATCCTCACCTGCATGCCGATCTATATGGCCAGATTCGTATCTAAAGTTATATGACCGCACAATAACCAGACCCCATCTGCACTGAAATCATTTAATGACTTTTTACATCATCTTTTTCTTTTTCTTTTTTTTCCAGTAAAAATAAGTCACGTACCCATGCCTTATAAAATTAGCCCTAACCCTCAACTCAGGGCAGCAGCAGGAGCTCTGACTGCCCGTGGGTCCTGTCCCCACGCACCAGCTCTGCCTGCCCATGGGTCCTGTCCCCATGCCAGCGGGGGCAGCAGCAGCAGCTCTGCCTGCCCATGGGTCCTGTCCCCATGCCAGCGGGGGCAGCAGCAGCGGCAGCAGCAGAAGCTCTGCCTGCCCATGGGTCCTGTCCCCATGCTATTCCACACTATTCTCTAAATAAAAGAGCACTACTGCCAGATCTTGAGAGTCTAAGAAATCTTTCTTTCGACTCCTCGGCTCACCGATCCCGCATCATTTCTGGTGGCCCGTACGGGGACTTGCTTCATCGGCTTGTGAGCTCGAGTTCTGGTAAGTGCCCTTTTCTTCCTTATGCCTTTCTCTTTTTCAAGGATGGATCTAGATTCACTGCTCCATCGGGAACTTTCTCGGACAGCTGTATGAATCCACGTTTGCTGCCCATGGCTACTCTATGGGGCAAATTGTGGCATTCAGCTTGAAGAGATTCAGTACCTTAAGCCTCAGGGTGATGGAGAATGAATTAATCCATTCCTTCCTGACTCTATCTCTAATAGACAAATTTTACGTGGGCGCGGGTCGGCCACTTAAGTCATTAGGACGGCCGCCAATCTCCAAGACTCCCGTGGAAGGTTTCTTTTCCTAAGGCTGGATTGGGATCCCTCCCTCTGGCACCTGACCACGCTCTGAACTGCGAGGAAAGTCCCACTCGGGACTCCAGTTCAAGGGAAGTACCAAACTCTAACCTTTGGTGGAGTATGGGAACCCCTTCTTGGGAGAATGGCTCCAGGATGCAATTGGGTAGAATGTCCCCCAGACTGGCGGAAAATTCCTCACTGTCTTTCTCTTTCTCACTGTCTTTGTCCTTTTCTCTCCTGGGGACCATACGCCAGGC
Source organism: Equus przewalskii (assembly GCF_037783145.1). NCBI lineage: Eukaryota > Metazoa > Chordata > Mammalia > Perissodactyla > Equidae > Equus > Equus przewalskii. The sequence goes on along the minus strand of NC_091839.1, from coordinate 922,633 downwards.
ACCTATTACTGTCAGGCAGAATAGGGAAGATGTTCAAGGGATGCCCCGATCATCCCTTGCTACAGGAACCCCATTGGGGGGATTTTCAAGGTAATGGCTCCCTTTCTCTGGGACCATACGCCAGGCACCTATTACTGTCAGGCAGAATAGGGAAGATGTTCAAGGGATGCCCCCATCATCCCTTGCTACAGGAACTCCATTGGGGGGATTTTCAAGGTAATGGCTCCCTTTCTCTGGGACCATACGCCAGGCACCTATTCCTGCCAGGCAGAATAGGGAAGATGTTCAAGGGATGCCCCCATCATCCCTTGCTACAGGAACCCCAATGGGGGGATTTTCAAGGTAATGGCTCCTTTTCTTTCTCCTTTTCTCTCCTGGGGACCATACGCCAGGCACCTATTACTGTCAGGCAGAATAGGGAAGATGTTCAAGGGATGCCCCCATCATCCCTTGCTACAGGAACCCCAATGGGGGGATTTTCAAGGTAATGGCTCCCTTTCTCTGGGACCATACGCCAGGCACCTATTACTGTCAGGCAGAATAGGGAAGATGTTCAAGGGATGCCCCCATCATCCCTTGCTACAGGAACTCCATTGGGGGGATTTTCAAGGTAATGGCTCCCTTTCTCTGGGACCATACGCCAGGCACCTATTCCTGTCAGGCAGAATAGGGAAGATGTTCAAGGGATGCCCCCATCATCCCTTGCTACAGGAACCCCAATGGGGGGATTTTCAAGGTAATGGCCCCTTTTCTTTCTCCTTTTCTCTCGGGAACCATTCACCAGGCCTATGCTGTCAGGCAGAATAGGCACCAGGCACCTGTTACTGCCAGGCATAACAGGGAAGGTATACAAGGGATGCAATGCCGGGGGACGCCCCCATCACCCCTTGCTATAGGAACCCCACAGTAGGAACAACGGGTAGGACGCTGCCCTAGGTTCAGGGGGGATTTTTCATGGTAATGGACCCGTTTCTTTTGTCTCTCTTGGAGTTACAATGGCAATTTTCATCTCCTTTTGAGCCTTGTGACTGGGAAACAAAGAAATCTTTAAAGAGTAAAAGGCTCCACCCCTGGGAGCCCCAACTTTGGGTTTCTGGGCCTGATCACCCCAGCAACCCTAAGTGGGGGTGCCCTCTCTTGACAGTTGACTCATTGAGTATTTTAGTCACCTACTGAGTCGGTTATGAGGGTAGGAGACCTGTGATTTATTCTGTGAACTGTCGTGCTAGCGTAGTGTGCCCCAGTACAGGAACTGTTGTGTGACTCTTATCTTGATAACCCTCTGGAAGAGGCCATGAGGGTGAGGTCTGATCTCTTCTTTTCCTTTCTTTGTCTGTTTTGCTCATCATCTCTTCTGTTGTCACCAAGTCGAGGTTAAGTTCAGGCTAGACCTGAGCAGAACCTTGACCTTCTGTAAAATTGGAAAAATAAGCCTTTTGCCAGGGATTTAACTCTCAAACCTGGCTCTGGGAGCCCCAGCCTCCAGCCAGTTCCAGGCCTTTGCCTCCTGCTTCCCTACCTCAACTTTGCTGGCTCAGAGACAAAGTGCCCAGGCTGAGCGGGACTTGACTAAATCTTATAACTATGTCAACACCCGCAATCGGCCTCTGCACACCCGCAATCGGCCTCTGCACCCTTTCTCCAGCTGCTGTCAGTCAGACACTGGCTTTACCGCCACGGGGAAGGCTCCTAAGCATCCCCAGAGACCCACCCTGTGGATGCGTTCTAACTCCATCTGGGAGAAAATTTGAGGGGTTTCTCTGTGCCTTTGTGATGCAGTTGGACAGGTAGATCAACCTGGAATGTAATTTGAGTTACAATCCAGTTTCTGGGAAATCAAGAGCAACTGTCCTTAGAAAATCCTTGCAAGACTGGAAATACAGCTCTAGAGGCAGTTCAGATTCCACCTAGTTCCTTTATCACAGAAAGGATTATCATCTCCCCTCTCCAGGAACTACTATCTAGCCCATCACTAATTCCTAAGACTGAAAAAAAAAAAAAAAAAAGAAAGAAAGAAAGAGGAGGGGAGAGGCAAAACGGCCATAAGCGTGCCCTTGCAAAAAATCTAGCATCTTGAGTATCTTCTCCACAAATATTGGTAAAAAACAATAGCTCTAACAACAGCTGTGCAGTCTCTGTGTACGTGTGTCTATGTGTACGTTATATGTGTGATATTTTACCTCCGGATGGTGTTACCAAAATTAAGAGCTCTGTTTAATTGGCTTCAAGTAAGCGCTTACATAAATTCTAAATGTAGTAGAAATTAATCCAATGTCTTTCAAGTTAACTTGATGTGAATTAACTTTTGGTAAATGAAAGCTTGTTTAAGTTTGTTGGTTTGATTGAAAATAGTCTTCTTGTCAGAGTTGTCAGTATTCGCATATGATGCAGGCATGCAGCCTGGGTTTACTAGTCAAATAAGTTCACATTGTCTGTTAAATTCGTCAGCAAAATAATAGCTTTAAATGATGACCAGTTTTGTCTAATGTCTCATGAAGTTTTTGTGGGTACAATAACTGTTTTATGGTCTGTATACTTGAAAAAAAAAAAAAAAAGCTTCCAAATTGTTTTGATAACAATCTTGAGTTTTGCCAAGTTAAGTTAAATGATAAAAATCTGAGCATCTGGGTCATTTTTGGATTGGATAGCACACAAGCATTACAGCTAAACTTATCTAAGTTATCTACTTTTGGCTTCTTATTGCAGAGAGGCTAAAAGTCTTTGGGTCTGTTATTGTAAAGCAGCGTGTTTCTAGAAATTATGAAGTGTTTAGAATGCTGGTATAAAAGACAATTCATAATTGCTTACCTTTTTAGTGTTTACTATGGTCTGTTAAGGGTTAAAAGTTCTTATTAACCTATATAATTAAAGCTACTGGAAATTAATAAGGAAAACAGCTCTGTATCTAAGGAAAGTTAAAATGTATGTTTTCAGTAAAGAGGGTATAAAGAATGGAAGTATTTTTGTTTGATGGGTTAAGAAAGATAAGTTTGTCCTAAAGTACTAGAAAGGAAAAAAGACAGACTTTGGGACAAATTCTGAAGGCAAAAAGAAAGTTGTAGAAGGTTTGTGAAGGAGAAATTCTGAAAGGAGTTTTATGCCTGGTCAAGTAGACTAAGATTAGAGTAAATCCAATTAAGTGAATGAGTTTTAATGTTAAAAATAAGCTGGTACAGAAATTAAAATTTGGTTTTCTCTCAAAGCATAATTTTCTTGAACTTTTGGCCTGCTCTAACTCTACCTAAAAGACAGAAAATCTATGTTTTGTTAAAATAATTTCCTATATTCAGAAAGAAAGAGGTCTCTTCTAAAATTTTTTGATGATGTTGTTTGCTCTTGACTGTCTCTGTTGTCACTTTGAATGGATGCCTGAGCATTGTTTAACAGTGAGCATTGTTTCCTATTTGAACAAGCATTTTAAAAACTTTTGATATTTTTGACAAGCTTCTCCCTCAAAAAAATATTCAAATCCTGAATGAAGGCTTTCTTTTGACCTGGTAGATGGAAGAAGAATTTCTCTGAGGATTTTCAGAGGGCCCCTGAGACTTCTCAAAGAAATTTGCTCTCTTCCTATAAGGAGGAAAATACTAAATTAATTAGGTTTATTTGGTTTATTAAATTACATGGGAAGCATTGTCAAATAAGCGATGATAAACTTTCTTATGTGGTATTACGTGGGTGAATGTTATTAATATACATGTCTTAACATTATATAGCATTCCTAAAATTCTAATCTGTTCTGGTTATCAGTCATAATTCCAGTTATTATCTTAAAGTGTTATATGTCACAGAAATAGCCAAGTTTCTTTGTCAATTGCCCTTTTGAGTCTTTTGTCCATTTGCAGATAGTTGCTGTTTTACTGTGATGCTTTTTGCTTTTGCAAATATGTTTCATCTCCAGAGAAATTCCTGGAAAGGATTCTGACACAAGGGTTCTAAACTACAGGTTTCTGATAAACTTTCAGATTGTAAAACTGAACCGGGTAAGAAATTACAGAATTCTAACAGAAACTAAGCTCATAGATCTGCTAACAGAAGATTAAGCTCAAGAACTGATTATACAGGACTGTGTGAACTGATGAGGATGATTATAATTTTTTATGACTTCTGTTTGAAATATTGCTGAGTTTTGATGTTTTGTTTTGTTTTCTCATGTTTAAGGAAATCTTTCTTTCTTTTCTCTTATGCTAACTATGACTTACAGCAATTTAGTGAAATACATCTTTATGAGCAAAACTGAAACATTTATCTTTTTCTCCCTACCTGATCCCTCCAGAATTTAGAAACTCTGTAGTGAGTACGGTTATTTCGTGGCAATATAGTTATTTGCATAAGTTCAATAAGAATTTATTCTCCTTATAACAGGATACATTGGTTATATTACCAAGGCTTTGACTGGAATGTCATATTTGAAACATACAGGCTCAGATATGACAACACAGCTTTTCAGGAACAAAGATTGGACATTCTGGAATACAGCCACTTGGAAACATGGGCCTGGTACCTTGTTTACAGAGATTCTGGCAATCTTACCCGGTAAGTAAGGAAGCTTGCTTATCTGGCGGGTGCAAGGAACCTCAGAATATTTTGGGGGACCTCGAGAAGAGAGGAGTCCACCCAAATCTGTAGGTACTGCAGGCAAAATCTGATGGCAAGTCCTTGGCTTGGCTTTTCTGGCCTCGAGAGGCCTTTACAGTTCAATCTGAGATTCCTCATAAAAATTCCAGCAAAGCAGATTTAAAAAGCCTGTATAATCAATTGCTATTCTTGCTGCACTTATGTAAATAATTGGACCAAGTTTTATTGAAACTACACTTATTTTGCAAACCAGTTAATCTTAATTTGGCTATCTTTTGTAAAAATGAGGGTGATTTTAGAGAGAAAAATTATGTTTCAGTAGAAGGTATAGTACACATTCATGGATATTAGATTCTAGCTCTTCTCTTCTGCAAGATTCATCTGTTACTAATCATAATGTTTCCTTGTGGCCATCCATCTCTGATACCTGGGAGTTCCCTGGCCACAATCAAACCTTTTCCTTCAACACTACTGCCCAAATACTAACTAGATTTGCCTTGTCACAGGTGGATCATAAACGACAAGTTCCAAAGGTAAAGTCCCCAATTTATTGATACACACAGGATGGACTATATCAAATTTGGGACGAATATATTTGGCTCACTCCTGCTAGTGATCAACTCAGTAAAAGTCCACTCTATGTTGGGAACAAACCAATCACACCTGTGATACATGGCCTAATAGCACCCGACCTATGGGAAAATTCCCTGTCATATGTGTTCTCATATCATAAGCTTAAAAAATACTGATTGGTTTGGGACTGACTGGGATAGACGACCCAGCACACGTTGGTTAGCCCCTAATGGCACTCAGTGGCTATGTGGCTCCAACTTATGGCTTTGGCTGCCACCTGGATGGATTGGACGATGCACTCTAGGCTTTGTCTGGATGCAAGGTAGAACTACATTTACTATATCTCCTCCTGCTAACCTACCCAACCTGCAACAGCGCTGGACCTGCTCTGTCTTCCACTGGTATGACCATCGTTTCCTCAATTTTCCTTCCCCAATTAGGAATCGAAAGTGTCATCTGACCCATGGAAGCTCTAAACAAATTTACTATGAAAGCATTAAAATGATACACAACATAGCCTTTTGCTGCTCGATTTAGAAGTGTCCCAAATGCGTAAGGCAGTCCTCCAAAACCGAATGGCACTGGATGTCTTGACAGCAGCACAGGGGGGCACCTGTGCCATTATAAAAACTGAATGTTGTGTCTATATTCCTGACTACCATCAAAATATCTCCGGCTTCCTATCTGATATGAGCCACCAAATTAAGTCCATGTCTGACCCTCCCCTATCTCTAAATGACTGGTTTAACTCCTGGTCAGGACCAGGTTTCTAGACTACTATCAAAACCTTATTCATTGGGTTAATCATATTGCTAGTATTTCCTATTATAATTTGTTGTCTGTTTCATTGTTTGTCTTCCGCATGTCAACAAAGTTTCACCTCCTGGACCACCACTCGTCAAATGATTCTCTCGTCCCCAGAGGCTCTGGATGCCTTGTCAGCCTTGGACTCCACGGGTGCAGTCTTCCGGTCCGCTGAACCTCCTACCTATACCTATGGCCCCATTTAGGGACAGCTCTACGACCTTGTACAGCCGGAAGTAGTTACAGAAGACTGACCGTCTTCCATATCCCCAAAAGATTTTGGGGCCAAATGGGTTCAGGGGGGGTTTATGATGTGGATTAAGGCTGCCCCAGCTAGAGAAGCCCAAGGTGACCTGGCCTACATGCCAAACTATATGACCCAGTGGACTTTTTTTATGGTATGAATTAGGACTGCCCCAGGGAGAGAAGCCCGGGGCATCCTCACCTGCATGCCGATCTATATGGCCAGATTCGTATCTAAAGTTATATGACCGCACAATAACCAGACCCCATCTGCACTGAAATCATTTAATGACTTTTTACATCATCTTTTTCTTTTTCTTTTTTTTCCAGTAAAAATAAGTCACGTACCCATGCCTTATAAAATTAGCCCTAACCCTCAACTCAGGGCAGCAGCAGGAGCTCTGACTGCCCGTGGGTCCTGTCCCCACGCACCAGCTCTGCCTGCCCATGGGTCCTGTCCCCATGCCAGCGGGGGCAGCAGCAGCAGCTCTGCCTGCCCATGGGCTCTGTCCCCATGCCAGCGGGGGCAGCAGCAGCAGCAGCAGCAGGAGCTCTGCCTGCCCATGGGTCCTGTCCCCATGCTATTCCACACTATTCTCTAAATAAAAGAGCACTACTGCCAGATCTTGAGAGTCTAAGAAATCTTTCTTTCGACTCCTCGGCTCACCGATCCCGCATCATCGGGGAGAGCCTCGGCTCCTTCTTCGCCAGCTCGGTGACCTTGGGCAGGTCTCTTGGCAGCTCCACATTCAGGCTTTCTTCAGCTGTAAAAGTGAGCTAATGCTTGTTCTGTGGCTCCAGCAAGGCTGTTGTGAGAATCCAATGTCAAAAGGTACGTAAAAGCCTCTGAGAGTGGGTTGCTGTGAGCAGGCCTTCTCTGTGTGCACCCTTTGGGACCCTTGCCGTTGATCTCAGCGGTTACCTCCGGGTGCAGAGCCCTGACACCCTCTGGCAGAATGAATGGCTTCTTCACGTGGGAGGCAACGGGGACAGTGCGAAATGCTTGGGCTTCCGATCTGATGTGCTGCCTTCCAAGTCCGGCCCTGCCTCTGCTACCTACTGCACCTCCTCAGAGCTTTGGGTCTTCACCTGCAGAACGGGAAAATCCACCCTAACCTGACCTTAGTGAAAGATCGCTTGGGTTCAGGAAGCAGAAATCCACTTGGGCTCACTCAAGGAAAGATTTATTAGAAGGAGTGCATGTCTTTCACAGAACCCACTAGAAAGGAAGCACCTTGAGGGCAGGGACTACTGTGTACCTGGCCCTAGGACACGACCTGGCACGTGGTAACCCCCGATGGATATTAATTAAATAAACACACCCAAGGGAAAGAGGGGTCTCATGAGAGCTGAGAGCTGAGAGCCAGGAATCTGTCAAGAGCCTTGGTAGTTATCGGCTCCAATTCTCTCTCTCTCCCTCCCTCCCTTTCCCCCCTTCCTCTCTCTCCCTTCTCCTCTGTACATCTGTTTCATTTTCCTTTCTGCAAACAGGCATCCTGGAGCTCCCATCTGCAAGTCTCAGCTCAGGCCAGCATGGCCCAGGGCCTGCCTCTCACTGGCCTGTATCACTGTGTCCAGTTCTGCATCCCTCAGGGAGAGAATCTCAGTGGCCTAGGCTGAAGATGTCCACTCAGCTGTGACTGGGAGAGCATCTGTTGCTATGGAGAGCTGCCCCTCAGGCTGGAGGAGCAACCTCTCCAGGAAATGAGATGGAGAGGAAGTTGCTGGATCTCTGTTATGTAAATTTGACCAACTGGCCATCTTGCTAAGTGGCCTAAAGCTGTATGCGGCTCATATACATGCAGAGAGAGTAGAGACTGTTCTGTGTGTGGCCAGGAGTCTAGGAGGCCCTGGGCAGGTGGGCTTTTCACTTGTCTTCTCTCTGCACACCTGCAGGCTGGTGACTGGGGAAGGGGGTGGAGTAGGGTAGCTATAAGACAGGAGAAAGAAAATGCGAGAAACTTCTGCATTATACCCAGACCCATTCTCTGCCCTGGCTGTGGCTCCCAGGGTTTCTGGGTGAATAAACTCAGCAAAGCCCCCTTGGCTGGCAGCATGATAAGACATGTGATGACCATGTGTTACTTCCTGCACCCTTGGAGTCACATTTCCATACCTGATTCAAGAAGCTTTTACAAACAGTTATAAGCAGCAGCAGGGACACAATAACCTAATTTACTGCGGCCACTTCTCACAGCCTTCTTAATACTTTCTTAATAGCATTTCTTAATACTACAAATTGCCCATGGCCAGATTTGTCGTGGAAGGAACACATTTGACTAAGTTCTCTGATCATCAAATAACTGATTTCAGATGTCTTTATAATTTCTTCACATTATAGTTCAACATTTTTCTGGCTAAATCTTTTGTCTACCCCACTCTTCATCAAGTCAGTTGGGTAAGGATGGGGCTGCCCCGAAGTAGCATTTCTAGTCACCACCTGGAACATATATGTTATACATGAGAATAATAAGTATGAAATTTGGAACATGTGTAGGCATCACATACATCATACATACATTGTATATATTTTATGAGAATTCCACTTTGAGTAGAGAAAGAGAAAGATAGAGATAGATAGATAGAGAAAGAGAGAGAATTCCCATCCAAGCGTTCAAGCCGTGGAGGCACTTCTGCCCAGAGCTCCATCAGTGAGCCCAGGAGACAGGGACTTGCCTTGGCTGATTTCTCTTGTAGGTCTCATGTCCCTCACATCTTTAATGGCATAAGGATCTCTAGACTTAAGATGCTATTTTTTTAAAGACAATTTTTTTTAGAACAGTTTTAGATTTACAGTAAAATTGACATTTCCCATATGCTCCCTTCCCCACATGTGTCTAGCCTCCCCCATTATCAACATCACCGTAGGATGCTACCTTTGTTACCAAGGATGAGCCTACATCGACATATAATCACCCAGGGTCTATTGTTTACCTAAGGGTTCACTCTTGGTGTTGTACATTCAGTTGGTTTGGACAAGTATATAATGACCTATATCCATCATTATAATAGCTTACGGAGTATTTTCCCTGCCCTAAAAAACTTCTTTCACTGAGTAATGTGCATTTAAGTTTCTTCCATGTCTTTTCATGACCTGGTAACTGATGTCTTCTTAGTGCTGAATACTATTCCATTGTCTTGATGTACCACAGTTCTTTTATCCATTCACCTATGGAAGGACAGCTTCACTGCTCCCAAGTTCTGGCAATTATGAACAAAGCTGCTGTAAACATCTGTGTGCAGGTTTTGTGTGGACATAAGTTTTCAAATCCTTTGGGTAAATACCAAGAATTGAGATTACTGGATCATCTGGAAACTGTCTTCCAAAGTAGTACACCATTATGCATTCCAACCAGCATCAGCGTTTAGTGTCAGTGTTTTGGATTTTAGCCATTCTAATACGTGTGCAGTGGTCTCATTATTGTGTTAATTTCCACTTTCCTGATGACATATGATTTTCAGCATCTTCCATATGCTTATTTGCCATATGTCTATCTTCTTTAGTGAGATGTCTATTAACTTGTTTGGTTCATTTTTCATTTGCGATATTAGTTTTCTTATTGTTGAATTTTAAGAATTCTTTGTACATTTTGGATATAAGTCCTTTATCAAATATGTCTTTTGCAAATATTTTCTCCAAGTCTGTATTTCATCTTCTAATGCTCTTGAAATTGTCTTTTGCAGCACGGAAATTTTTAATTTATTGAAGTCCAGCTTATCAATGATTTCTTTCATGGATTGGCTTTGGTGGGCTATCTAAAAAGGCATTGCAACACCCAAGGTCATCTAGGTTTTCTCTTCTGTTATCTTCTAGGTGTTTTATAGCTTTGCATTTTACATTTTGATCTATGCTACGTTTTGAGATAGTTTTTGTAAAAAATTGTAAGGTCTATGTATAGATTCCCTTTTTTCCCCTGTGGGTGTCTAGCTGTTCCAGCACAGCTTGTTGAAGAAATTATCTTTACTTCATTGTATTACCTTTGCTTCTTTGTCACAGATGAGTTGACTGTATTTATGTGGCTCTATTTCTCTGCTCTCTGTTCTGTTCCATTAATCTGTTTGTCTGTTTTTTGCCAATACCACACCATCTTGATTACTTTATAGTAATTACTTTATAGTGTAGGCGAGGAAGACATTTCCTCTTCCCAAATGTGGGTTCGTCTGGCCGGAGAACGAATTAAATTCACATGAGACAGAATAGCAAGAGAAAATTAAACAAAGCTTTATGAGGAACCATGGCCCGGGGCCTTCATTCCCGAAGGAAGAAAGGATACCGAAGAAGTGGGATGCACAGAGTGGTTATATACCCCCAAACAGGGTGTTTCACATGTGATTGAAATGTCCCTTTTACAATAGTCACAAGGCTGCTCTGTCAGCACAGCTCTTGATGGAAACGGCAGAGAGGTCTGCTGTCTCAGTGAACGCCGCGGGGTGGCAGGTGTGTTACCTCGGGCTGGGGGGTCACAGATGAGCGCTGCAATCAGTTCCCAGCCTAAAGAAAGATGCTTAATCTTTAAGGAGATGCCAATGTTGGGGGGTGGGGGGGAGGGAAGTCAGTTACAGGAGGTTACCAGACTAGCACAATAAAACGCAGATTTAAGTCCTTGCCTTTGGTATTGATTAAGAGTTTCTAGAGAGAAGGTCATCTCCTTTCTTCTTCCTGGTACAGAGAGGGAGGCACCTTTTACAGATAGAGATTTACCTTACAAATGTAAATGTGTCCTAACAAAGGGTAAGTTCCATTCCTCAGAGCCTCCTTCCCCGTCCCAGTTTATCAAAAGCAATCAGCCTCAAATAATCCTGATGCCAAAGAGACATATCTTGGGGTGGCCAATTTCAGGTCCCTACAATAGTAAGTCTTGAAGTCAGGTAGTGTCTGTCCTCCAACTTTATTCTTCTCCTTCGATATTGTGCTGGCTATTCTGGGTCTTTTCCTCTCCATGTAAACTTTAAAATCAGTTTGTCAATATTCAAAAAATAGCTTGCTGAGATTTTGATTGGGATTGCATTGAATATATAGATCAAGTTGAGAAGAAGTGACATCTTGACAATATTGAGTTTTCCTATCTGTGAATATGAAATATATATCTGTTTTATTGATCTTTTTAAAGAAAGAGCTTTTGGTTTTGTTGATTCTCTTTATTGACTTCTTGTTTTCAATTTCATTGGTTTGTGCCCTAATTCTTCTTATTTATTTTCTTCTCCTTAATTTGGATTTAGTTTTCTCTACTTTTTCTAGTTTTCTAAGGCAGAAGCTTATATGATTGATTTTAGAGCTTTCTTTTTTTCTAATATATGCATTCAAGTCTGTAAATTCACCTCTAGGTACTGCTTTAGCTACATCCCACAAATTTTGATAAATTGTGTTTTCATTTTCTTTTAGTCCTAATATTTTAAAAATTTATCTTGAGATTTCTTCTTTGACCGATGTGTTATTTAGAAGTATATTGTTTAATCTCCATGTATTTTGGGATTTTCCAGTTATCTTCCTGTTCATTTCTGTTAATTTCTAGCTTAATTCCATTGTGGTCTGAGAGCAGACGTTGTATGATTTCTATTCTTTTGAATTTGTAAGTGTGATTTATGGCCTAGAATGTGGTCAATCTTGGTGAATGTTCCATGTGAGCTTGAGAAGTATGTGTAGTCTGGTGTTGTTGGATGAAGCAGCTAAAAAAGGTCAATTATATCCTGTTGATTGATGGTGTTGTTGCATTCAACCTTGAGCCGACTGATTTTCTGCTTGCTGCATCTGTCCATCTCTGAGAGAGTGGTGCTCAAGTCTCCATCTCTGATAGTGGATTCATCTATTTCTCCTTTCAGGTCTATCAGTTTTTACCTCAGGTAGTTTGATGCTCTGTTGTTGGTGCATACACGTTAAGAATTGTTACGTCTTTTTGGAGAATCAACCCCTTTATCATTATATAATGGCCTTCTTATCGCTGATAACTTTCTTTACCTTGAAGTCATCTCTTTCTGTAATTAATACAGCTACTCCTGCGTTATTTTGATTAGTGTTAGCATGATGTACTTTTCTCCATCCATTTACTTTTTTTTTTAATTGGAAAGATTGATACGTATATTTTGCTGGGAAAGATTTGCCCTGAGCTAACATCTGTTGCCAATTTTCCTTTGTCTCCCTCTTCCCAAAGCCCCAGTACATCGTTGTATATTCTAGTTGTAAGTCCTTCTAGTTCTTCTATGTGAGCCACCACCACAGTGTGGCTACTGACAGGCGAGTGGTGTAGTTTTGCGCCCAGGAGGCAAACCTGGGCCTCGAAAGCAGAGCGCACTGAACTTTAACCACTAGCCATGTGGGCTGGCTCTCCATCCATTTAGTTTTAATCTATATGTGTCTTTATGTTTAAAGTGATTTCTTTTCAACAACATACAGTTGGGTCATGTTTTTTGATCTGCTCTGAAAATCTCTGTCTTTTAATTGGTGCCTTTAGACCATGGACATTCAAAGTGACTATTGAATAGTGGGATTAATATCCACCATATTTATTATTGTTTTCTATTTCTTGCCCTTGTTCTCTGTTCCTATTTTTATTTTTCCTTTTTTTCTGCCTTGTGTGGTTTTAATTGAGCCTTTTATATGATTCCGTTTTCCTTTCTTTCTTAGCATATCAGTTATACTTCTTTTTAAACTTTTTTTAGTGATTGTCCTAGAGTATGAGATATACATTTATAACTAATCCCTGTCTACTTTTAAATAACACTATACCACTTCACGGGTTGTTTGAGTACCTTATAACAACAAAATAATTCTAATTTTTTTCTCCTATCCCTTGTATGATTGCTATTATTCATTTCATTTATATATAAGCATACATAGCATACATAAGCTTACATATGTATAAGTACATACATAATCATACTTTATCAAATATAGTTTTGCTGTTATTATTTCGAACACACTGTTATCTGTTAGATCAATTAAGAATAAGAAAAATAAAAATTTTTATTTTACCTTTGCTGATTCCTTTCCTATACTCTTCCTTTCTTTATGTAGATCTAAGTGTCTGACCTATACTATTTTCCTTCTCTCTAAAGAACTTCTGTTAACATTTCTTGCAAGGCAGGCCTACTGGCAACAAATTCTCTCAATTTTTGTTTGTCTGAGAAAGTCTTTGCTTCCTGACGTTGGTGAAGGATAATTTCACAGGGTACAGAATTCTAGTTTGGTGGGTTTCTTCTCTCAGCACTTAAATATTTCACTCTCTTCTTGGTTTCTGTGGAGAAGTTAGAGCTGGTTCTTACCTTTGTTCCTCTATAGACAGGTAAGGTGTTTTTTCTTTCTGGCTTCTTTCAGGATTTTTTTCTTTATCTTTGATTTTCTGTAAAAATGCCAGGGTGAAGTTTGTTTGACATTTGTCCTGCTTTGTGTTCTCTGAATTTGCTGGATCTTGTGGTTGGGTGTCTGATATTAATTATGGAGAAATTCTCAGTCGTTATTGTTTCAAATATTTCTTCTGTTCCTTTCTCTCTTTCTTCTCTTTCTGGCATACCCACTATGCATGTATTATGCCTTTTGTAGTTGTCTCAGGTTCCTTGGATATTCGGGGTTCTTTTTTCTTTGTTCTCTCTGCTTTTTAGTTTTTGAAGATTCTATTGATGTATCCTCTAGCTTAGACATTCCTCCCTCACTTGTGTCCAGTCTACTAACAAGCCCATCAAAGGCCTTCCTCATATGTGTTACAATGTTTTTGTATGTCTAGCATTTCTTTTTGGTTGTTTCTTAGGATTTCCGTCTCTCTGCTTACATTGTTCATCTGTTCTTGCCTGCTATCTATTTTATCAATTAGAGCCCTTAGAATATCGATCACAGTTATTTTAAATTCTTGGTCGGATAATTCCAACATCCCTGCCAAGTCTGGTTCTAATGCTTGCTCTGTCTCATCAAATTGTGCTTTTGCCTTTTGGTATGCCTTGTAATTTTTATTGATAGCCATGATGTACAGACATGCTGTACCAGGTATAAGGAACTGCTGTAAATAGGCTTTTAGTAACGTAGTGATGAGGTTTGGGGTAGGGATAGCATTCTATAATTCATTGTTACTGAGCCCTAAGGGACTGTGACCCACGAGTGGGTTTTTTTGCCTGGAGTTGCTCACACCAATGGAACAAGACTGGGTTCAGAATAGCAGAACAGAAATTTTATTTGTGGATCAAGGAATGGCGAATGGAGAGCTTGTGCTTTAAAAACATCTTCTCCCTGAAGACAAGGAGATGGGGAACTTTTAAAGGGCAATGGGTCATGGCATCAGCAGGGTTCCGGGAAAGGGGTGGTGACTTCCAGGAACAGCTGGTGAGTGCGTAGTCCTTGGAACTCCTTTGCGCATGGCACCAGATGTGTCTATCAAGGCACACGCGCCCCTCCCCGGGCCTGGACTCTAGCATGGTAATAAGGCAAACATGACTCCACGGAGCTTCCAGGTCCTTCTGCGCAGGTGCTGCTTGTGTGATCCGGCCAGAACTGGCTTAGGGCGGTTTGCAGCTGCGGGTTCTTTGAAGAGTAACTGAAAAACATCTCAAAGGAAAACGTCGGGCGTGGGGCAAAGCTAAGTTTCTCTGTTGGGAATACATGTCAGTGCACCGGGCATGCATGTGGGTGGCACTGTGATGAGGTCTCCGTCTATTAATGAGCATGTGCCTCTTGCCTGTAAAGTCCACAAGCCCTCTCAGTTTTCTCTCTTCCTTTATGTGGGACAGAATGGTTAGAAGGGGCTGGAGTTGAGTAATTCCCTCTTCCCACATGGAAGGCTAGAGCCAGCGGGACTTGAGATTTTCCTTCTTCAGTCAGGTAGGCTCTGATAACACCTTAAGGATGCTATTTTTCTCATATAGCATGTCCCCTAAGAGCAAGGCAGCCTTCTCCTCAGATGTTTAATGGAAGAACACTGGTGGTCCTGAGGCTAGGGGGGAGCACTGGCGGGCTGGGCTGGGGGGTGGCACCGTCCTGCAGGGAATTCTGACTGTGTATGACTTTTCCTTATGCGCTGACGTTTGAATCAAACTGTGTGTCAGATGTGACTTTGCTGCGCATTTTCTTTTTCTGCTTCTCATGGGCAAAGATGTGAGAACGTGTTGCAAACCTTAGCATCGCAGACGCCTGAAAGAACTTTTCCGAAGGGTGCTTGGCTTCGTGGCCTGGGTCCCTTCTCCCTTGGAAGTTGCTGGTCTTTGATTCGTAGAATATCCAATTCAGGTGGGAAATTCCAAGGCCCAGATCTGGGAAATGCTTTCTCTAGGACCCAGGGTAAGTTGTTAAGAGAGATGGAATGGAAACCCCACCCCTGGTTCTTTCCTTTCAGCCAAATTCACATTCATTTTCCCTGCTTGACATTTTTGACTATTTCCAACTAAAAATAGTGACCCAGTTACAAGCAGGAACTGGGAAATTCAACCCCAGGCCTTGGTAGCTGTATTACTTGGGCCTTGCTCTGCGGGCGTCATTAACATACGCATCACTCCCCAGCTGTCTCTGCAGTGTCGGGATGATTGAAAACAAAAGGAGATAGTGCAGAGGCATGCCAGGCTTTATCAAAGGATTCAAACAGTATTCCTTCAGCCTGGCAGTTAATTGCCAGATTGTCAGCAGCTCTGAAGACCCAGGCCCAAGAGCCTTCATCAGGAGTGACGGCGGCTGCCTGAGCCAGTCGTGAGTGTGAGGTTCTGAGGGGTGTGAGGCCTGGGCAAGAAGAGGAGCGCAAGAGAAAGGAGGCCAGGTGGCGCACTGTAGCGAGCTGGCCGGGTCAAGACTTACTATGTGTTGGACATCTGGCCCACTTAGTAGAAGTCACTGGGCACACAGAGCTAAAGCCTGGGCTTCTCATTCAAGAAAAAGGGTCCCTTCAGGGCCTGGGGCCCCCAGAGCCTTAGAAATTCCCCGGAAGGCATCGCCCAGAGCTCATGGGCCGTCTTCCCTGAGCACAGCTGAGCAACGCCCCATTGTCTTCATGATGCGTCTTAGTCTTTCTTGAGGCCCAGGGCCCCCAGAAGTAAGGGCTACAGGGCTTGTGTCCCCCTATCCTCCCCATGCCAGCACTGCGCCTCGTGCCTAACCTTACGCTTCAGTCCATTACTGTTGGCTTTGCCATCATAGAGGAAAGGCTGCCGCCCACTTTCCTGCTCACAGCCTTGGTACCTCCTGAGACCGTCCCAGACCTTGCTGAACGCGAGGGCCTGGGTGTGAGACAGGGCAAAGGCAGAACAAACAAACAGTCTCCTGAGCAGCAGACAGTGCAGCAGCAGCATGCGGCTGTCCCCCAGCATCTGGGATTAACCATCGGCCGGCCACTCACAAGCTCCAGGAGCACCACGCTTTGTGAACATCCTCCTCCCCTTGCCTAGGCATCTCCCTCCCCTCCTAGCCAACCAGGAGTCTGGTCACAAGCCTGGCGCCTGGCCTGCACGACTTGGCCACCTGGCCTGGAGACTGACCAGTCCCCAGCTGCCAACCCGACTCCGCACTTTAGACTGACCAGTGCCCAGCTGCCCACCTCAGCCAGTATAAATGAGGACCCCAGACCCCGCTCTGGGCTGGTGTGTCAGTTTCCACCGGGTCGGCCTGGCCTGCTTTCCCTCCTCAGTTTCTTTCTAATTGGCCTGGCTTCGTCTCTCAATAAACTTGCATAATCTCTCCTGACCTGCTCTTGAATTCCTTCCTGCAGGAGGTCAGGAACCCACACTAAAGGCCGGGTCTCAGCTGGGACCACGGAACCTGGTCTGGTAATCAGGTGGAAGAAAGGTGAGCACTGAAAGTAGAGGAGACTCATTTACTCTCACAGTTTGGAGCTTGGGATGCTCTATTTCCAGTCCTTTGGGTGAACGGGACTTTTGTTTAGCAAACATTATCCTTGTTGAGCCAACATTTGCTGCCACAAAAGCACATTTTCCATGGAGACTTATTCCTAGGCTTGGTATCTGGAAAAATCTTCCCTCCTTTTTCACTTGTTAAACAGAAACAAGAATGCATTTCTCCAGGGAATAAAGAATTCTCCTGGAGGCCAAAACTCCAGAGGAAGTTAGTCCAAATGTTGCTTTGCATATCTGAGCTTTGATGTTCTCTTCCTCTCTGCAGGCTGGAAAGTGGAAGGAAGTACTGACTCTGTTCCCAGCACTGCCTTTGATGAAACTCAAACCAAGTTGGTTACTGAATCAGTCACCCGAAAATGTTTCCTCTCAGAGTAAGTCCTCTAGTTCTGGGAGCTAATCTGGGAGCTAGGAAGAAAGGATGAGGACAGAGCATGCCCAGGGCCGCCTCGGCCACTTGCCAGCTGTTACTCTGAGCAGTTTTCTTCTCTGAGGCTTATATTCCTTATCTGTGAAATGGGCACATCATGTTTTCTTATGTGAAGACACTTTTTTGGGATACGTTTTCACCTGTTTGAAGCTGGCCGTTCCTCTCTCAGTGTGCCAGGCTTTCCCCGCAAGCTCCTCGTGCAAGCCCACTTCTGTGCAAAGAGACAGCAGGGTCTGCATTTGGCTGGATGAGAGCCCGAAGGCGGAGGCTGGAGGAGTGGCCGCCTTGAGCTTCTTGCTTGCATCTGGTGCTGCAATTCTGCTCCAAGGCTGCTGCTCAGGAGCCCTGGGGGGTGCTCGCACTGTTTCCCCTGCTACCAGGTGGCTGTACCTCCAGACACCTGGACATTTCTAGGGCTCTATGATGTCCTCCATGCTGGTGTTAGGGGCATGAGACCCCATCTGTTCCTAGAAAAGCTTGTGTGCTTTTTATCCTGACAAATCACCTGTCCTCGAAATGCATCGCTGGATTCCAAGGCAGGTTCCAGTGTAGCCTCCTCTGGCTCTGGGTGTAAATAGGAGTTTCTGAGGCCCAGGTCCTATTCCAGGGACCAGTTGTCTGGGTCCTTGAGCAGCCTCCCCCCCCCTCCGCCCTTGCCCTTCCTGTCCCTCCTCTTTCCAGTGTGCTAACAAGGATGAAATGGATGAAATGACATGATGTTGGTGATTTGCCTTAAAAATGTATGTGTATGGGGCAGATGAAAAAAGAATGGCAAAATGGTGGTAATTGTTAAAGATGAGGGCTTATCATAGTATTTTCTCTACTTTTGAGAGTGTTTGAAAATTTCCCTAATAAAAAGTGAAAACAGAAATCAGTAAAAATTAGAAATAGAGAATTGAAGGGCTTCCTCGGGCTGTGTGACCGCATCGTATTAACGAACAGCTCTTGCTCAGAGCAGGGGGAGGGGCTGGGTCATCATTTTTCCAGGCTTCCTAATTCCAGTTCCTCATGCACCTAATTACTTGACTAATTGCAGGGTGCACAAAACTAGAAGTTCTGGCCAGAGGAGACCTGCCAGGGTGGAGTTAGCCCTCCTGCTGTGCCGTCTCCGCTGGAGGTCCCATTGCCCCCAGGTATCCCAGGACAGAGATGCAGGAAGCCAATGCACTGAGTCTCCTGTCCATGTTCACCGCCTGCCCTTGAGAGCTGCAGTCTCTAAGGGGAGGGGAGATGCGGATGATGGTGACACTGATGACAGTGGCCCACCTCTTCTGAGCACCCACTGTGTGCAAACCTCTGGGTGTTTCATGTACACAGCAGCCCCACAAGGTGGCCTCTACCACCAGAGCTTACAAGAAAGGAGTCTGAGTCTCAGAGAGACAGAGAAATGATCCTGGGCAGTATTTGAGCCAAGTTCTCTCCAGCCACTCCTCCTGCCGGGGGACCTGCCCCAGGTCATCCAGATGGCCTGAGTCTGAGCCAGGACAAGAACCAGGTGTGGCAGCAACAGCTCTGAGCCCGCCTCTGGGGGAGGGAGCCTTGCCTGAGGGAAGGAGAGGACTCTCCACTCCCTGGAGTTCCAAGGAGCCATTGCTCTCTCCTGACAGGGCTGAGCTGCCCTGAGGGTACTTGGTGCTGGGGAAAGCCCACGTGTGGCTCCCTTAGCTCCCGCCATCCTGGGGAGACCCGCACTTTCTGTGTGTGCCCGCCAGGGGAGCTGGCATTCAGAGAGCCCTGACAGCTTGGGCTTGGGCTTGACCGTGTGCCAAGAGCGCTGGGCAATGTGCACCCTGTGTGCCCGCCTCGAGCAAGGCTGATAAGCTCTGACCTTACATGGTGTTACATCTGACCTGACACACTTTAGGAGACAGCCATAAAAATCTCTGCACTGGCCACGGCCCTGGCCACATCCTGATCACCCGCCAATGCCGACGGCTCCTATGATTCCGCTGTTACAAGACGTTCTATATTTGCAAAACCCAGACAGGAAAGGTTATTACGTCTTCTCCTCTGTCTTACTAGGCTGTCAGTATCTGCCTTAGAAGAGAGGTGAGCCAGGCCTTAAGCTGCAGGGTGGTAGTGCAGAAAGATGACTGAGTGTGGGGCCAGGCCCACCCAAGTTCAAGTTCTAATTCTGACACTTACTGGCTTGAGACCTTGGCCACTCGCTTTACTTCTCCCGTCCTTAAAAGGGAAACGACTCTTGCCCTCCCAGAAGTTTTGTCGTGAAGACTACAGGACCTAACTTTGAGCTGTCATGTGCCTACCTGTCATCTTCATGTCAGAGCTGGCAAGAGCTCTTTATGTAAATGGCCTGACAAACATGCGTGTCCTGTCTTCGGGGATATAGAGTGCCATGGCAGAAACAAGACATCAAATGTGACGGTTCTATTAATTGTGGGGAATCTGTAATTCAAGGTAGAGTAAACCATCGACCCGGCAGGAATTGACCTCATGAACCAGGGCTTACATTACATGGAAGCGAGTGGCATAATTATGGTGATGCTATAATTTGTCATTCAAATTGAGACACTGTTAGTAGTGAACGGGGGCGCTCTTGGTAATCAACGCCGGGACAGTATATGCAAACAGGGGGCTGACCTGGGCACACTGGATGGAGGGGCATACTGAGGACAGCACATGTCGCTCCTCCTATGGTGTAGACGTGTGCACGTTTACCCCATCCCTAGGGCATCTGCCAGGCCAAGGCATGTGCCTCTTCTGGCATAAGCTGGGCCGTTGTGACCACGAGTGTCCACGGGAAAGCTTACACCCATGTCGGGGTTTCAGCACCTGTTTCCTGGGAAGGGTTCCCAGACTCACCAGCTTCTCATTTTACTCGGAATGCAATCCACATTCCTGGTCATGGCCTACAAGGCCCTGCCCTGGTCCGTGCCTCAATGCTACCTCCGTCCCCTCCCATGAAGCTCCAGCCAGGGATGTTCCCATCTCAAGCCACTGACTTGCCGTTCTTCCCGCCTCAGACGCGGCTCCCTCAGAGCTTCGCACAACGTCTTCGCTCCGTAATTCACCTCTTGCCTTGAATGCCACTCTGGTGGCCGTCTAACCCTAAGCCTCCCCACCGCTCCCTCACTGTCATTGTCTCCAAAGCACCCAGCAGAGACAATACGCTTTCTTTTTAAAGATGGCTTTTTACTCCCTTGCTCGACTAGGCTCCAAACAGGACAGAACCGTGCCAGTTCCTACTTCTGGCGTCATCTCCACGCCTAACATACGCCTCTCCCGTCAGAGACCTGGTGAGTGGGTGGTCCTGTGTCACGTAGAGGAGCCTTTACACAGAACCACGTGGATTTCTCTCTGGAGAACCCATCATCTCTCACATTAGCAAGTGAGAGAATAAAGACCAGGAGGTAAGGATGAGGGCCTATGAGGCGGAGCTGTGAGAAGTGGAAGGGGCTCCTGGAAAGGGCATGGGAATCAGGAGCCCAGTGTTCTGGTCCCAGAGTTGTGATGATCTGTTCAGTGACCTTGGGCGGGACACTTTACCTCTCTGGGCCACAGTTTTACTGTCTGTAAAATGGGGCGTAAAGAGTCTACAAGGGCTGTGTCAACCTTTTCTGCCAAGGGCCCGGTCATGAATGCTGTAGGCGTGCGGGCCATCCAAGTCTCTGTGGCAGCTCCCTGCCTTTGCCGTTGCAGAGCGAAAGCAGCCAGAGATGGCCTGTGAATGGGGGTGGGTGTGGCCGTGTTCAGTGAAACTTCATTTACACAAACAGGCTGGAGGTCACCTTGGGTCTGTGGGACTTAGTCACCAAACCCTGGTCTTAGAATAGCAATTCCCAAACTTTCTTTGAAAAGGAGTTCAAAGAAATTTGGGAAATATGGAGTTCAACGAATGTCTTTATTTCAGCACTTCTCAGAACGGTTACTATGCTAATGAAAGTTGCGAGATTTCAAGAAGGGATGCAGAATGGGGGCAGGGAGTGTCCTCTATCCCCTTGGGGTGGCATGCTGTAACGTACAGCGCCCGGTCCTGCCCACAGCCCTCAGCACTGACTGTTCGCACACATGCTCCTCCTATCTCACTGCCAGCGCTCAAGTCTCTGCCTGAGGACCTTCCCTCCATGCCCACGGAGGCAGGCCACCATGCTGGGGAGTCACCGCCCCGGGAGCCGCCCTCAGCCAATGAGGAAGGGCAATTGGTGATGAATACCCAGCTTTTCGCCCCTTGGGAATGGAGATGGGGGCCAGTGTCCAAGTGTGGCTCTGGGGCCAGCAGCATCAGGGTCACCCAGCAGCCCACTGAATCAGGAACTCTGGGGGTTAAGCCCAGACTCTGTTCTAACGGTGCCTCCAGGTGGTTCTGCTGTGCGCCACAGTCTGAGGACCACTCCCTCCGCTGTCTTGCAGGGGTCCAGAGAAAGAGCACCGGGAGCAGCAGATTCGCTCTCTTAGTGAGGCGGAATGGCAACAGAATTGTCCACATTTATATCACTTTTCTCTCCTCATTTTTTCACAGTTAACATATTTTTTTAATATTGAGATAATTTTAAAGTTACCAAAGGGTTGCAAGAAGAGTGCAGAGAGCTCCTTGATACCCTTCACCCCGCTTCCCCTGGTGTTAACTTTTCACGTGGCCTAGAACACTTATCAACATTAAGACCTTAACCTTGGTCCTGTGCTAGGAACCAAAGCACAAAGCTTATTTGGACTTCCTGTTGTTCTTCCGACAATCTTTTTCTGTTCCAGAATCTGATCCAGGCTCCCACGTTTTATTTAGTCATCTTGTCTCCTCGGTCCTCTCCAAGGCCTGCTCCTCCGTCTTCCCTTGTCTTGCTTGACTTTGAAAGGTTTGCAGAGGACTGGTGGGTTATTTTGTAGAGTGTCCCCCCATCTGGGTTTGTGTGAGGTTTCCTATGTGTTAGATTTAGGTTCTGCTTTATTGGGAAGGACCCCACGGAGGTGCTCTGCCCTTCTCGGTGCCTCACATTAGGGAGTCCGTGAGGTCGCACATCTTATTGCTGCCAACCACTCCATCACTTGGCTGAGGTGGCATCTGCAAGGATTCTATGCTGCAAATGCCCTATTTTTCTCTTTGAAATTACTGAGTCTTCCAGGGCAGATACTTGGAGACTGTGTAAATATCCTGTTTCTACTTAAATTTTTCCCATTCATTTTAATATTCATCAGTAGATCTTGGCCGTGGCAATTATTACGCTGGTGTACTAC